>NC_070607.1:32509068-32818568 GCF_027172205.1 Podarcis raffonei | reverse complement strand
ATGCAAGTCACCTAGTGAGAACGTAACAGCACATCAGATCTTTCTGCTTGGGGTGGATTTTTGACAGGCTGCTTTTAATATTGCCTTTGTATGATTCTATAGGAGGAGGAGGAACGTAAAGTATGAAGGGGCAAAAGTCTTTGCAACAATCTGATTTTCTTCTAAAGAATACAATCGTAGACTGAAGGGGGGCGGGAATCAGTAATGGAAATCCAAACTTACACCATAGCAGCCTGAATACTTTCTAGCCACTCAGAGAAGTATTGAAAAGACAAGCCTTTAAATATAAGTGTTCATTATTAAAAACCACTGGGAGCTTTTTGAAGAAGACAAACACGTCTTATTTAATGGCCTTTTGGGAGCCAACGTATTCATAATAAGAGGATATAAATCTCTTTTCTGGTTCCTTTATCTGATTCATTGGTCCGCCGGCTGTTCTGCTGTGCCTATCTTCTTCCATCAGCAACTCAAGACAAACCTTTAGTTGCTGCAAATTCACAGGGAAATTTGTCCAGGGCCTTTAATTGATTTGGAACCTAGCCCATTTTAAAATTAAACGATAAGGGAGTCTTTTTTTCTCACAGCTTAAATAAGAACACAGTTTTCAAAGGTTGTGCCACTGCCTTTTTGACCAGACAAATTAGCCATTACATCCTCTTGAGCAATTCATTAGTTACTAATGGCTGCAGTGACATCTGCTGATGACAGCGAAGCTGATCAAATGCCACTTTCATTGCTGGTAAACTCATCCAGAGAGTTGCTCATAAAATTTGGTCATTGCTTGCATTTTCATATTCCTTGCAAGAGTTTCTCCAGCGCCTTTGTGGAGCAACAGTTTTTATTATCACACCTTGGAAACATAGTCTGTACGGCACTAATACCTGAGCCCAGCATTTTATCGGTAACTGAGTGCAAACCTAAGGAAACAAAACGTGTGTAAAACTGAAAGAGAAAAATCAGTATGTTCAATTGCGGTCATAGGTCTTTCTTTGGCCTGTTACTGACTTAATGCAAGAGCATCTGAAACCAATTTCATTAACACCACTGCCTTTTTAAATCTTAGTGACTTGTAACACTTTTAAAACTCGGTTTAGAGCCTATTTGCATTGCCAGAGCAGTATCAATAAGACATAGGCTGCAATCCTGAGAGATCATAGGTACTTGAAGTTAATGGGATTACTTGAGTGATTGAAAGTCTGTGACTTCCAACTTGAACTGCCAGCTTCATTAATGGACAGGTTACCTGGCATCTTCACATTGTCTGGTTTTGTCTGCAATATGAGCTATTGCATTTCTGCATTTCTTCCTAATCTTTATTTATAATACAAAAAAGGGGGGATCTCCATAATGTGACATCCAATTTTGCTGCAATGTGCTTTTGTAAGAGTTGTTTGTCTAGAAACTAAATATATATTCTTAAATTTAATAGCATATGGTTGGTCAGCCTGTGACATTGGCAGCGGGAAATGGAATATTTCGTCTTCCAGACCAGGGGACAACAAAGAAGAAACAAACCCACCTCAAGGCACACAGGGGCTCACCCATGAACTTTAATTATTTTAAACTTTTACTGCAAACCACTTAGAGGTTCTGCTACAAAGCTAGCTCAGAATTCTCCATGCTGGCTGACTGGCTTTCTCCAGGGTTTGATCTGGAGATGCTGGGGGCTGGACCTGGAATGTTCCTGTATCCAAAACAAATACTTTGTAAGAATTTCTTATAGGTTAGCTCTTAAGTAAGCCCCACAGTTCAACACAACCCCATTATGAAAGCTCCAGCTCAAGTCCTCAATACATCCACAACGAACAGGGCCTTGCAAAGATAAGAAAACTACCTCCCATTTTTAACCTTCCTACTTTCTCCTTTTTTCAACCATAACTGAAAAGACAATTAAATAATTCAAGAAAGTCATCTTCATTTCCCAAGCATATAAAAACAGTGATCATAAGGATTGTTTCCAAGGTTAAATTGCCTGTTCTTTCCATCCTCAGATATTTGTCCCGTTTTCACTTACTTACAGCAAGGACCTGGGGGTCTGAGATGATGTATGTCAGAGGTGAGGAACCTGTGGTCCTCTAGATGCTGTTCAACTCCCATGATCCGGCACCTTTTGCCATGCTGGCTGAGGATGATGGCAGTTGGAGCCCAACAACATATGGGTGGTACGGTGCTATAGGTGCCAGCACACAATGGCTACCATAGGCAGCAAAAAGTGAAGTGATGGTCATCTATACCAGTGAGGACCACCACACACCAAAAAGCACTGACCACAAGGATCCCACTATGTGATTAACCTGTAACTATAGGTCTAGGAATAAGAGAAAGCTACTGTAATTGCCTTTTTTGCCCATCACCTCCAATCTGCATTTCCAGGGGTTAAGAGTTCCTAGAAATGTTGAAAAGACTGTGAGCAAGGCAGTTGTTTTTGCATGTTAGAGTTCTTCAAACGCGCAGCAATGAGATGATAGAGAGTTCGTCTTGCAAGTGCAGGCCATTGTGTCACAGAAATGCAGCCTTAGATTTCTGGGGGAAAGTGTATGGAGCATTTGCTATAGGGATCTATTTGCTACTGACCCTGACACACAATCAGCAGGCTTATCTGACCTTGGCTCAGCTATTTAAAGCCTTGGGGATTTTAGTGCAGCTGAAACAGTGCAACCAGTGGTTGTGTCCCTCTGGCTAGATCAATACATATATTGAACGGGACGATTTTTCCCTTAAACAACTGTGTATCTGGCTTTTCTCTGCCTGATGAATAGGTGAGTTAATAGTCTTTTTTTCCAGGCAAAAGAGAGAACGGGTGTTCTATTTTTCTGGGAACTGTATGGGCTAGCAAATCTATCACCACAAAAAAATTGTTTAGCCGGTGAATGTTGCAGTTGGCCCCATAAATGAGAGAGATCAGAAGCCACACTCCAAGCTGTAGAGTTTGTAGCACTGATGCTAAGTCACCAACCAAACAGCAAAAAAATACTGCTTGGAATGTATAAACAGCAGTTGGGGCTGTGAATAAAAAACAACAAAAATGGAGGGGAGAGATAGCAAAGTGAGATTAGTGAACTTTAAACATATGCATTTAATCATAGCTCAAAAACAGGGAATGAAATTGAGTAGCTATAGGCCAGAAAGAGAAGAGACAGAGATTTTCATTTTAAATTATCTATATTTTATTAACCTACAGCTAACAAAGAACAGCTGAAATGCCATCTCTGTCTTCCAGATGGAAAGCCAACAGCTCATTCAAGTCAGCACTACTGGATACATTTGGAGATGGACTCACCACAGTGATCATCTCATCTCTGACCAAAGTGCTTCAAAGCTAAATCTCGTACAAAGCTGTTGAAGATTATGTACCCCACATATGCACGAAGACATTACATGGCTGCCATGATCGGAAGTGTCATATAGTGCTGCAGAATGTATCAGATGGCTTCTCTGCAGTATCCCAATTTATTTTAAAAAACATAAATCTATAGAAGTCTACAATTGACTGGGGACAACTGTTTGTTTGTTTGTTTAGGTGCAATGCAATTGGATTTTAGCCAGGCCTTTGTCATTTTGGCCATTCATATTTTCTTGCATCTCATTTTGCAGCTGTCGTAATGCCTGCTTCGGGAGCGAGGTAGGCAGGAGACCTGCCAAGGTTCCTACTGTGAACTAGGGAATTATGAATTTTGTCCAGGAGCAGCCCAAGATTTGGTGCTGTTCCCAGCTCCCAATTGTTTAACAATAGCAACCACCACATTTTCTCTTGCTCTAAATTAGGATACTGTAGTCTTCACAGCCCTGCCCTACAAGATGTATGGTCTGAGACGAGATTGCATTGATTGATGCACTTTGTGCAAGAGAAACATTGTTCCCAATTCCATTGAACTGAACTGATAGCTCTTTGGATCAATTAAGCCACTTTTGGAAGGTTTAAGATTCATAAAACCTCTTCAAATTGAAGCTTATGAAAGGCTTAGGTAGAATCTGAAGCACATGCTGGATTTTGTAATTGCATTTCCACCCCTTTGACAAAGCACTTTCCCTTTCCCTTTTACAGCAAATGGTGCTAACTTTAGAATCAGTTTCACGTTATCCTTTTTCAGCTGATCTAAACTAATAAATGAACTTTTACCATTACTAGGTTGTTTTGCAAAGAAATAATCCACATTGAACTGGGCAGCTTAGTTTTCAACCGAGGTGTATGGGGTGTTAGGGGAGCGGCAGTACCTCTGGTGGGAGACAAACCATGCTCCTTCTGGGGTAGTTTGTCCACCTTTGGTCTCTACCCTGCACTCAGCACTCACCTGTGTCTCCTAAAAGCTCTCAGCGTATGATAGCGGCCAGCAACACTCCCGGAAACAGCTTTGACGGACTAGCTAAACCAGGTGAGGGTAGCCAACGGGTCTCAAACGCTCAGTGAATTAGGAACTTTCCCTGCAGGCTATGGAAGATCTCCTGCAACCACCCATCCTCACCTAAGTTTCTCACTGCCATTGGATAAAGGAAGGAATTTCTCTACCAGGCTGTCTTTATCAGTCCACCTAAACACATTCCAGGGTTCTCCTTGAAGCCTCTCAAGGTAGCACAGGTTATGGCTTCCAGGAGTGAGAGTGTTTTCAATAAACTGAGATGAAACAAGTTCATGGAACAAGTTAAAAGTTTACTAAGATGGGATAAATATGGTTTTTAAAAACAATATGCAAATATTACAGAAAATCAGCAAATTCCCCAATAGTGCACAATAACAAAATAAAGCATAGTAAAATGTCATCTGCTTTCCCTTAAACAGTTCTACTCCTTACCAGACTCTCAGAAGAATCTTACTCTCAGGTACTCTCATTCTTCATTATTTGCCTCTCTTCCAGATGTACAAAGTTTCTCCTTCTCATGCCAAGTTCTGCCACTAGCCTTTCTACCACTAGATATACTCTATATACTTCTGCAGGCTGGCTACCTCTAGATATAATCTCTTTTTGCCTGTCTTCTTTACAACACAGGCTCCTCCCAGCAGGTTACAGGCAACAGAAAGTCTTGAAACCCAGATCCTAGGCATCAGGAAGCATCAGAACTTTTACCATTCCCACCCTCAGCCAAGAGACATGCCATCTCTCACCCATACACTATCGAGCTATATGGTAGGGCAGGTTTCACCAGTTTCTCCTATAGCCCTAAGCAAACCAACAAGAAAGATATCTATTCCTATATTATAGACAACAGTCCCTTACAGTCAGTCCAGGACAGCAAAAACCAATTGCCACAAAAACAGTTTTGAGTGGGGGGTGGGGGAGGGATATGGAGGTTAACTAAGGATTTATTAAGCAACATGACTTTTTTTATTAAACATCTAGATTTCTTCATAAGTCTTTAAAGCTATCGATTTCAGTATCTCTCTGTGCTCTGGGATTGTATATTTGTTCCCTTGAATGGCCTGGAAAAGAAGATATGAAGTATGAGAATTGTTAAAGCTACAGAAAAGTCTCTCTGTGTTTTCTTTTGAGGGTAAAGGTAATTTGTTAAGAAACCTCCTTGACAGAATGATGAAGCATAGTCCTTTTGTGTTCTTTCCCACAGTGTATCACCAGGAGAGTCAAACAAAAGCTAGGCTTGCTGTAACACATTGACTGACAATTAGATTTTTTAAACCTAGGAAATAGGATCTCATAATGGTACCTAATGGGATTCTGAAGCAAACTCTACTGCTCTCAGGTATCATCAGGTAGTGAAATTAAAAGGAAAGCATAGCAACTCAATTATGGCCCAAATAGGCTCTTAACGGCTGCTGTCACAAATGGAAGTTTCTTTGGCTCCATGACAACACCGCAAATTTTGGGTTTCCTGAACTATTAGAGATGATTATGCCTCATAAAATTAATATATGTGCATCACATTTTTGGCATGCTTCACACAAAAAACTCTTCAGAGCTCCCACTCCAGGATCACTCCTTTCTCCCACCCTCAGCACACACAGATCAGAGGATAATGAAACTGAGGAATCTAAGAGAGAAGACTCACATAACTTGACACAACACTGCACTGTAAAACCTAGAAGTGTCAACGATTTAGCAACAGGGGCTGATCTGTAAATATCAAGTACTCAGTAGAATTAGCACTTCTAAGTGCTTCATTTCATGGCTATTATTGTTTCAAAAAACAAAGACTGTCACAAAACACCACCAGATCATTCTTCTGAACAAGCTCCACAGAATGACTGTGTTCTTGTATTGCTCCCATTCCCTTCAGTTTGGGTTTGTGTTGGAAAATTTTCTGGCGAATTGCACCTAGAATTTGATCTGGACTGTTAACAGGCTTGCCACACAGCTTAAATAAGAACCAAGAGGGAAAAGATGTCCAATGGTTTTTATTTCTTTGGGTATATTAGCAGAGAATCGTATGGTGGCAGTGGAGAGAGAATCTGAAGCATTGTTATTGTTGTTTAGTCATGTCTGACTCTTCATGATCCCATGGACCAGAGCACGCCAGGCACTCCTGTCTTCCACTGCCTCCCGCAGTTTAGTCAAACTCATGCTGGTAGCTTCAAGAACACTATCCAACCATCTTGTCCTCTGTCGTCCCCTTCTCCTTGTGCCCTCCATCTTTCCCAACATCAGGGTCTTTTCCAGGGAGTCTTCTCTTCTCATGAGGTGGCCAAAGTATTGGAGCCTCAGCTTCCAGCTCTGTCCTTCCGGGGAGCACTCAGGGCTGATTTCCTTAAGAATGGAGAGGTTTAATCTTCTTGGGACTCTCAAGAGTCTCCTCCAGCACCAATCTGAAGCATAGATCATGCTAATTCTTATGCCTTTAAGGGCTTATATCAACTAGAGCAGGAGGTGAGCAAACAGCTGAAATCAAAGTTCAAGGGCTGGTGCATTTTTCCTATCCTAATGGAGAAAGAACACTTTCTCCCTATTGTTGTCAGACCACCAGTGGTGGAAGATGGTGCCCCCAAGGGCCATCATGTCCTGGCTTCTTCTCAAAACATGATGGCAGGGGCTGTAACTTATAAATAAGGAAGATATTGTTATTTAAGAAGAGAAATGGTACAGACTCAGCAGTCCCAAGCCCCTTACAGAGACTGGATGGTGGTGAAAAGCCTGGGCTAGGATCAAGGGACAAGGTTCAGGAATTCAAGACTGTGTACAAGAAGTTCAAGACCATATGAGAGTTATGATGTTGTTCCAACAATTCATCCATTCACCCATGCAGCAAGCTTTTAAGCCAAGGCAGGGCACTAGAATTGCTAGTGGAATGGGAATCTTACAAAATAAACGTATAAATACATACCGTATTTTTTGCCCTATAGGACGCACTTTTTCCCCTCCAAAAATGAAGGGGAAATGTGGGTGCGTCCTATGGGGCGAATACAGGCTTTCGCTGAAGCCCGGACAGCGAGAGGCTCTCGCTCTCCAGGCTTCAGGAAGCTCTGCGCAACCCTCCCGAGGTCAGCGCAGCTCTGCGCGACCTTCCGGAGCCCGGCACCAAGCCGCGCCGGCCCCCGGAGGGTCGCAGAGAGCTGCCTGCCCTCCCGGGGTCCGCACAGCTCTGCGCGACCCTCTGGAGCCCGGCGCCAAGCCGTGCCGGCCTCCGGAGGGTCGTGCAGAGCTGCCTGTGCTCCCGGGCTCTGTGCAGCTCTGCGCGACCCTCCGGAGGCCCGGCGCCAAGCCGTGCCGGCCTCCGGAGAGTCTCGCGGAGCTGCCTGCCCTCCCGGGGTCCGCGCAGCTCTGCGTGACCCTCCGGAGCCTGGTGCCACGCCGCGCCGGGCTCCGGAGGGTTGTGCATAGCTGCCTGCATTAGGAAGCCTCAGCGCGCCCGGGCTTTGCACAGCTGTCCGCAAGCCTGGGGAGACCGGCGCGGCTCCATAGGCTTGCGGATAGAAGGCTCTTCTGGGGGCTGGGGTCGGGGGAAGCTCGGGCTTCCCCCGCGCCAGCCCCGTGCCTGGGGGGAAAATAATTTTTTTTCTTTATTCCCCCCCAAAAAACTAGGTGTGTTCTATAGGGCGGTGCGTCCTATGGGGCGAAAAATACGGTAATACATTTTGAACCACTTGATCATTTTCAAAGCAATCCCATTTAAGACACTAGTACCTGAAGCTCGGGGACGCGGGTGGCACTGTGGTTTAAACCACAGAGCCTAGGACTTGCCGATCAGAACGGGGTGAGCTCCTGTTGCTCGGTCCCTGCTCCTGCCAACCTAGCAGTTCAAAAGCACGTCAAAGTGCAAGTAGATAAATAGGAACCGCTCCCGCGGGAAGGTAAATGGCGTTTCCATGCGCTGCTCTGGTTCATGACCCGGAAGCTGTACGCCGGCTCCCTCGGCCAATAAAGCGAGATGAGTGCCGCAACCCCAGAGTCGGCCATGACTGGACCTAATGGTCAGGGGTCCCTTTACCTTTACCTTACCTGAAGCTAGATCCAACTACTCTAGACAGAGATGCAGCTGACACACTGGTTTAAGCTAATAAAAAGTATTCCTGACCATTGACACCACTTGGACCTTTAGAGACAACAGTGAAGAACTGCAAAGTTGCCCTGGGTTTTGTAGATAGAAAAGAGAGGTAAAGCTGCATGACAACACAGCCCAAACTTCTGAATGACTTTTCTCAGCTGGTTCATGCAGATGTTAAATAGCATGGGGAACATGAGGGAACACCCCAGGGTGGAACAGACATCCCCCAGCATCACCTGCTGAAAAGGATGGGGACCACAAGAACACAGCATCTCCTAAGTTCAACCCAACCAGGTCTTCCAGCAGGATATCATGGTTGATGATATAAGAAGCTTGTGAGGTCTGGCAGAGCAATCTAGCAGAGCAAACAAAGCTATTTCTGTCTTCAAACCAAGGTGGAATCCTGATTGGAACAGATCCCAATAATCTGTTCCCTCTAAAACCACCTGGAGTTGAGAGGTCACCACTATCTCCAACATCTTGCCTAAAAATATAAGAATCGAGACTAGATAGCAATTGCTCCCAGAGCCATGAGGCTAGGCTTGGTTTCTTTAGTAAGGGTTTTGCCATTTCTTCCTCAACCATGCTGTCACCCGAGGTAACATTTGCTATCTCTGTGGTCTTTGAACCCACCCTGGTAGCTTTTAATATATATTATAGGAAAAGATCCAGATCTCCAATATATAGTGAATTAAGGACTTTGAAACTTCTAAGCTTTTGTTCCTCTCTTAGACCAGAACAGTGTTCTTCTGTAATACTTAAAAATCAAAGAACACTTGCTAATAAAGGCAGGGATAGGAGTTGTTATCATTCAAATGCCATTGCAATAATGCCTTTATTTAAAATTTCTAAATGACAATTCCAAATGAACCTGAGAGATCTGGCTGCTGTACCCTCTGATCCTTCATTAGGCATGAGGTAGCCTGGACCTCCTAACATATGGAACTTTGAATTAAGAGTAGTCTCTGGCCCATACATGGGTGACCTCTTATCCGTGTAAGGTGACAGCTCGATTACTAATGCAAGCGAAGTGCAGTCTCTGTAGCCCATAATGCACAGTCTAAGCCAAATTTTCTGTGCAAATGATGGATCTTTTTGCTATTATCTCTTCTCACATTTTTCAGCCGTTTCCAAAATTTGCAGCCACAGTGATTTCAAAGAGAATACTTTTGCATTGCTTATCATGAATAATGGAACCAGAATCAGGCCCCTGAGCATTGAGCAATATGCAAAGTCCTTGCTCCAACTGATAAAAATGGGCTTAAGGTAGTAATGAGGAGTTAAGTGTTAATGTGTCCTCATTAACACAATGTGAATTAACTTTAATGGAGTGCAGCAAGAAGTCATGGATAATGTGCCTCCTGATGGCTATGGCTGAATTCTCCAGCAATACGTGACTGCTGTTTCTTGTGACAGGGTCATCCCATGGCAGCTCTCAAGAGCTGGCAGACATCCCAGTTTATTCATATCTCAAGAGAAGCCTTATATGCCAGATTTCCAGGAAAGTGAGCTAAGGATGGAGTGCAATTGCTGTATGTCTCTTCCTCTCTCTAAGCAAACATGCACATATCCAGCTGTGCAACCCAGTCCAGCCCAAGACATTTTGCTGCTGAAAATGGAGGACAAGAAATATTTCAATTACCACACAATGGAGCTTTGAGGCAGGTGGCTGGAAGGTTTTTGGTTCTGTGGCTGTTGCTGGTTTTATTCATCACTAGTTTTAATATATTGCGCCTCAGCAATATAATGAGTACCACTCTCCCAGATGCAGTGATATGAATGCCATAGCCTATTATTCCCACTTCAATTATTATATTTTCACCTCCTGAAGTGGAGAACAGTGTGTGTACCAATACACACGCAGGAGATTTTTAAAAATGGTCGCAGCATTTCACTGTCCAGGTGAAATTCTGGGCAAGAACATGGAGCCCCCTTTGTCTGATCCTGAATGTACAACCTCATCTGATGCCACGCGATGTTCCCTGGTTGCCTGATAAATGAACTCTTACCGGATGCCTTCCTTGACACTCAGGAAAAGAATCTGTGAACCGCAGCTGAAGACATTTAATGTACTCCAGAAAGTCTTATTCCATGCACTTACTAAAACAGATGTACATACATTATTAATCGTACCTAACCTGCAGTCATGATCAAGGACAGAAAAACTATACTCCATCAGGAAAGCATACAAACATTATGATTAGTTGGAAACATAGACAGATCTTTAAGATGTCTATATTGAGTGAAATAGTAGATACTTGCATGTCTGGCAGAACTGATGAAGACAGTCATTACTGGGGGAAGTGCTTGAACTATTGAGGGTGGGGGGAATCTGATTGAAGTATATAATTTATTCTAAATAAATGATCTGTAAGAATGTTTAGGATTTATTTAAATATGCAACTGTAAGCTAATGGATTACTTGAGTTTACAGTTACAGTGGCATAATGCACTAAATTAGAATATGGCTCTTGAAAGTCTATGAATTAAATGAAGGCCCATCATCTGGAATTTCCCCGCTGTAGTTCTGCATATGGACTTTTCCAATAAATGGGCACTAACACAGCCCGGATATAGATTGCAACTTTGCTGATTAAATAAAATCAGTTTGGAGAAAGGCTAGATTGTATGCTCTACAGCTGTGAAATGTGGCCCAAATTTTCAGCAGGCTGCAGGGCTTTCAACCACCACAACACTAATACCCCACTAGGGTAGCCAGACCTGCTGAAGACAGATGGGGATTCATTTAATGGAAAGCCACTTCACTTCCCATGGATCAGAGTACCACACACGTGGTGGGGGGAGTATTGCGGTAATCTCAGAGGAAGGCATAATACTGTATCATCAGTATACAGGTAATCCAGAACTGTGGTTAAATGCCTGTACTTTTTCATTGCTGCTTCTTTGGTATCACCTAGGCATCCACCCAGAAGGGATAAAGTGGAGGACCAGATGGTCACTTCCAGGCTGAACAATTATTCCTGTTATTTTGCCTGTGGAACAGATAGATCAAGGAAAACCCATTCTCTCATCTACACTACACTGACCCCACGTGCTCAGCATTACTAATGTAAAATTGCATCCACTTTTGAGAGGCTGGGCAGATACCTCCAATATGACCAATTTGTACAAGCTTCCTCCATCTCTCAATTTTTTGTGTGTGCTTCTGCAATGGAGTGTTCATGCCAGGCTGCTGGTCTGCATTTAGAGGGCAAAGTGGGGGAGAATCCCAATGTGGTGCCGCAGGGACGTGCCCACGAATGTCTTTATTTGGCCAAAAGGAGAGGCTGTAAATCATGCTCAGAAAGAGATTGATGATGTTTGTGGGATATTTGCTCTGGGTGGCAAAGAGGTGCTTATTCCTAAGGCTTAAGAATTATTTGGGGGGGAGGAAGGTTTTTATCATTAAGGTTGATGATGTGTCTGCATTGCAGAAAATAAAAGAGCGATGCTTGCGATGCCAAACTGATTTGTAGTCTTCTGTGTGACCAAGAAAAACAGAAAAAAATCATCTCCCTCCCTCCCTCCCTCCCTGACAGTTATGATTTGTCTCTTTATGTGTTTATGTTGTTTTCCTTTTTACAAAAAAAGTGTTCAGGGTTTTCGTAACAAAGCTCTGCATTTACTGATTTGTGGGTTTCATCTTTAAATCTACTATGTATGGCAGCTCTAATATTTATCCATGCAACCCTCCCTTCTGCTTTCATTTACATATAGTGGAGACATCTTAAACACATACTGTCCAACTAATAAACTCATCAGTTTAAGAAGCTGATTTGTGTTATGAGCACTTAATTAACGAGGGTGTCGCCAGAAGATTGTCTAGACAAAAAACAGGTAGAAAGAAATCCCATTAATTTGTGGTACTAGAAAATTGCTTTGCTGTGTGAAACAGCCATCACTTAAGTAATTGTGGAGGAGTCTGAGATACACTAAAGCCAGATGGTAAATAAACACACAGGTAGATGTGTATCTTTTCAAGTAACATATTTGTGACTGGATGTGTGAAGATATATTTACACTTATATTTATACTTGTTTGCATATAAATTATCTTGATAAAATGAAGTAAAAAAAAAAGTTAACATGCAAATAGATTGGTTTAGAGAAAACATCGCGTGTTTGATAGTACAATTTTATACTCCTGCTTTCTGGACTGTGGTAGCTCCATGTAGCAACCTTTACCATAAAAGTATCTTCTTAAAGTGAAAGGGAAAGGGACCCCTGACCATTAGGTCCAGTCGCGAACGACTCTGGGGTTGCGGCGCTCATCTCGCTTTATTGGCTGAGGGAGCTGGTGTACAACTTCTGAGTCATGTGGCCAGCACGACCAAGCCGCTTCTGGTGAACCAGAGCAGCGCACAGAAACGCCGTTTACCTTCCCGCCAGAGCGGTACCTATTTATCTACTTGCACTTTGATGTGCTTTCGAACTGCTAGGTTGGCAGGAGCAGGGACCGAGCAACGGGAGCTCACCCCATCACAGGGATTTGAACCACTGACCTTCTGATCAGCAAGGGTTAGGCCAGGGAGCAAGACAAATCCTGCATTAGAAATAAATTTAAATCACTCAAGCCCTTTAAACATTTCCAGAGAAAGTTGGTAAAAGAAACCAGAGGATTCATTAAAATAGAAAGTCACTATGCTTGACATAGATTCTAAACTTAGATTGCAATCCAACCCCCACACCTGACAGTCAGGGCTTTGAGGAGCAATGGAACCATCAGTGTTGCTTGTCATAATCACAGCAGAAAATGCTGGTGGAGATGCCAGAGGATTCCAGTGAAAATGAAATTGGAAGGAGAAGTTGCCAATGCTTGTTTATTTGCCCCATGTACAGAATGGGGATCAATCCAGCGAAGACAAGCAGTATTCACTGTTGAGTCCACAAACATAATATGCTGTGTTTTCCCCTCCCCTTGTATTGAAATGGTGCGGAATAAAGTAATGAAATTGCAATTTACATAAATTGTATAATGTGCGTGATTCATCACAGGGGACAGAAATTAATAGCATCCTTTTTGGTAGAAGACGAACTGCAGGGGGACAGAAAGAGTGCTGGGTGTGACAAATTCAGGGCACCTGCTGATTGGGTTCAGACTGGATCCCATGCAGACGCAAGATGGAAATGGAAACATTCACACACCACAGCCTAGCATAAGGAGAGTTTGAGTGGCTGTCTTAGCTTCACTAGCTTTGCTAGTGGCACTGATGCCATGGATTCCATCCTGAAGCAGGACAAACAAGGCTTTCCCAGGCAAAATGAAGATTAAGACAAGTTCTAACTGTCTGTTTTCCTGATGCTTTTTTAAGGGGGTGATGACAGACCTGGGAGGGAAGCAAGTGACCGATCAGAAAACACCCTAGTCTTTCCATATTCTGCACATGCACGCAGCTGGTGATACTTAACACACTGTTTAGCTCGTGGAAGCAACCTTAAGAGCTGTGCTTGAGGAAATGTCTCCTCTCCCTACCTGCTTGATGGATGAACTCAGGGAAATCGCTATCTTGTGGATTTACCCAAAGCTAAGGCTCAGGCTGAGTCAGCTGCTTTTCCATTATGGAAGGACAGAATTCTTGGCAGAAGCAGTGACTCCGAAAGAAAAAGAAGGTTGGAGCTTTGGATTCCATTACAAGCTGTATCCTTGCAGCCACAGTCTTCAGATCTGAAGCCGACAATACTCATTGTATTCAATCAATGCAATAATCATTTGAGACAGGAAATGAAAGAAACGAGAGAGTCAAAGACAGAGGATTTTAACCTGCTCAAAGAAGCCACAACTTTGTGAAAGAGACCTAGGAAAATGAACAGTAAACAAATAAGTGCACTCCATGATGCAGGGAAGGAAAAAAAGCATTATTAAACATGTTTCTGGATGAATCATGATGACAATGGCTAGCTGATATTCAGAATCACAGGTTCTTTGACAGAGCTCTACTGTTGCTCTCTGTGATTTGTAGTGAACAGTGTAGAAAAAGAATTCCCTGATTTTTTTGCCAGTATGAAATATTTATCTCTGTTTCTTGCTCAAGGTTTTTCTTTTTTTACATAAACAGCAAAAAGGTATTATTATACTGCTAGAACATTCAGGAATTGGTAGTTTTAATATAATAAACTGACTAGAAAACTCCAAAATCTTTTATTGCAAACCCGCAGCCTTGATATTTAACTTCTGTCCTGAAAGCATCTTGCAGTAATAATTTGTCAGGGAAAAAAGCTTCCTCTCTTCCCAATTCACATCCTCCATCTGCTTGCACAGACTGTAAAATTATAATCATATTGATAGTTTGCAAAAGAGATGTGGGAAACATTTCTAAAACAATTGGGAAATGCACAGAGAGGGGCAGCTGCCAATGTTAATGTCACACGGATGCAACATGCTCATCATTTCTGACTGGGATATAAGGTCTTATAAAATAGATTTATAAGTCTCTCTGAATCCAATCTAGTTTAGTGATGGGAAGATCATTGTATTTCTGGTCCATGACCCTTTCGTATACATTTATTAATAAATCTGTTCCATCGCATTTCTACATCAGTCTGCAATTTTTTTTAAAAAAGGATGTGTGAAAATTCATATTTAAATTTGTATTTAGTAAAGGTAAAGGTAAAGGGATCCCTGACCATTAGGTCCAGTCGTGGCCGACTCTGGGGTTGCGGCACTCATCTCGCTTTATTGGCCGAGGAAGCCGGCGTACAGCTTCCGGGTCATGTGGCCAGCATGACTAAGCCGCTTCTTGCAAACCAGAGCAGCACACGGAAATGCCGTTTACCTTCCCGCTGGAGCGGTACCTATTTATCTACTTGCACTTTGATGTGCTAGGTTGGCAGGAGCAGGGACCAAGCAACGGGAGTTCACCCCGTCATGGGGATTCGAACCGCCAACCTTCTGATCAGCAAGTCCTAGGCTCTGTGGTTTAACCCATAGCGCCACCCGCGTCCCTTTTAAATTTGTATTTAGATTCTATTAAATCCTAGAAACGATATCAGCCCATGCATAGGCATTACAGTAAGCCTGCAACATACACAGGGGATATATTTTGGGGATCATGCCTAAAACCAGTCATATATAGTCAAGACATATTTGCTTCAATGGTGCATGGGATTGCCAAAGTCATTTTTCCTGCAAAAACACCCCCCCACACACACTTTCTGTCCCCTTTCTATTTTTTGCCACACATGGAAAGCCCATATGTTAAATGTGCATAAATTGCAGGCTTACTGTACTGCAATACAGACATTACAATGGTGACCAGTGACTCAACTGTAGTCACAATTTGGCACACTTTGGCAGTTCTGTGATAGGTGAGTAAATCTTGATATCTGAAGCAAGTCAACAGTTACAGGATTCACAAGCTCCTCATGGGCTATTCAATCCATGTATCTTAGTATTCTTATGAAATTCAACCTTTTTTTACTTTGTCAGTTTTGTTCCAAATCACGTTGACTTGGGTGACAGTTCTAATGATTACACTTTGCACCTGCTGTTTCCTATCCAGTCTCATACAGAACTTTCCCATGTTTAAAACCAGTGCTGTGTTTGAAACTTGCCATCTAAACTTCTTGAGAGTTTTATTTTACTTTCTGCCTCAGGCTCAAGGTGCTTTAGAATTTCCTTAGAGGCTTCCTGGAAAAACATATCCAAAGCCTTTACTGAGCGGGGACGGGGGCACAAACATATTTACAGCCACTTGGTCTCAATTTATTGCACACGCTAACAAGTTGGAGAATAACAGAAAAGTCATGGAGGGATACATAAGAATTTGAACTTCATGAACTGCTGTTTTTAATGTTTTCGTGGTACCACATTTCTTAATCCAGAAATATAACGTACCAAAATGTACATAGATGTATATAACCATTGTTATATACCTCTTAATTAGCTATGTTGCACAACTTGGTATCTTTAGTTATTTTTGTTTCATTATACTTTTTTAAAGAAATAATGAAAAAAACATTGGAATTATGGTAGGAGTAGGGTTGAGCTTATTTTGTCATTATGAAGCAGCCAGGATGTTGTGTGTTTTATTAAACAATTCCCTAGTACTCTGCAAGCTTCCTGACTACCTGTGCTTCCTGATCTCAAAAAGCCCCATGAGAAAAATTACCTCATGGCATCTTCGGCTTTAACTGAAACATAGGAAGCCAAGAAGACTGGCTAGTACTGGATGTCATGGGTTTTTCAGGAAACACCCAGGAAAGCTGCAGAGTGCAGGCCACTAGAGAGAGGATTTGTAGAATAAAAGAAAGGCCAATCACAAACACCCATTGGACACCTGGTAAATGAGATAAACACAAGAGCCCTTTACCCCACCCATGAGAATTTCAACATTTTTTTGTCTCCACTTTGGTAATTTTCTAATGCAATTTCTTTTCTCATTAATGGATAAAGAAGGCAATTTCTTTTCTCATTAATGGATGAAGAATGCAAAAAAGGGGGGGAGTGGGATTATTTTTTTCAGTGCTGCAAGACTTAAAATACAGGGGCTAAAGAATTGGTGTAGGTCCACTTTGGATAACCTGAATGCCAAACTGAAACAGGCCAACTTCTGAGTTATTCAGACCTTCTGCCACAGCAAAGCTGGTCTTGCCCAAGGCAGTCAGAAGTGAAGCAGTCTGTCCCAGAATCCATTTTAGAGCTTCAGGGAGCAGTTGCTCATTAAGAGAAAATTGATGCCTTGTGGTTATCCCACAGGCAAGCTCCACAAAAAAGTAAAACATGGGGGGGGGGAGTGAAGGCGGGGAGAGGCAGTATATTTTGTTGAATGATAGCTCTGGCTTCCAATGAAGGAATGACTTTACCAGGGATGTCCTCTCACAGAGCTTTGGGAGATGTTGACGTCACTCATGAGAAGCTGTCCCAGTGTCTTCACTGTTTTTTGTGACTGTGTCTGTGGCAATAGCTGCATGGTCCTCAAATACATGGAGAGCCCCACAACATACACATTGAGTGATCCCGCTCCATGCATTGGTGAATGCCTGGAATCCCAGTGAGGACTAATGCATTTCTCCTCCCCACCCATATGGTTATTTCACACCCTTTTAAGAATGCATGGAGGACACATTTCCTTAGAATGTTGTGCTTTGCTGCATATATTTATGCATTAGGATTCATATTGTGTTTTTGTTTTTTTAAGGAGTTAGACATTCATAATAGAAATGATCGAAACATGAGCAGTCTCAGACTAAACATAAATAGATTTCCTTTAAGAAGTGGGTTTATTGATGTAATGTTTGCAATTTCACATCAGGGTCAGCAGAGATCATCTGTTTTATTTAGCAATTTTTAGACACAAAAGGTGAAAATCCAATTTATACCTATACATTTAAAACTAGTGTACCATGGGCATCTACCAGAGTGGTGGGAGGAGAGGGCAGAGACAGATCTTATTTGTCACTTTAGGGTGGAATTCGTAAGTTTATAGAATTATTTTTAGCTTGATTGGGGGGGGGGATTCCCTGAAAAGCATTTCAGCATCACAGAAGCATGGCAAACAAAGAGGATAGAAATAATGTCAAATTCTGACTTTTTTACAAACCAAAAATGTCTTTTTGTTAGGTTTTTGGTAAACCTCAGTTTTCAGAGACAGAAAGCAGGAAAGATCCTAGGCTGATTATGCCTGAACTTGGCAATGTTTTATAGGGAGATGTTATGGGGTGGAGGGCTCTGAACATAAGGTTATGTACTTTTCATGTATCCCCAAGATTGTAAGAAACAAAACAACCATAAAGAAGCACATTGTTACTACTCAGTGGAATAAATTTCATAGTGTATCAATCATACATGAGTAAGGCAGTAAGAAGGAGAAATCATGGGAGACAAGACCTCTAATTTTAGAAGTGCAAAACCATCAGTTATCCCTATCTCTAAAGTGTCCAATACATGGAAAAAGTCTGCATCTAGATACCTTTCCAGACTGGGTTCCATATGCAAGAATGAACAAGGAGGATGTGCTCAGCATATAATTAAACTCCAGAATTTATTGGCCACCCGCCTGACTGGCATTACAAGGGGTTTCAACAAATTCATGGAGGATAAGGCTTTAAATGGCTAGTAGCTATGATAGCAACATTGCCTCCATTTGCTGGGGATCATGAGTTGAAAAGGGCTATTGTGCTCATGCCCTCTTTGTTGCCTTCCCATGGACATATAGTTGGCCACTGTGAAACTAGGATGCTGGACCTGATGTGCAACAGAATCTCTCTTACGTTTTTATCTAAAAGAATAGGACATCCATAAATAAAATTCTGGTGCATTGTGCATTGTATTCTGAAATGACCCCAAGCCCTGGCTGTGGCACATGTCCCCCTTACTTTCAAAACCGTATGAAAGAACAGTGAAGCCACAGGACAGGTAGAGATTTGTGTTTTTGGGTCAAGGTCAATAGATTAGTTTTCAAATACAGTCTTGGTGGAATTTACTCCGGTAATCAAATAATAATTTTGAAAGACAATTCATGGTTTGGGGTTTTGTTTTTTGTTACCATACTCGAGGATATTTGCACATGACGCTCTAAATATTACATTAATTCATACAAAATCATTAAAGTTATTAGGAGCTCCTTTTTATTTAATAAGATAAAAGCTAATTTTTCCTAAATGGAACCAACAAGGTCTTTAAATACAATTATATTTAAGCCATAATAGAAGTGCCGAGCTGTTTTATGAGGCAATAATTTGGTTCCCGGGTGGATAAACTATAAGGCCGATGGCTGCTTAGAGTATTTCAATAAGAGTACCAGATTATTGGCTTGTAAAACAGCTCCATGCTCCTCTTATTGCTATTATGCTACCAGCTTTTAAGAATCTGCTTTCATGGAAATGAATGAAATGACAGCAAGTATAAAACACAAAAACTAAATCAAACACAGAAAACAGCAGAAGGGAGCCAAAGGGAACTACAGAGGAATTGCCCAGATGTTTTTATCACCACAGCATTGGTCTATAATTCTGGGAAGGTAGCTTAATATCACCACTGAGCTCGACATCTTCAGCCCAATTATTCTTAAACATGGAGTTACCTTCTCTCTAATCTCCCCCAGTGTTTGCCTTGATGAAGTCAGGAGATTATAAACCTCTTTAGATCATTGAGTTTTAAAATATGTTTAACTTCTTCATAGTCACTCCCAGTGTGTTTCTTGATTTGGGCAGGGCACAGAACAACCATTTACCCCATTCAGTCAGTTCAAGAATGGAAACTGTGATATATTAGAATAGAACTTAGGGAAGGGTATGTCAGGAAGTGTTGGCTATTGTGTCATTCTTCTTATCCAGTATTCAGTATTGACGTATCTCTTCTTTTTGGTTGAAAGTCAGGAATTACACCTGTGGCCCTATAACATGCAAGGCAGCTGCCCTACCAATGAGCTACAAAACTTTCCCTTGCAGACTAGGAAAACCTGACAGGCAGCGCTTAGTAAGTCAGCTATATAAATAATTCTGATGCAGCCTCAGAGTTGACCTGCAGGGTCTGAGTGAACTCCCTTATTCAGCAGAAAATAATGTGCCTAAACAAGCACACAGCACATGTAGGCATGCTTTATTGGTGACACAGGGTAGGAAAAAAATGTTTTGCAATGATTTTCTAGCATGCCATAATTTGCCAAATAGCTTAAAATAATTTTTTACCAGTTCATTTTGTACTTTCAAGTCAAGCAAATAAACTGGTCTCCAGACAAGAACTTCGGGGGGGGGGGGGACAGAGAACTACGCCCTCCCCTTGGAACTCTAGTTATTCAACAGGGGACTCCCTGATTAATGGGAACTATTCAAGTTGATTAAGTGCACTTTCAACCCATTTAGCTGTCTGGCCAAATAAAATGCATAGGTTTCCCCTTCGAGTTCACAAGGTGTGTGGTCTTGGGGGGCTGGGGATGAATTTTGTTCTGGTTTTGTAAATTGTTAGAAAACTAGCCTTGTCAGAAGCAGGCTGTCAAGTAGGGATCTTGCAAAACTGGACCCTGAGTTTGTTTCTGCAGGACTTTCATGCCAGTTGAGATTCCAGGTCCTTCATTGCTGTGATTCCAAGGATGTTTTATCTACTTTCATGACAACAACAAATTACTTTTCTTTCTTTCTTTCTTTTTTAAAAAAGACAAAATTAATATATTCATTTGCTTTGATTTCCCTTGGTTCCAGTTTAGCACAGTAAAGCTGTGGCTAAAAAGTAGGGTGGGTTCATCCAATGTACCATCATGGTTTGGTGCATTCCTAACCCCAATGAAAGCAGAGGCTAGAATTGGTGGAGAGATTTATTTTATCTACTTTTAATTGTTATATAAAGTGGGGTTGGTAGATCTTTCTTTTCTTTTGAGAAGCTCAAAATGTTTTACATTTTCCAGGACTACAAATATAGGGTTGTATCCAATGCTGTGTGCATAGACTCCTACTTGCACAATGGGACCTCCACTTCCTCTTCTGCTCCTGAGAGTCCCCAAACCCACATAAGCATATCTTCAAGCTGTGCAGGAGGCTGCAGAGAAGACGAATGGGGAGTTCATCCGCACAAATTGAACTGCAGTATTGGATACAACCCACACGGAGGTTCCATGATCTCACTGTTCAAGCACGGGATCTGGTGCACAATTCAGCATACTGAGAATTTCAGCTTCCTACTCTTTAAAACCTGGACCTTCTAGTCTCAAATTGGCCACACAGTTCTTAAATGTATATTGGCAATGTCAAAAGCCTAAAGGGTTTGAGAAGTTTTTTCAGGAGGTAGTCTCAGACACTCAACCACCTTTGTCCTATGGACATCAGGAGGAGACTCAGAGAGGCATATGTGAACAGACTTGCCTAATCAATATATACAAGTTGAAGAGTTCAGCTCTTGCTGAATTTGTGGTACCTTAGCTCAGTCCTGGTGTACATGCTGGTATGATGCCAGCATAGAGTTATACCATTGCAGATGCTCTCTGCTCTTACAGAGATAGGAATACTGGAAGTTCCTACCTAGTTACCCCTTAACTGTAATAAAAATGATACATAATTGGGTGAGGTAAAGGTAGAATTGGGTAGTTCCCCCATGTCTACTTCTTAGAGGTCAAGACCAGGGTATAGAGGCCACACTTTAGCTGCCATGATATTAGCAAATCCCACATTATGGCTCATTTAGGGGGGAAAATGTTATTTAAATTACTTAGTCTAATTGATGCTTGTCAATAGCATGACCTACATCCTGACAGTCATACAAGTGTTCAGAATGTAGCTCACATATTCTCGGCTGTATGGTTTAGTGTTAATCAGTGCTATAATTATCATTCTCTTTGACTTCATCATACACAGTGCATTGTCTCAGAGGTACTGTACACTAGGGAATTTTATTACTGATGGAGGTGTTTTGACCTCATTAGCAGAACAAAGAGTAATGCATTTGAACTATGGACCCAAAGGTATAGCAAAGTCTCTTCTCAGCACACAACCACCTTCTCTAAAAGAAAAGGAATCTATAGGCTGTCTGAAACCTGGGAGATTATTTAGAACGACAGGCTCAATAGTAAATACTGAACAGAGAGAGGTGAAAAATTGAACTACAGTTACAATGCACATTTAAGAAGGGGAGATGCATGTAAAGGGGTTTCTCTTTTTCCTTCTTGTTTCCTTCCATAAATATATTTTCTTATATTAAATAGACTGTCAATTAAAATTTAAAAAAATGCACATGTGAATGTTAAGAGAAGAAATGCTACCACTGGTATAAAATGTTGTTTTGCTTGTTATATAACAGCATCATACACAAGGTCTAAAAATGGAAAACAACAACAACCCAGCTGCCCAACAAGTTGCATAGTTACCTATCACTAAAGTGAGACTATGAAACCCCTCCAAAAGTGCCTAAGGAAGTGTTCTATCAAAGGCCAAAAATGATATAGAGGCTTCCTAATGGCTATTGATTTTCAATGGGAAAAATATGGGCATCTAAATACCATCTTCCTCATGGCAATCATATGCCTTGGAAATTTAACATTCCAGTGACAGCTACATTTACGAAGGTAAGGTCCATTAATTTTATTGGGAGAGAGATAGAAACCCACCTCCTTTTGCATGAATTGCCCTTGGAAAAAATGACCGGAGTGCAGGTCACTCTTAAAAATAAAACAGTCCCTTACAACACCACTGGGTATATTCCATCTTGTTTGTGTTGCCATTAACTTCATTGGTAGTGCTCACTTTGTGCTCCAGGCTTTTATCTGATCCAAATGTTTGCCATCTATTTTAACACTGTATCTTAAAGGAGATAAAAGAAGCCTAACAGATTCAGATCCCACTTTTTTGGTACTGTATCTGCCAATGGTCACTTCTAAATGCCACTGAGTAGAGGTTAATCTACTAAAGAGTAAGTGTTAATCTACTAAAACTAAAACATGAAGCTTCTCATAGCTGTCCCCTACCTCCCATGCTCATCCTACGAACTTTAATCAAGATATAATTTTTGCGAATGAAAGAATGGAACATCCCTCTCCCCCACCCCATGTCTAGCATCATATATGTTTCTGCTCAAATACATGCAATGAAGTGACATTGAGAAAACTGTGGAGTGGTGTAAACAATTTGTCACTTGTCATGTTGATGTTCAGGAAAGTGCAGATTGGTTCAAACAATTTGTCTCTGCCACCATGAATCTCCTTGACTTTGCCTTCGAAAGCCCATGTTGCATTCTTCACTATTGATTAAAGCTCCTTGACCATACCATTTTCAAAGTTTATTACTTCTGGGCTTGGCTTGCCTTCAGCCTGTCCATAACAGAGTCTGATGGTTGTTCCATCATCTCACTACATTTTTGAGCAATGTGTGTGTTTTAAAAAATGAACCAGATGAAAATCACTTTCTTGAGCAAAAAATGAAAGGAGCAGAAGTACATGGCATCAATGTGAAGGCTTGAGATACACAAGGGTAATTGCCTCAGGAGACAGCTCAATGTCCACAATCAGAAAAAGAAGAAAATATAGCTCTTGGGCTGGAGGAGGAGTCTGTTTTAAACGGACTAAAAGTGCACTCCAAACCCCCATGGAGTTGTGTGAAGCTGCCATCATATCTACAGCCTGGTCATTCAAGGTCCCTCCCCTTACCTGGCCAATCCCCTGGCAATGCCTCCCCAGGTGGGATTGGGCAATTGGCTGAGGTAGGTGGAGACCTCCAGGTATCCAGTCTGGGGAGGATGAAGCCAGCCCAAACTACCAGGAATCGAACTGGGATCCGGGGGGCTGCGCACAACCACGCAAAAGGCGCTTCCCTTTGATGTGGGGAGTGGTCACTCCAAACTCCCATGGAGTTGTGTGAAGCCACCATCATATCTACAGCCTGGTCATTCAAGATGGCCATGGCAAAATACAGGAAGGTTGGAATGAGTGAAAGAGCAGTTGTTTTGTATGCAGAAGGTCCAGGTTCAACCCCCAACTTCTCCACTTGAAAGGGATCTCTGGTAGCACAGTTATGAAATACCTTGGAGAGCCTTTCATCAGTCAGAGTAGATAATGCTAAACTGACTTACTCAGCATAAGGCCGCATAAGGCATAAGAAAATTGTTTGACTCAGCATAACACAGGTTCATTTTCTTCAGTCCATTTACAATACAGTGGTACCTCGGGTTACATACGCTTCAGGTTACATACGCTTCAGGTTACAGGTTACAGGTTACTCCACTAACCCAGAAATATTACCTCGGGTTAAGAACTTTGCTTCAGAATGAGAACACAAATCGTGCGGCGGCGGCAGGAGGACCCATTAGCTAAAGTGATGCTTCAAGTTAAGAACAGTTTCAGGTTAAGAACGGACCTCCAGAACAAATTAAGTACTTAACCTGAGGTACGACTGTAATGGTATAGAGGAGACCCAAGTCATCCATGGACTTCTTCAGAGCAGGCTGTGCTCTTTAGAGCAAACGAAACTTTAGGGACAAAATCAACAAGAATATATGCCCTGATTGCATATGATCGTCACATTCCACGGACTATTTTTATCTCCTCTCATCCTAGCACATTGTCAAGAAATTCCTTGTGGCACTTCACACATTCTTGCTGGTGTTATTTGCTTGACAAACGGCACAAATGTATCGGTTCCTATGGACTCCAAAAATATTGCATTTACATTTAAACGTTTTTGCAAATAACTTTCCATAAATACAATTTAATATCTTTCCCCCTTGTTTTGGATTCGAATATCCCTTCATTCTTGATACAATTATCTTCTCCTTGCTCACCAGGACTTTCGCCCTCTATTCCCTCCGTAAGCCCCTAAATCTGTTCCAGGGTTTTTTCTGGAATCCCTCCAGAGCAGATTTCAGGATGGTGCAGGGGGGAAGAGAGAAGGGGAAGTCATGTTGCACAATTGTTGGCACTAATGTATTTTATGATGCTTTTTATTGATCTGTTGTACATTATCTTGCTGGTTGTGATGGAAATATGGAAGTTCTTTGTACTGCAAGGTGTGAGTGGTGTAAAACAAAGACTCCTTTCATCCTAGTCCTTCTTTTTGGATCTGGGATGCTTGAATTAGCCCATTTCTTATCTTGTTCTCAGACACATGCTGATAAGGTAGCTAATTTCTTATATTTTGCTTAATCCCAGGTGGTTCTTGGCAGGACTTCAAGGGGAAGTCTCTAACTCACCAAGGGTTTGAGATCGGCTACCCTCATCTTGTTTAGTCAGCCTGTCAAAGCCATTCCTGTGTGTGGCTGCAGTTGCATGCTGACAGCTTCTAGGAGCCACAGGTGAGAGCTGAGTGCAGGGTGGGGACCAAAGGTGGACAAACTATCCCAGAAGGAGCATGACATGTCCCTCACCAGAGGTACTACCCTTCCCTTAATGCCACGTACAGCCCTGCACTAGCATCAGTAAATCACACAAATTTTGTTTGTGGCCACATGGTTTCCTAGTCAGTGCTACACGTGGAAAACTTTCCACCAACCTTCCTAACAGCTCTTCCATTTTGCAAGTGTCTGCAGTGCTAAGATTATTGAAAAGTGGTAGCACTTTTCCCCTTGAGGTTTTTGCAAATTAACTGGGAACCATGATCTGTTCTCAAGCCCCTTTGCTATGCACTGTCGTTATTTATCAGCAGATAGCATTATCTGACAAAACTAGCATAATGGGGGATATGTTGTGTACAAGTTACAGGAAAGAAGCAGGAAGTATAGGGTGACATTTTAATATGATACAGCAAGACACAAATCATTTCTTCAATCACTGCTATGTGGGCAGGATTTCCCTGCTACTGTTTACATGAATACAGATATAGCTAAGCCTTACCCATAGGCTATTATGTCTAGATTAACCATCATTTTTTTCCAGCCATGTTTTTTCATGACCTATTGAACAGAAACACCTCACTTTCTCATGCACCCCCCAGTTTGTGTACGTTACATTACCATAGCCTATGGTTAAGATGGCCCAAGGGATATAACAAACAGGGTACACACTGCAGGGCGATGATGTGATGTATAAACTAGGATTTCTCTTAATTTAAATTATAATGGCAGCTTAAGAAGCTGTGGTTTGCCCATTGCATTAAGCTTCAGATCAAATGTCTTCTTTCCACTCATCACCAAACAACCCTCCTCATTCCCCTTCCTTGTGCTAGACTGAGAAGTCTTGCACATATATCACTTGCAGATTCTCATTTAGGAGACATAAAATATCATTACCTAACATTAAAACAACCCTAAAGACCAAGCTCTGATTTTGTCAAGACCCAGGAAGTACATTTCAACAACAGCTCAGATCTGATGTCCTCCCTGCCCCCTCCACTGATGATTGCCCACATTCCAGTCTTTGCCACAAGCTGGCATAATAATTCTGCAAGGAATAAGATATGGCATTTAGCATCTCTGTTGAAAATTAGAGTGTGCCTTATGACCAGATCAGCCTGGCTGGGCAGAAATCTCATATTTATCATAACTTAGACTGGACATCACAAATCACAAACACCACACAATCAATCTCCCCACCCCCACCCCCAAGTTTTGATACATATCTGTTCACCTTTTTTCAGCACAGGAAAAGAGGATTGGCTTCAGCAGGGGGAAGAAAACTAGAATGCATAATATTCTACAGTATCTGCTTTGCCAATGTTTTTAAAAGATTAAAAATGACAGGGGAAACCACAGTCAAATCCAGTAAGCTCTAGAGTTTAACCCAGATGCCTAATACCACAGTATACAATACAATGGCAGAAATATAAAGTTAGAGAGAGAGAGAGAGAGAGAGAGAGAGAGAGAGGTATTTCAAATTATTACTAGTGCTCAGGAATTCTAAGACACCCAAAAAATCAGAGCAGTTTTCAAATTAATGGTTAAAATCGGGAAGTTTTCAAAGGTTCAGCATGTCATATTGACTCAAAATAGTGTTCAATTGTATCAAAAAATAGACAAACCCCAATTCTTGACCTCTGGAACCATCATGCAAAGTTTGGTTATGCTACCTTAAGAGGTGTCCAAATGAACAAAACTTTTCAAAATATATAGTATATTTTGTACATCAAATATAAGTTCTAGACATTTGCTTTTACTGGAATTTACAAAGTCTGTTTTCTTTGCACACAGAATAGCATTTGCAGTTTATTTTCATTTGGTGTTTCTCACAAGTAGCATAATAGTCATGAAGTTGCAGCTCTTATAAGGCAAGCTTCTCCTGTCCTAAACTGTTTCATTAGTCAAGAATTCCATTCCATAGCACATCTCCCAAATGTGTTTCTAAATTTCCACCCATTGAGAGGAAAACAGTGCTTCCAAGCATTGGAATTTGTTAGTGCCAATTATAAAAACTGACAATTTGTTGATGTCAGTTATAAAAACTGAGAATTTTGATATATTACTGGTTCCAAAAAATGTTGCATGGTGCTAAGTAAGTTTGTTCTAGAATATACATTCTGAATTTAAGCTATTTTTTTTTAGTGCAAATCTGGGCTTCAAAAATTAATATACTACATGACATGGGCATTTGCTACATAAATGCAAGAAAATCTCCTTTGAGAGCAGGCCTGAACACAAAGTTTTATTACACTTAAAGGTTGCCTTATTCCCATACTTTAAAGAGCATTTCTTATTTTAAAGGAATGTCCATTAATCCATCAAACATAATGGATGTCCCTTATCTCAGACCACTCCAGCTTTACTGCACAACTCAATTATGTCACTTATTTTTGGAATTTTAGTCTGTCAGCCCTAATGATTGTAACTTCCCAGGCCATATAAATCAGTAGTAATTACACCTTCTTTATGAAGTACCTATTAATTACTATCTTATGCTGTTTCATCTGAGATCAGAGACCATTTAAGCCTTAGTCACATCTGTGTCTAAAATATTTGTTAAACACATACATTTTGAACCACTTACAACTTTGTACAAGACCAGGGACTATACATGTTTTATTTGAATGATACATGATTTTGAAAAAAATAATGTAGTCTAAGCCTGAATTTATGCAAGGACCATTGTCTCCAGAAAAAAAGAGATCTCAAATGTAGTCTTCATAATTATTTATTTTTACAGTATACAGGGTGTCACAAACATATCTGCCCCAAGTAGAGAAGCACAGCATGAGTTAGGAAGCAGTCAGACACCTGGGAGCAGTCGGCTGTCTCCTCCCCCTCCCCCTGACATGGAATGGGATGTTGATAAGACGTTAGCAGAGAGTGGGATGGAGAGAAGCCCACTCACATAAGAAGCACAGGCAGGCTCGGAAAGCAGGAGGGGTTATATTTCCTCACCGGAAGAGGAGGCAATTAATCCCTTGAGCCCAAGGAGTAGATGTATGGGAAAGGTATTGGACAGGAAACAAATCCAAAAATGTAGGTTCAGGATACAGTGGTACCTTGGGTTAAGTACTTAATTCGTTCCGGAGGTCCTTACTTAACCTGAAACTGTTCTTAACCTGAATCACCACTTTAGCTAATGGGGCCTCCTGCTTCTGCTGTGCTGCCGGAGCATTATTTCTGTTCTCATCCTGAAGCAAAGTTCTTAACCTGAAGCACTATTTCTGCATTAGCAGAGTCTGTAACCTGAAGCATATGTAACCTGAAGCGTATGTAACCCGAGGTACCACTGTATTCTGAAGAACCAGGAAGCACTCCTCAGAAGGGTCAACTGAATCGTAAGGTACGGAAGCTCCGATAGAGTGTCCGAGACTGATTGTTTGTTTTGCAATAAATCTTCCAGCTAATTACGACATGCGTGCTGTGTTATCAAGATGGCAGCCTGGGCTCCTGAGACAGGGTATCAAGAGAAGATGTGCTTTCTTCAGGGAAGGGGATCTGGGAGATAAATGCATCCCTCAAGGGTTCGCCTTAGAGACTTTCACCCAGCTGCACCACTCACTGGTGTTTTGCCTGGTTAGAATGTGCTGTTGAACTCTGATAGTGCCTTTTCCTTGCCTGAATAGAGAATAGAGGGGGTGGGTGAATATCTATAGAAACTATAATGTACAATTGCAAAGACAATATGGTGCCAGCTCCCTACTCCATGCACAGATGCCATCTTGACTGGCAACTGAATGGTATTACAACACTGGTGATGGGGTAACATCCTCACTGCATTAAGATGCTGTGTAGCATACATGGGTCTGTCCTCCAACAAAGAGAAAGGACTCCAAACAGCTGATAAGAAATCACCAGGTAGCTGCTGTCACTTTCTCCCAGCATTTACTGCCTGAGGCAGTTACCGCCTTTTGCCAGTTGGTGGTGCTGGCATCCCTCTTGCTATTTCATTGATTTCCAGTCTATGTAGATTGATTGGTAAGGTAAAGCAGAACAAGATGGCATTCTGCCACTAGGCTCAACCAAGGCACTCCCAAAACCTGATCTATCTGGTGTAAGTTGGAGGTTGTGCTTCTTCTAGTCTTCCACAAATGAATTTCACAACTGCACAATGTTGCCACTGTATTCCACAACAGTATTTCTAGGAAAGTGGCACTCTACTGTCAGGGAAAAGAATAAGGAAAAGAAAACATTGAACAGAGATCCTTTCATGCTTGCATAAATATCTGCATGTTAGAGAGAGGGTTAGAGATCAAAGCCCATTTTCAACCATGACATACTGAGTTTAGTGCTGGGGGCGGGTGTGGCAGAATGGTTTATAGGCTAGGAAATATTTGGGCATCTTTAGCTATCAGGAATTCAGAAACCTTTATCAAACTACGTATGGCTGCAACGGTTCATTCCACTACTACATTTGGAAGGCTTCCAGAACCCATTAATTCCCAACGGGAGCGGGGTGGAAAGTAAAACAATTGTAACATGTACTGACAAAATCACCATGAATCTTAAGAATAATTAAAAGCATGTGTGAAATCAGAGTCCCTCCCTTCTTCCCTGACGACACAGAAAGTGAGAAAAATGTGATCTTTCATGTCCTTCCCTTGCTGACTATGCATATATACAGTGTTCATGATTTCATGGAAGTTAAAAATAGTTTTCGTGAATGAGGAAAACAGTTTTATTCACTAGACATTTTAAACTTGCAAAGTGTTGCAAATGAAGGTGACAATTTGGTTTTCTTAAATAATCTCTGTTCTTTTAAAATATTCTGTTTAAATATTGATGTGAAACATCCATCACTACTACTACCACACACACACACACACACACACACACACACATCCCTCAGGCATCTTAGACAATGGGCAAGACAATAATAGTAGTGGAGAGGTACAGAAAGACGCACGAGGGATGGATGAGAAACTTGACTTAGTTCACATTCAAAGCTGTCCTCACCTAACTCACGCTTTATGAAACAAGATGCAAACCAAAACAGGGCCACTCTTTGAAATTCGCCCTTCTCTGAATTTTGCAATGCACTTCTGCAGGAAAGTATTGTGCACAAAAATTCACATACTGGTGTAAATAGTGCATATAAATGCATACATTAGTGAAAATAACCAACAATCTGCATATCACTTAAAACTGTGAGCAACAAATGTGCATATTAGTCAAAACTGCATACAAAAATATTGTGTTCATTAGGAGAAAATTGCCCTAAAATGCTGATGAATTTTCATGGGGAATATTTTAACTAAAATTTGTAAACTGCTGAAGAAATGTGGAGAACTTAATTTAAAATTGGAAAAATGAAACTGAGTTGAAATTGACAAATTTGTTGTTGTTGTTTAGTCGTTTAGTCGTGTCCGACTCTTCGTGACCCCATGGACCAGAGCACGCCAGGTACTTCTGTCTTCCACTGCCTCCCGCAGTTTGGTCAAACTCATGCTGGTAGCTTCGAGAACACTATCCAACCATCTCGTCCTCTGTCGTCCCCTTCTCCTTGTGCCCTCAATCTTTCCCAACATCAGGGTCTTTTCCAGGGAGTCTTCTCTTCTCATGAGGTGACCAAAGTATTGGAGCCTCAGCTTCACGATCTGTCCTTCCAGTGAGCACTCAGGGCTGATTTCCTTAAGAATGGAGAGGTTTGATCTTCTTGCAGTCCATGGGACTCTCAAGAGTCTCCTCCAGCACCATAATTCAAAAGCATCAATTCTTCGGCGATCAGCCTTCTTTATGTTCCAGCTTTCACTTCCATACATCACTACTGGGAAAACCATAGCTTTTACTATACGGACCTTAACTGACAAATTAGTCCAACCCTAATACACATGCACACGCATTCTCTAGTGACAAACTTTTATTTTATGTTCTTTTTATATACACAACTGATAAATACTTGATATGTATGCTGCTTGGTAAAATGTTCTTAATGATTCTATAAAAATGATAATAAGTAACGTATACTGAATGCCACACAAAATATGGGAATTTGTGCAAAAACGTTTTCCACACAGTGAAAATATTGTGTAACCATTCCAGATTGTTGACAAATGTCAGATTTTTTGTGATAGCAGAAAAATTGATTTAATGATTGCAAAATTCTGGAATAATGATGGAATGATAATGATGCACTGTGTCTTCCATGTCTTCACGTTTTGGTTTTAATTGGTTTAAAAGCTGATCTATTTTATACCTGAAGGACATATTATACCCGCTCCCCCCCCAAAAAAGATGCATCCATATAAGTGAACAAAACTATTATGCTACTGTTATCAAATTGAGAAGAGCTTTTCATATGCATTCCTGCTAAACGAATAGGTCTGTTGATTCCCTCCTCAAACTACAATGCAAGGATCGGTTGTTTCATTGAATTGAGTTATTGATTCACTGATAGATTTATTTTTAGAGGCAAGTATATACCACACTTTATCAAAGATTCTGAGACAGTTTAGAAAAAGATAAAAACACTAAAATAACAGTAAATAAGACACTGTTTAAGAACTGGCACAACACAATAGTTTCATCACCGTAACATAGACAGACTATATTGAACTACACTTCACAATCATGCATTTGCAACTGCTATCTTTAATAGATGTTTGAGGGTGGGAATAATGTGGGGATGCAAATTCTATACTCAACATTATGCCTCTCTCCCTTTCCATGATTCATCCTCCCCCAAAGATTCCAACACTTTTTCAGAATTAGCCCTAATTTAATTAATGGACACTTAAAACAGTCCCAGTACACACTGTATGCAGTTGTAACTTTATGCAGTTGTCATTTTGTGCAGCTTCAGGCCGTTATTTTTCATGTTACTTAATGGTGTTTGTTCTCTTACTGTTTTAATAGCTTGTAAGTTTCTTATCTCCTTATTTTCCTGATAGATCTCTGTAAGCCCCCTTCAGTGATTGAGTACCCTATAAGGTGGGCTGTGTGCGTGTGCGTGTGTGTTACAGATGCTATAAACAAACAAACAACAAACAAACAAACGTTTAGTTTAAACTCTGTGCTTTGAAGGGAATCCTATGACTGTATACTCAGAAGCGAGTTCCGCTGTGTTCAATGGGCTTAATCTGCCTGTTTATGCAACACAGATCAGTTTAATGGGACTTCGGATTTCTCCTCTTCCTTCTTCATCCCCTATGGGCCTCCAAAACCTGTTCCAGAGCATACCCCATCCCTTTACAGGGCAAGGAGAGGAAGGGAAACTCTCATTCCACAAGCAGACACCCACTTTTACTGGATTTCACCGTGGGACTCACCACAGCCTTACAGCACGACTATACACAGAATCATAGAATCATGTGTACTCAGAAGTAAACTCCACTGTATTCAGTGACACTAACTTCCAGTTAAGTGGGATTGCAGCTTCAGTTCCTTTCTCCCATGAGATCACTAAAAAATAAAAATAAAAAAAATCTGCTCTGTAGTTTACCTGCTGGAGGAAAGTATATTTTCTCCAAGGGGGGGGGGGACATATATTGTGCTTCTAGTTGGACAGCAAACACTCCTTACAAGGACCAGACATACAAATTAGACGTGAAGAGGCATGTAAGTATACTATGCATTGTTATCAAATACCTGTTCTACAATGTCAAGTACATTTAAAAAATAATAATATGTAATCAGTTCAAAAACCATCTCTGAAGCAGAAGATGCTTGCTGGGTGGGGCACAGCTGCTGTACTAGCTTCCTGGTGGGTGTGTTTCTGTTGCTTACTGCAAGGGAGAGAGAAGCGATGTGGGGGCAGAGAAGTCAACACAATGCAAAAAAACCAGCAGAGTCAATCTGGCATGCCTTGCCACTCAGTGCAGGAAGGTTGACGTAGAGCATCTTATGTAAGTAAATTGGGTTTTAGTGGCATTCACATCTCCTGCATTCATTATTGCCCACAAGCATTCTTTAAATGGACAAAGGGAACTCACATCATCATCATCATCATCATCATATTTATACCCCGCTCATCTGGCTGGGTTTCCCCAGCCACTCTGGCGGCTCCCAACAGAACACTAAAAACAGAATAAAACTTCAAACATTTAAAACTTCCCTAAACAGAGCTGCCTTCAGATATCTTTTAAAAGTCATATAGTTGTTTATTTCCTTGACATCTGATTGGAAGGCATTCCACAGGACAAGTGCCACTACTGAGAAGGTCCTCTTCCTGGTTTCCTGTAACCTCACTTCTCACAGTGAGGGAACCACCAGAAGGCCCTTGGTGCTGGACCTCAGTGCCTGGGCTGAACCATGGGGATGGAAACACTCCTTCAGGTATACATCACCCTGTAAAATGTCTTTTTAATTTATCCCTTGTTACACCCTGCCCAGTTTTAACCAATACTAACCCCCTTCTCTATATCAATTCTTTCTGCCTCCTCTTGCTATTTGACACAATCCCAGCCTTACCACCTATATCTCACCCTGCCAGAAATGACTTATTATGGCAGAGTGAGGAATGGGTAATCTCAGTGTGCTTTCCAAGCAACCTGTTTATTAGACTGATCCTGATTTGTTTCCAGGGAGATGAGAGGAAGTTGAAAATTTAATGAAAATTCATTCTGTTTTGTTTGTGGGGATGTTAGATGCTACTGCACCAAAGCAAGTGTTACCCTACACTTGCTTTGTTCTTGCCACTATCCTCAGCCCCAAAAGTCTATTCTTTTAGGGAAATGGGATTGTGGCATAAGATCTCCCAATCAACAAAAAATGTGCAACCTGGATTTGCTAGTATGGAGCTGAATCCCACCTGAACATAGCAATGGTCTGGAAGAATCCTCAGACTAGAGCTGTCATACGTCCAGAAATTCCCAGACATAGCTGGAATATAGTAGTTGTAAACAGTGTCCGGGTGGAAATCGATGACCAGGAAAATCTGTACATATGACAACCCATGTTGGAAGTCTAGATTTTGGCTTCTTTTGTTGTTGTTGAGATTTTGCAATTGACTTCTATAATGCCAGCCCCCCCCCCCTCTAGTAAGACACTGTTGCTGGGGGAGTGGAACATAACTTAAACTTTAACAGTTAAGCACATATGAAGGAGCATTCAATGGAGGGAGTCCCAACAGACAGCTGAATCTCTCAAAGACAGATGCAACGATGCAGCTGGTATATAGAAATTATAAAATCTGTAAAGCTCCCCAGTCAGAGAGCCAAAATAAATTTAGCTACACAAGTGAGACATTCTGCTCTAAGGCTTTGTGACAAAACAACCAGTAGAATTTTGCACAGTCAAGAGGTGTTACATTTGGCCATAGGGGCAACCAGTTGAGAGCGAATTACAGTAGTCAAGCTGGTGTGCAGAGTGGAAGGGAACCCAACAAAGATTTGCTGTTTCTTTGCCCTTGGCATTTTAGGTTCACTGCAATTGCTTCATACATCATCAGTGGTAATGACAGGCAGACAAAGCAAGCTTTTGTTATGAAATGTGCTAATGATTTTGTGTTCTTGAAAATCGCACGGAAGGGTACATTTTTATACACTGAGAATTCAAAAGCTTAATGGGAAAGGAAGCAGGGAGGGAGGGAGAAAAAAAGGATCCCAAGTTAAAAAGTTAATCAAAAATACAATGATTTTTCTGAGGTAAATCCTGTATTTTGATAAAAGACTGAAAATAGCACCAGTAGGAAATGTCAGGATAAGCAGAAACAATGAAATAAATTCAGATCATATGTTCAGGGTGTACTTCCTTTTCTTCTGTGGACTCACAACCAATAAATCTTTCAGGTTAGCATCAATCTCGCTGGTTAGCTACTTAGTGGTCAGTGCTGTGAAACTTGACCTGTGGTGACCTATGCTTCTCAGCATGGGGAGAACATAATTTAAGTCTCTTGAAGAGTGTTTAAACCTATGGAGAGCTTTGGCACTAACAACAAAATTCCAGCTGCACAGCGTGACACTCACTTCATGGGAATCACAAGAAGTGTGGTAATTGATTCATTTAACGCAGGCCCTTTTCTCAGGGTACCAATGGATCATATGTACAGTGAACAGTATTTAGACCAGGATACTTAACTTGTGGTCCTCCAGATAGTGTTGGATGCCAATTTCCATCAGATTCGACTAGTATGGCCAGTAGTCAAGGATGATGGGTTTCCCAGTATAGTAGCATCTAGAGAGCTAAAGGTTATCCGTTCTGGTTTAGAAGAGCCTTTGAGGAGGGTGTGTCCTTCATACACAGTCCCCCTCTGCAGCATTATTCCTGGTAAATTAGCTTCTTAGTAATATTTTCCAAGCTACACCTTTTACATGGTGCAGTGCTATGCCTACCTATCCATTTCTGATCCTCCTTTTGAGGATCATAAGATGCCTTAGAGAACAGATCAAACCCTTCTTTCCTTCAGAGCAGACTCAGAGTTGAGATAGTACAGCTGATTTGCCTAGGGGTGGGAAGAGGAATGTGGTGACTGTAGTAGAGGATGAAATGGCAGCATGCAGAACAAGGAATACCTAAACTAGGGAACTGAACTTCTCGTCTTCGTGCCACGATCCATCAGCACACGGCTGGTGAGACATGTCTTTTTAGCACTTTATCCCAAGAGGGTTTTCCCCTCGTATTAATACAGCTGCTGGTCTGGTGCCTTCTACAATCACTAGTTGAACTGAAATATTTTAGATGCTAAGAACTCAGTTATGTCTCATCATATCCCTGTAAAATAATATGAGGATGTGAAGAAAAGCAATGTGATGTCAGTGTCTAGGGAAAATGCACTGCATTGTTCAATATAAAATGATATCATCACTACTTTGTAAATACTGTTTATGGAGTTAAAGCCAGGGCTGAAAACAGGCCAAGAAATAGTCATTAAGGTTTCAGGATAATATCATATCACATATAAACAGATGCTTGTGGGGAGTTCCAAATCCTGAATATTCACTTTATTTTGCAAATAACATATCAAGCATGTGTTTTTCCAGCAATGCAGATCTGTGGTATTAGAAGTGCAGGTCAATTCTATTTTCCACCACAAACTTGCTATTGGACTGGATTATTATTATTATAGCTCCTTTTTCACTGGAGTTGGTTTGAAATGGTGCAATTAAATACACTGAATTGATAGAGTGTTGCTAAAAATTCTTACATCATTATTTTGAAAGAGGAAGGTGAAGTTAGGAAATAGTGGCTTCTGAGGCTTCCGACGCCATAGTTTTTATAGCATCATCATCTTGATTAATTTGGGCATGTTAGAATAACATGGAGAAATGTAATAAATTATGATTTGAAGCCATGACCTGGTCTTAACAACTGAACACAGAAATAAGTTAAATAGTTTATATACAAATAGAGTTTCTTATAAATCAAAAGTGCATTTTAGGAAGTTTTGTACGTCATCAGGTTAGCGCCAAAGTGACCCCCAGGTTACTTCCAGAGCCAGTGCTATAATCTGCAAATGTACAGTCTTCAAATTGTGCATTAGGAAGCTAAGGCTGAAAATTGAAAAAGGATTGTTGTTGTTGTTGTTGTTGTTGTTGTTGTTGTTGTTGTTATATTAAAGATGAAGATCCAGTCCTTGTCAAATAAACTGCAATCATTGTTCAGCAGTTTGACAGAAAGATGGGGCAGTGAGGCTAATCCTTGCATTCCACCATCTCTCCCCAGCAGTTGATCAGTGCAAATGCACCTTGTGTTTGATAGTGTGCTATGTTTTAGAAGATAATAATAATAATAATAATAATAATAATAATAATAATAATAAAATTTATTATTTATACCCCACCCATCTGGTTGGGTTTCCCCAGCCACTCTGGGCGGCTTCCAACAAAATATTAAAATACAATAGTCTATTAAACATTAAAAGCTTCTCTAAACAGGGCTGTCTTCAGATGTCTTCTAAAAGTCATATAGTTGTTTATTTCCTTGACATCTGATTGGAGGGCATTCCACAGGACAGGCACCACTACCGAGAAGGCCCTCTGCTCGGTTCCCTGTAACTTGGCTTCTCGCAGCAAGGGAACTGCCAGAAGGCCCTAGGCACTGGACCTCAGTGTCCAGACAGAACGATGAGGGTGGAGATGCTCCTTCAGGAATACTGGACCGAGGCCGTTTAGGGCTTTAAAGGTCAGCACGAACACTGACCTTTTCTGCATGTGCAGCCCCGACTGGATCAAAGTCGAAGTGTTCCTGCAACAGCTTTGGGGATTAGGCTGAAACCAAAATTAATTCACTTGCTCCTGTTCCTGGTATATGGCTAAGGAACATTAACAAAGCTCCACACAGCTGAGAGTCTCATAGAGGAAGAGACCTGAATGGCTTTAGGTAATAGGAACACTCACTATCCCATGTCCAACATTCAAATATTCACTGTTCAACATCAGTGTGGAAGAAGTATGGTGAGCTTTATCCTCACACGTTGAGTGGTAAAACCTCCTCGCAACAGAAGCACGTGGAAACAGGAACATGACAGAGGGTGTGGGCCCAGCAAGTGCAGACCTACTCTTCCCTCTCATGTGATTGGAATCATATGACTATGAGCATCTGCACAGAGCAGGGATGGAGAACCTCAAGCCTGGGGGCTGCCTATATATATCCAGACCACTGGAGTCTTGCTAGGCCACACCTGCTCCCCAGGCCACATACCTCCCTAGCTCTCCTCAGCCCCCTCCTCGAGTGATTTTGCCTGGGTGAAGTGTGTCCTTGAGCTGTGAAAATGCTTCTTGCTTTCCTGTGTAGAAGATAGGGGGAAGTGGTAGTGGTGAGGGTAAAGAGACCTCTGACTTTTGCATGACTGGAATGGAGTCTATTGCACAAAGGCATTTGTCACCGACCAAACTCTAAGCCCCTTCTTACAGTTCCCATGCTGCCACAATGACAAAAGGAGGAGAGTGATGTGTACTGTGAACTTTCGGTTCTAATCCAGGCCTACAAAATGTGTGACCTGCCAAACCAAACACAATCGACCAGCCAAACCCTACTCTTTCAGAGAGATAATAATGTAACTGTTTTTGCCACTTGTCTGGGATTTCAATAACTTTCAAGTTAACCTTTAAAATGTGTGTCTGTGTTTTAAAAAAACAATTTTATTTTCAAAACTGGGATTGAGTCCTATTTATTTCACATGTATTTTGAATTTAGGTTATCTATATGTTTGTTCAGAACACTGGTGTATGACTTCTCCACACACTAATTCTTTTACAGTAAGACCTAGACAGAAATGGGTAAAATGGGATGTGAACTGCAATATTACAGGGATTTTATGCAAGAGATGTTTTTCTGGCTTTGGTTTTATCTCTCAGTGGACTGATACCAGAGAAACTCAACTCATATTATTGCATGGAGTCTTTGTTACCATTCAGCTGGGTTCAAGTAGGGGTTGCATATTCTCCCATGTATAATAAATGTCACAGCACACGTGGGTGGCTTCCCATTGTATGTGGTCCTGAACATTTATTGCCAAGCTTTAGTTGCAAATTCAGGATTTTTAGACAGGGTTACTAGATGGAGACATGATCGGTCCCCTTTGTTGTGTGTATCAGGAGATCAGTTTGAGCTTGTTTGGTCCTGGAAAGGCACCAGAACAATAATCTCAGTAGTGCATTTTGTAGCTAGAAAACATATTATCAAATTACAGATGATGACACATTTTCAGTCCCAACAGTTGTAGTTTCCCTGTTTAATTCAAATACTGTTGAGAGAGGAATCCTATGACATTATTCAAGGGTATAGAACATGTTCCTTCACTGCTATTTAGGTGATTCACAGCAACATTTATTATCTTATGACATTTTTACATTTATTACATTTTAATTCCAGACCTCTCCAAGAAACTCAGGGACACACACACACAGATTCTTCTATCAGAGCCTCACAACAACTCTGTGAGTTGAGCTAGGTTAAGAGAGAAAGGATGACTGACCTATGGTCACTCAGTAAATGTCACAAACAGCAAAAACTGTATCCTTCATCTTCAAATGAAGTTGAATGGTGTAGTCACTACAAAACACACATTTGATGACTAATGAAAACAAATAAATAATTTTTAAAAATGGATTTAAGAGAATGCTACAGGTACAGACACATGACTCCTTTTCCCTCTTTTCATACACTGATCTCCCTCCCCCTGCTCCCCCCCACAAAAAACAACACCACCATGGCCCTGAGCTCCAGGGGAAGCAGTCTTATGACAGGCTTCCCCTTCCCCTTTGCAAGGGCTCATGGGATAGCTCTTTCCCATGAGTCCATCACATAGGCAAGACATTGAGCAAAACCTTGTCCAGTGTTTTGCTGCAATCTATGGGCCACAGCACCACTGGGCAAAGTTGTCCCAAGCTTATTGGGTGCAGAACGAGGCTTATACGAAGTCAGACATTGGTGTTCATCTATCTCAGCACTATTTACACTGACAGGCAGTGGTTGCCTAGGGTTTCAGACCAGGAAAATTCCCACCACTACCTGGAGTTCCTGGGGGTCTTTTGCATGGCTCTGCCACTGAGCTATGACCCTTCCCACAGCCAGACAAAAATTAGATGTGGAAACCATGTTTTTTAGGCATGCTCTTGTCCAGGAAGAGCTGATGTGGTGTCCTTCAGAAACTGTAACTCCTCCCATAATCCCTGACAATTGCCACTATTGAATAGGGCTGATGGGAGTCATATTCCAAAATAACTGGAGGCTGCCATATTGGCTACCGCTCCTCTGATCTCAGTTGGCTCACTCGAATATTGCTGTGCACTATGATTAGTGAACATCAGGAAAGGAATGAATGATTTAGAGCATTAGAGGAGGAGAGAGCATGTAGAACACTAATCACCAAAACCAGAGTTAGTGATCAAGCAGAAACAGGGCTTGCATCTCCCCCCCCCCCTGCCGGAACTCACAGGAACTCAGTTCTGGCACCTCTCAATGGGCACCATTGCCATTATAGAAGAACAAGGGAGGCGTTCATGGTGGGTTCCAGCACATCTTTTTCTAGAAAAATAGCACTGGGCAGAATTACATCAAAATGGACCCATGGACTTCCAACAATAAAGGAGTAGGAAGAGGAAAAAAATGCTAGAAAATAGTTCCATGTCTAAAAGGATGCAAAACAGATATTTATGATGGATTCAGAAAGCCAAGCAGGTTACCGCTTGGAGATAAACTACTTTTTTAATAAAATAAAAAACAGAAAACCATACTCACATTATATTTATGCAGTTTTATTTATATTAGCTGATATGTAGTAGGTCAGCACTGAAACACTCCAGTCCTTACCACTTGGCCGCAGACCTACAGAAGGGATGGTTTCTAATAGCATGTTGACACATTCTCTATGAATGCTTCCATCCCCATAAGGCTGGATTTAATGTAGCTATCACATAAGCCACTTGTTGTTTGACTCTATACTTGATCACATGGCATCAGAACATAACAACCAGTCAAAGTTTCCTCCCCCCCCCCCCGTTGAAAGGTCTGTACATTTTTATCTTTTATATGTTTTGACTAACATTTTCATAGTCACCACATGGCTGCACAATGCTAGCACTGAGAAGGAGGATTTATTAGGTACCAGCCGTGATCTCAGTTTCAGGTAATCAGAAAACAGTGAAGTTATAGTTCTCTTGCAATTAAAAAAAGCTGGACATACCATGGCTGGTGGAAGGAAGGTCAACAGTTTAAGTGCAAAGCCAAACCTTGTATGAGTAAAGAGGAAGCAGGACCCAACATACTAAAGACCAGATGGAATATTTTTAGAGAACTGTTGGCACCCGGTAGACACCAGCTTTCTTTAAATCAAAAACCACAAAAAGCAGTACTAGATTCTATTTCATCAAGTGAAGTTTTATCCCTATGACTAGTATCCTGTATAAAGCAAATCATACAGATCATTTCTAGGGCATGCCTTCTATCAGACACTGTAATTTAACAAAAAACTGTTAGCTGTCTTTAAATATCACGTGAATGTGAACATACACATATAAAAACCTAGCATCTGCAAAATAAATAAAACAAAACAAAAACTTAGCAGAAGCAAAATAGGAAGCTAGTTATAACCTTTCCGCTAATGTGCCAACTGTTGTTTGGGGGGGGGTGATCAAAAAAGAGTACGAACAAAATAAGAAAGTGTTTTATGTGCAGTATCACTTAAGTATTACAATAACTCTAAGACAGCAACTTCCAAAATTTGAATTGCACACATACTGTAAGAGAGAAGTAGTACATATCCTGGGTGTAATGTTAATTGAATTATGTCCTTTTTTTTCCTAATGTTCCAGTTCATCAGAGTCTGGAGCAGATCCAGTTCAGCTCAGGAGGTCTGGATACTAGGCCCTGATACAGCCAAGGAGATTTCTTGTGTTCTTTCCTTATGTCTAATGTGTCTAATGTGTGTTTGAGTTAGTTCTAAATAAAGTGTGTTTGTCACCCTCCTTCATGTAAAAAGCATATCTTACACCTAGAAGAAAGGACAGTTCAACTACACAGTTTACTGAACGGTTCTAGACCTCATTTCCAGGAAGTCCTTGTTCTCATAAGCCAGCCTGTATTCTCCATTTGAAACACATTCAAAAACCTACTACACAGCATTCTGGGAACAGTCAGGGCTTCATCTGACCTCATAGTTCAACCCAGTAATTTGAAATGGCAGTGCAGTATGATAGTACTGGTACTAAGAGAGGGTGTGCACAATGTAGATTTCCTTGAATGCAAGATGCAACACAACCCCAAACCTGGAGATGGGGAACAAGGTTTTCAGATTACCAGCAACACCAGAATGCCTTGTCTTGGAAATTAAACATTAGTCATTAGTAGATGTCCATCTGAAAGAATGAGAAACAAATCTCTGCTTTCGGATATTGCATATTGTTGGCTCAGACAGGAGCAGTACCTTGTGGGTTAATAGTCTAACTAAGCAAAAAAAGTAACTGTGCAATTGTCAAAATATTGCTTGTTATTTCTGACAATTTCTATGAAAGTGCAGAAGTATGATTTAAGGGCAAACCTAGAGATCCAGATCATGTATTGAAGAACAATATTGATAAGAACATGTCAGTGATTCAGTTGGCAAATTTAATTTTTTGGATAAAATATTTAACTCTGATCTGAAGAAGGAGGGAATATTCAGTAACAGTCAATTCCTGAATGCTGAAGGTAGTTGAGTCCCTTGTATCATTAACCGTTCAGCACTGGAAAATCTCAGTGGCTGTTTCCGGTGGATTAATCATAACGTTGTGAAAATATTACTACTGACTTAGCCTTCACAGCTAATAAAGACAGACATAACACTTATGGAACAATGTCACGCAAACCGAGGGCTACACCTCATAAACAAACATACCTGCCACCCTGAATGTATCACTGTTCTTGAGAGCAAAACCTTTTCTCTCTGTTATTAGCAGGTGTCGTAACAAGAGGGAACCTACTATGCATTACAAGTAATTGAATCTCACTCCCCTCCCACTCCCCCAAAAGAATATTTCATTGTGGAGAATGCTTGCAAAGAGAGTCTTATACTGAGGCTAAGATCTCAATGCAGATATACAAAATGCATTCCCCCTCCCTTTCTAGTGAGGGAACGTGGCTAAGTCAAGCATCGCATATTGGGGCCCCATGCTGGGAACTACTTTGTGCCTAAACAGCCCGACTTCCTTCGATGAAGTCAATGGGAGAATGTGCTTGGCAACTTAACAAGATCATTAAGGGCTTGGAAAGAGTGTGAAACAGATTCTCCCTGAGTACTGGCATAATCTCTTTCTCAACAAGTTTATGTAGTTACAGTTTCTACTCCCATTGCAAAATATCAAAATGATTTCCCTTGCTACTTCAGATCCCCTTCACACTGTTACAAAGGAGCCTCTTCTTGCCTTCCACTCTTCTTGGTCCTGTTAGGTAACAAAGCCTTCCCTCATAGCTGAACTTGCAGGTCCAGGCATCGTGTTCCCCAGTCCCCAACGCAGATAAATAAGAGACCAATAAGACGGGTTTGGATCAAAGCAGGCCACAACTTCATTGAATACAGATGAAAGAGGTTTGGCTTGGGCATGGGGCCATAGAAATACTTCTGGCCCACCAGAAGTGACACTTAGGCCAATCCAGGAGGTGGTTCCTAAGACTTACATCAAATAGGGTGACCCCCCACAGGGACTGCCGCTTGGGAAAGTGCCTTTGGCCCTGGCCCTGCCTGGACACATGGACATATTGCCCCAATGCCCAAACGAGTTGTGACGACTGCTATGAGGTAGGCAAAAACCACCAGGTCAGAGCCAATTTGCCCAGTGGACAAATTCCTACCCAGCCCTGTAAAGAATGGCGACCACCGTAGCCACAGCAAAGTCCTTGACTAACAGCTTAAACAGAGGGTCAGTGGGCAGGGCAACCCAACGAGGGAACAAGCAGGTAATGCCCCAGCTGCAGGTTGCTTAAATGGCTGGGGGGGGGACCCGAGGGAAGCCTTCCCGCTCCGTCGGCTCTGCCCCCTGGCACAGCCCAAGTCCCAGCCTGCAACCCCATTCGCCAAAGCAGGGTGCAGGCCAGAATCCGGCTCCTGATAGGCAGTGGGGGCTTATGCCATCAATGACTCTTAATACAGCACAATTCACCTAATGTTTGTTGGCTTGCTTAGTCATTTATGGAAAGATTTATATACTGTGTTTCAGCTCTTAAAAGGGTTCTAAGGATGTTCACAATGAGACAAGCCAATCTGTATATACAGTGGCACCTTAGGTTAAGAACTGAATTCGTTCCGGAGGTCTGTTCTTAACCTGAAACTGTTCTTAGCCTGAAGCACCACTTTAGCTAATGGGGCCTCCCGCTGTCGCCATGCTGCTGCTGCATGATTTCTATTCTCATCCTGAAGCAAAGTTCTTCACCCGAGGTACTATTTCTGGATTAGTGGAGTCTGTAACCTGAAGCATCTGTAACCTGAAGCGTCTGTACCCCAAGGTACCACTGTAATAACAAATGAATCAAACCACTATAAAAAGCAAGAACCAGCAAAGTTAATGCTGCTATTGCTATTCTTTTTCAAACATGTAAACTGCTTTTCAGCTAAAAACTATCCAAGTGGTATACAGTAAGATAAGATACAAACACTAATAACAACAGAACTATTTTTATAGCTATACAATTAAATTTTCCATAAAATGACTGGGTCACACTTCGTGGAAAGCCTTATCAAACAAAAATGCAGCTTAAGTAGCCACCATTAATGGTTAAAGTCAGTAAGTGTATGGGGTAACAAAAATGCATGGATTGCCTTCCTGTAAACCAGGCTTCCTCAACCTTGGCCCTCCAGATGTTTTTGGCCTACAACTCCCATGATCCCTAGCTAGCAGGACCAGTGGTCAGGGATGATGGGAATTGTAGTCTCAAAACATCTGGAGGGCCGAGGTTGAGGAAGCCTGCTGTAAACTATCAGTGGCAGGACCAAATGAACCTCTCTTCGTAGAGAACTCAACAAATGGGGTCTGGCCAGCCCTTTTATGTGAGCAATGTCTATCTTTGCCTAATTTGACACATTAAAAGAGCCATCCGGCCATGTTTCCTGTGTTTCAAGTCCAAGGTAGATATTGATCCATATTTTGGTTAATGGCATTTTCTTCTCGGAAGTTTTATTTTGCCATTGTGAATTTCACCTGTCCCATTAGGGCTTGCATGCTGAATTAGTTTTCCAAAACTTACTTTCACTAATACACTTTCTCACTTCCAAAACAACCCTCGAATGCTCATGTTCCCATGTCTACTTTCAGCTGCACCTGGCATGGCTAAGCCTCCTCTGCCTCCTGCTACCACCTGACCAAGATTTCTTTCTCAGTGATTGAAACACCTGTCTCCCCATGCAACTATTTCTGCAGTGCCTAGAAGTAATTAGCTACGAATAATTGCTGGGTAAGAAAGGTTATATTAACAAGAGCCATATTACTCATTACATTCAATCCCTTACAGATATGTTGTATTTTTTATTATTATTTCTAGTTATGGTTTGTCAGCTACAATTTTGCCCCTTTTGCCAAATGCCATCATGTGTTAAACTTGTTTCTATGGTAGACTTAGAATAAGCATTGCTACTGTTTTTCACTCTGGTAGGGTTACTTTGCTTCTAGAGTTGAACATATTTACACAAGAGAGAAGGTTTTGTTGGAAGAAGGGTTTGGAGATTTGAAGTTATACATAGGAATCGTGCTCACATACACTCCTTCTGGAAAGTAGCACAGACTGAGGAAGTAATAAATTACCTGTGAACTACCAATTCATTCTATTGAGCAGAGCCAGGAAAGAAGTTCTGGGCTTCTTTCTTCTTCTTCCAAGATCATAAATCCTCAAACCCCAGTAGTTTCACATTGGAATAGGGAAAGGTAGTCATTAAAAACAGAAACCACTAACTAAAGCAATTTGAATGCAAAAGAACTACATTAAAGGGTAAAATATTTTAAATATATCTGTCAAATTTCTACCTAATTCCTACCAAATTCCAGACTGGAATGCTATAAATGCATATGGTATCTGTAAAACATTAAATGAATAAATTAGGTTTTTTTTTCATGATTTAGGCTATAATAATATGCATATTTACCTGGAAGAGATTCCAAATAAATGCAATGGGATAGAATAAAACATGCATAGGGGATGGGTTGAAAAAATCTCCAGGAAAGAATAGTGGGGGGGAAGTTAGCTCTCAGCATAGGTACCCAGTTGGCCACTGTAAGAACAGGATTCTGGGTTATATGGGTCTTTGGTCTGGTCTAGTGGGGCACTTCCTAATGTTCTTATACAGCTACTGATCACTGGCTGTTGTAATTTGGGTTTTCCTCAATTGTGTGTTTAAATTGTGTATTTGTTTTTAAGTGCTGCCTGGAGAGACATTGTCAGGCAACACAGCCTAAAAATCTTTTTAGATTAATCTCCATCATCAATAGACTGATGATTTGATTCAAAAATATAAGTCATGTTTATAAGTCCGCTCACCTCTTTTGGTGTGGCAGTGTTGCAGGACAGAAGAGGCTCCACTAGGAGTTGTGACTGGGCTTAAAAATGTGTGTTTGGATCCCAGAATGCAGCAGTGTATGTTTTAAAAGTGTTCAGTCCAGCTGCTGAGAAGGGATTGCTGGTCACCAATACAAATCAAAGCCACTTTAAAACTGATCAGCTTGATAGATTACAGACCTCTAAAGTACAACCTCATCTACTGAAATGGTTGATGGGGAAGGAAGTATTCAGAAGCACAGATAAATGAGAATGTCATGATTAGCACTGGGGGCCTTCCAGTGAATTCAGGTATCTAAAAGTTTCTGGGTAATTGATGCTTGGCTTCTGGGAACCATTCTTCCGAAATGCATATTAACTAGGCTTTTGCAAATGAACTCTTAACACTTCCCTGAAGACACCAGCCCACAACAAGGTTGACATTTAATACCTACAAACTGCTGAGTCATCCTGTCATACGGGGGTGGGATTGGGAGCTTTTGGAAAATTAAACTATTATTATTATTTATATAGTGTTGTAACTGCACATTGCACTCCAGAGCAGTGAGATATACACTAAACATAAAACCAAATTCTCTTCCAGAAGAGCTTATGACATAAATAACAAAGGCAGTAGTTGGGGAAACCTACCTTGCTCCCTCCCCTTATACTCCAGGGTTTAGACATTTTTCAACAACCACCAAAAGTACTTTATATAAACTTTCCCAAGCAATTCGCCTTTGGGAAAAGAAACAAGCCTGAGAAATTTCATCTCAAAATGAGATTGCTTCGGAAGGTTACAAAATGCTGGAACCAAAATGCCTTCTGGAAAGCCTTGGCCCTACACACCTGCTTTAGTTGATCTGGTGGAAATACAGGTTTTTGCAACCAGAGTGGTTTAGCAGTGTCCCTCACTGTGTTTCACAAGTGGAACAATGTAATCCAGGGGAACATCGGGTAACTGCTGTCCTGAAAGGGACTGGCCTGGCTTCTATTTGCAGAAAACACATAAGTGCACATTAGACTCTTGACACGTGTCATTTTGGCACAATTCTATAACCCCTCCCAATAAATTATACAGAGGTAATATCTGCTTTTAAGCTGTGCAGGTGACAGCTCTTACTCTTCACAGTAACTGGACAACTAAATGTGGTGACTGTTTTGTGCTGGCAGATCAGCCAACAACAGCCCAAACCAGCAGAGCATAGTGATGCAAGGCTAGACTGGCCTGGTGGAAAGGAGGGACAGGAATTGCCAGGCAAACTACCTCTCCTGAAATTCCCTCTTCTTCACAGCTATTAAAAGTGCATAGCAAAGTGCTAAACAGAGGGACTTTCCCCCCCCCCCATCAGCCTGCTTGCTGAGGACACAGAAAGCTTCCTTGGGCTGAGTCAGACCATTGGTCTATTTAACTCTGTACTGGCTGTACTGACTGGGAGTGTGGAGCTCCAGGGTTTCAGGCAGGGGACATTCCCGGCAGTGTTAGAAACTCAGAAATATAAGCTGGCCACCATATGGCTTCTTAAACCAGGGTTACGGTTGTGAAAACACAACCATGCTGCAGCTTTCCCACAAACTGCAGCCTCCAGACCTTTCACAAGGGATGCTCCACATAGAGTGTATTGCAGTAATCCAACCTTGCCTGAATGTTCATATTTGTGCAAAAGCGTTGGCTTTGCCACTGAAATTATAGCCCAATAACACAATAAATCTTATTAATCTTTATGACTGCTCTCTAGTATAGGTCAAGATTATTATTCTGTCCCACACTGCAGAACTGGGAAATGGGAAGAGGTGAATCGGAGTAGCTTGCAAACCTAGCGAATTTATACTAGATAAGACATTTGAAGCACAGATCTGTTAGCTCCGTCTTTTAGAAACTATCCCACACTAGCTTTTGAGTATTACACACGTACAACTCCTAGAATATTTTCTATTTAATCATGGCATCCAGGACTAAATGCTTTTACAGTGACACAAATGAACAGAGGAAGATGAAAGATTTGGAAAATCAAGGCCCTGATAATGAAAAATACTTCTGTAGTCAGTTTTGTGTTAGCCTATCCTAAATTTCTAGACTGCATTTGGATTATAAGCTCCTGGGCTGAGAAGCGGACAAAAGTTATTACTGATACCTCCTCTTCTCAGGTCTCCAAATGCTAGTAACCTGACAAATATAAATATAATCAGTGTTACATGAATGCAGTCCTCCGCAACTGGATCAGCAGTAAGTCTGTTGATTTGAGCCATTATTGGGAATCTAAGAGACATACAAAACTAAATTCTACTTTATTGTAAATCCCTGATTGTATCTGAAGTTATTTTGGGGAACTTTATGGTACACGCTCCCAAACCTGTGTGCAGTTTCCCAATTGAAGCGGAGAAGTTTGACACCATAATCTCTCCATGTTGTGGCTCCAGCTGAAATGAAATTTGATAGAAAACAGTTCAGTGGGGAGGGAATTAAGGAGCTAGCAGAGTATGCGATGTTACATAAAGTTCATGTGGACTTTGTTGGCTGCAGCACTGAAATATAACAGAATAAATCTTTCAATCGTATGGCTGGGCATGTCAGGGATAAGTCTCCTGTAGTTACAGAGTTGCACATTATGCATTGGTCGTCCCCAATGAATCACAGGTGGAGCTGCATTATTTAAACACGCAAAAGTTACAGGGGTGTAATCCCCCCCAAGTGTGGGACAATACCATCTGACCCATGACATGCCAATTTTGCGTTTCTTCTCTCAACAGGTGTAAAGGGGAGTCATCAAAGCAGCACATTAATGAGATTAAAACAATATTTTAGCTTGGCTCGCAGGCATGTCATTTATCATCATTCTTTTTCATCTTATATGCAACACAAAAAATCCCTGTGGATGACAAAAGCATTCAAGATGTTCCATCACTACTACATTTCACTGAAAGGGAGATGAGAGAGTAAATGCACCTTGTCTGAATAGGGACACATCTAGACTGGAGCCTCTTGGGTTCCTGGTTTAGCTTTTGTGCTTTAAAGCGGGACAGGGAGCCCCAAAATAAAGAATATGCAGAGTTTTGGATTCAGAATTTCCCTCTGTGAATTAGCATCTTTGACCACATAGAGTATGCTGCTGGTACCCAGATTTTAATTCATCTGATCTGGACCATCATTTGTGCAGAGACTATACCCTCAAAGTTTCATATGAGGAAGCATTCTTCCCCACCTCTCAATAGAGCCCCCACAGAATTTACTACACGGGAGAGAAGGTTTTGAAGGCATCTGCCAGCAATGATAAGGTGCAGTGATTATGAAGGAGCCATACAAGCTGAACATTCATAATTCAAATGTCAGTTCAGTCATCTTTTCATTGGGTAGATTAATTAAGTTATTGTGTACTCCAGATTTGCCTATCCCACCTGTAATATGGAGATAATAGTATAGGGTTGTTGGAATAATTTTTGACATGCTTACTAACCAACTGGAAACAAATAAAAGGACATCTAAATAAATAAATACACAAATATTATGGATATAAAACTATGAACAATAACATCTTCAATATCTTAAGGACTGTCGCATGGAAGGTGGAGCAAGCTTGTCTTTTTCTGCTCTGGAGGGTAGGACTCAAACCAATGGATTCAAGTTACAAGAAAGGAGCTTCCGACTAAACATCAGGAAGAATCTTCTGGTGGTAAGAGCTGTTAGACAGTGAAATGGACTCCCTCAGGAGATGGTGGACTCTGAGGCACATGAGTTTCATAACACAGCATTCATTTTGATGATGAGGCCGATACTGTTCAAAAATACGAGTTATATATGTGCTTTGATATGCAGTACAAGAAAAAGTTTATTAAATGGTCCTCCAAGACCCCCAGCAATTTTCAATTGGTCTACACACACTTCTCTTGGTTTAAGTTATTAGAATCATAGAACTGTAGAGTTGGAAGGGACCCTGAGGATCATCTAGCCCAACCCCCTGCAAAGCAGGAATCTGCAGCTGTCCCATTCAGATCCCATATGGGGATCGAACCTGCAACCTTGGTGTCATCAGCACCATTCTCTAATGAACTGAGCTATCCAGGCATCCTTCTTCAGATCCATTTCACCAGCATGATTCAGTAACATGAGGCAATTCAGATTTTTGTAATATTTATTTAATACATCATAAGTACTTCATACCAGTAAGGATTATTATATAGAATAGATATAAAAGCTGTAGTGACTAATTCTATACACACAGAGAGAGAGGGGGGGGGAGAGAATAGGAAGTAAGGGCAGATTAGTTGAATGCCATCTGTCCCAGCTAGATATTTCCTTTCTCCTGTTAGTATTCATATGACATTTACTGCTGCCCCCTTTTTAAAATCCTGGGTGGAAAAACTGAATTATACATGCACATATATCTGTAGTAGAGAAAGCTAAAATGTACAATTTGCCTGGAGGGCCTGCAATTAGGGATTTGCCAAGTCAGCAACATGCTGTAGGGGAATCAAGGAAATCTCCATTAGAATTCCATTAGGACCTGCTGAGATTATCTGCTTTTCTCATTGTATACACATTCTATTACTATTGGAAATGTGTGGGGTTTTATTTTTTATTTTATTTTTTATTTTTTTAAAAAAGAAACATTCCTACACTCACTCTTAATATTATCATTGGCCTTTGTAGGTTTGTTTAGATGAGCGTAAATGCCCTTCATATATCCTCCTGAATGTTGCATTAGCTAGGCGGGCCTATGGGCCCACCAGCCTTTCCTTGGCCTGTTGGACCTCTGCCAATGTTATCTAATAAACAGTTCATGCCGAACTGCTGAGGCAACCAACATTCAGCCGAACCTTGGGCTGACCCTTGGAAACAAATTCTCAACTAGTGTCATTGTGAATCTTCCTAAGTTGAGGAGGTAATCGTCGGAGGCTCTCCAAGTGCAACAGGTCAAATCTATACCATAAATGTAGAATTTTTATATTTATTTTTTGCCTTACGGTTGTACAGATAGGCTTTAAAGTGCATAGCTTAGCTGGTACTCGGTTGAGCAGCTGAAGAAGATTTCCAGCGGCGGGCAGTGGGGCTTCCTTGCCTTGTAACGCTCCTAGCAGAAGTAGAACTCAGATGAAGTAGATTCTGAGACGAACCGTTTTCTTGTGACATTAAGAAAACGGTTCGTCTGTGAGGCACCCCTGTACCTTTTGCTGCCTTTCCTGCGGCAATAGAGGAACCAAGGAAGCTGCTTCACCAGGAGACCACGGCTCTACCTGGCTCAGTACTGTCAACACTGACTGGCAGGGTGGTTCTCCAGGGATTCAGGCAGCAGCCTTCCCAGCCTTTATCCAGAGATGCTGGGAAGTGAATCTGGGACCATCTGCAGATGCTTTGCCACCGAGCCATGGCTCTTCCTTCTCAGCTACACCCCTTTCCCATAAAGCAACTGCTCTTTGGAAGATTTTTTTTTTAATTGATTCATTTATGCAGGCTATATCATTTTATGCAAGTCGTAAAATTTTAGCGCTCCACTTTTTCAGAATTTGTTTTGCCAACCTGTAGAGTTTTTATTTTATTTTACTGTTTGATATACACACAGTCTTGACCACCCTCCAGAACACTGAAAGGAACTTAAGGAGACATGATGTTTCTTCTTATTCTTAACAACAACAACAACAACAATTTATTATTTATACCCCGCCCATCTGGCTGAGTTTTCCCAGCCATTCTGGGTAGCTCCCAATCGAGTGTTAAAAACAATACAGCATTAAATATTAAAAACTTCCCTAAACAGGGCTGCCTTCAGATGTCTTTTAAAAATAGGATAGCTGCTTATTTCCTTGACATCTGATGGGAGGGTGTTCCACAGGGTGGGCACCACTACCGAGAAGGCCCTCTGTCTGGTTCCCTGGAACCTCACTTCTTGCAATGAGGGAACCGCCAGAAGGCCCTTGGCGCTGGACCTCAGTGTCTGGGCTGAATGATGCGGGTGGAGATGCTCCTTCAGGTATACATGTGGCTCCCTTAAAAATACAGTGAACCCCAACAAACACTTGTGTTGCTTGGCCAGTTCACATAATTCTGCTCCAGCCTAGGGGTTCATAAAGCCACCAAGGCTTGGAAATATCTCTCTCTCTCTCTCTCTCTCTCTCTCTCTCTCTCTGGAAATCTTGGAGAACTGCTGGCATGCTACTAATGGCTACTAGCCATGATGGTTATGCTTGACCTTTATGGTTGGAGCCAATAATGTTTCTAAATATCAGTTGCTGGAAACCACAGCAGAAGAGGAGTGCTCTCACGCTCTGGTCCTGATCACAGGTTTGTCACAGGCAACTGTGTGGTCACTGTGAGAACAGGATTCCAGAATAGATGGGCCATTGGCCTGATCCAGCAGGCTCTTTTCATGTTCTCATGCTGCTCAGAATGGATGCTACTGGGCTCGATGGACCAATGGTCTGATGGAATCAGGAAGCTTCCTATTTTCACATTTTGCTTGAATGCTTTCACCTATGCCCTCAGCCGATTACTTGATCATTTACAAAAACACATAATTCCTAGGCCCCTGCTTATGAGATTTGAAAGCATCTATGGTTTAAGCAGCCAAGCCTGCAACGATAGTCACAAGTCGCAGGAAATATCAAAAGTGTCTTATCATATGAAGGCAGCACCTTTTGACAGAAACAAGCTGCAATTGCCTACCATCCTGGCAGATTGTGTTGAACAAGAGTTTAAAGCCATTGATCTTTTTGTTGTTGTTCAAAAATCCAGTTGCGGCCAATGATCTTGGTTCACCAGATGCAAAACAGAAAATTCAATTAGGACTGAATTGTAATTCTCTGCGAAGAAGAAGAAATGGGTGCATAATGGAAAGCCCGACAGACCCATAACTGTGGAAATGGTAGCAGGCGCCGCTGTGATGCAGAAGATCATCAGCCAACTTACCTTCCAATTCATGTCTGTTGCTAAGTGTTTAGTTACTGTAAATGCTTTGGATTTTGCATAATTTATGTAAATTATTAAGCACCTGTTCTCTTCCCAGGAAACAAGGAGATGGAACTGTCTCCTCGGCTTAATTGATTCTTGGCGTGAGTTAGCATTGTTTTCTCAGCGACTACAGAGAAACTGTAGCTCCCTAACGGTCAAATTTTGTTGAGAAGACACAGATGTTCAGAACCTATCACTCAAAAACCAATCTTCCTGTTATTATTTTGGGGAAAACTCTGATTCACAAACCTCAATGTGTGAGTCAGTTGTAGTAAAAGTGTGATAAGAAATCCAGGTGAGTTTTCCATTTACTAATGATATTATTCATATACAATGGACAAAGTGATGAGCATGATATGCCTACACTTTTGACTGTCTTATTTTTATTTTGCCAAAAGCATACATCTTGATATGTTCTTTATACTGCCACCTGGATGACATCAGTGGCTCATGCTTCCCCCCCTCTTTTTACTCTTAACTAGGGAAGAGGAAGAAATTTAATTCATTTCATGTTGAAAGGGAATCTACCTGATTTGTTTTCCCCAAAACAACATAAAGCCCAGACACAATCACCCTTTGAAACTGACTCTACTGGATGAATTTTGTGAGGCAGCTATCCAGCCAATGAATGTGTGCAAAATTGCATATACATACTAAGGTACAGTGTGTGTAAAAATGCATGTATTTAAAATTAACATGCAGAAATGCATTATATAATAGGGGTAAATATTAATATTAAATAAATGTTCTTTACAAAAATGTGCATATTGGGCAAAATTGCAAACAAAAATGTGTATATTGGGAGAATTTCACATCAAGATGCTGATGAATTTTCATGAGGTTTAAATAAATAATAATAATAATCACAAACTGATGTGAAAATGTTGAGAACTTAAGGTAGAAAAAAATGAGAAACTGAAAGACACCAAAATTGTTTACTAAGTTTCTTTTTAAAACAGGGCTCCTGTGTATAAGTTACCTGGAAGCAAACTCCATTGAGCTCAGTAGTATTCTGACCACATAGGTTCAACTTGCAGAACACACTGAGATTTAACAAAAGACATTCAGCCACTTTAAATGTTTCCTTAAACTTTTGATTAAAAACACAACGATTCTTATAAAGAAGTGCTGCCATTTAAACAGCTAGCATGAAATGAAAACCTAATCAAAGGAGGAAGCTGAAAGCCTTGTTACTACTTTATTCACTTGCCAGAGCAAGTAGAATCCATCAATTATTCTAGTGCTCCAGCAGTCGACATTCTGCTTTGAAAAAGGTCCCGTCTGCTCTATACATATAAAGGACTATCATGCTACTTTAGAGAATCATGACTTTTCCTAAAGGATCCTGGGAACTATAGTTTGTTAAGGGTGCTGAGAGTTGTTTGGAGACCCCTATTCCCCTCACAGAGCTACAACCCCTAGGGTGGACTCACAGTCAAATCGCCTTCCTGGAGATCTCAATGATTTATTTTTAAAAGAAAAAGGAGAAACATACAAATTGCTGCAGAAATGTGGAGAACGGAGTTGGAGGTTGGAAAAATGAGAAACAAAGAGAATCAAAATTCACAGAGCCATCCATCACTTACTTGGGGATTTGGCAGAACTGAATCTTTTGGGGAGAAATAATGCACATGCCCTAGCAGCTTTCCCCTTTGTAAAGCTCTTGGACCATATCACCAAACTGCTTTCTGGAATAATGAATGTGGGAAGAGTTCCAGCTATATCTACTCACGTGTCAGGCACAGATATGTCAGGACTCCAGCATCTTCTTAGCATATCTTTGCCTGTCCCATGAGGAGACTCACAAGGAGATAGTTTTGAAATGCTAATCACAAGTCCTACATACATAGGAGCCGAAAAGGCAGCAATTAGCCCATAAATGTGATAATACACCACTCAGTGAGACATATAATTTCTATTTGTTTGTTTGTTTGTTTTCTATACCGCCCTTCATCTGAAGAGCACAAAAAAATATGGAGCATAATAACAAACAAAACCAATAGCCCCTGCCCCACACAGCACTCAGGGGTTGCATAAATAGGATGATTTTCCCAGTGAGCCTTTACATCATACCCTGCAAGAAGACAAATAATAATTCTTAGTTATTCTGTAATTTTTTATTATTTGTTTTTTCATGCTATTCTCCCTGTTGTGCATTACTGTATAACTGCAATTAATACATGATAAAAAGCTGTTTTTAAAAAAAAGTAAATCTGAAAATTGTTTTTCCATGAAGAATTTGGCACAAGTTTTCATGTCCTACTGTAACTCAGCTGATAGCTAAGCCTAAGCATGCAAAACTGAAACCACTACATATTGCTCTCTTGCTATGCCCTGTTGCCATGTTTTCAGATCCCCCGCTGCTTGCTCTGTGTGAAGTTTTAGATTGTAAGCTACTTGGGGCAGGGGGCCGTCCTCTTGCAGTCTCTCAAGCACTGGTCATATTGATGGCTCTATATGAATAATAATAATAATAATAATAGATATAGCCTGAGGTTTACAGTGTGTGAGTAAATTCAAAACAACAAATTACTTTTCTCTATAGGATTGTTGGGACAAACTCTCAGTACCCCAGAAACGGAAAGGATGTGCTGTCAATGTGAAGTTGTGCAGCTGTATTCTAGGGATGAGGCAGTAAATTATACTTCTGATCTCCTTTGAGGAAGGTATCAAAGGGATGCTTCTAAATTCAAAACACCACAGAATTCTATAAGGACACACTTCACAGATTCACAGGGTTGCTTAGTTTGTTATTTCATCTTGGTGATCCTCTTCAAGCCTCCGACCTGGCCTGGTGCACCATGGTGAAAGCTCAAATCTCTTTTCTTAGCACAATATTCTATACAATATTGAGTTTCTTCCCCCCAATCCTTATGGCCTTATACCATCTTCTTTAGATGCTTGTTGGAGTGATCCACAAGCATCCAGTGTTTGTCTTCTGAAGTAAGAAGACTGTTGAATGAAAGATCTTTCCCCTGAGTCTTTGCCCAGTTAATAATGTGCTCTCTTCAGACCAACTGCATCTCTTCAGTAAAAGGCATTTCAATTTTCACATTTCCCTTTTAGCCCTCCAGAGCAGATGTGAGGAGGGCATGGGAGGCTCATGGTTAGAGGAGAGGGAGGGGGAGTTCCCTTGCACAAACAAAAGTCCTTGCACCACTTTTTTATGCAACACAGTATTTCATCGTGTATATTTAAAAACAATATAAACCCAAATGCCTGATAAAACAAAAAATGTCTGAGCAAAAAGCTTTTGCGTGTTCAGACCCAGAGATCACCCCCCTAAATAAATTCACACTTGACTCAAATTTTAGTTTGGTTTTTGGCAGAATTTAGGCCACAACTTTATTGATTACAGAAAGTCAGTGGTTGCAAAGGCTCTAGTTCGACAAGCTCCCTGCACCCCTGCAGGCAGCGTTGACCAAACCATTTGAGTCCCTGGATTCCTTTAATGGAATACCCTTCACATAGGGATGGCGAGACTGTTCTCCCATCCCTATCACCTAAACCAGTGCCTATATGCCACACGAGCACCCTCACTTGCCGCCAACCACACACACCTGTAACCAAGCCCTTAACTCCACTGACACGGTGGTCAGCCACAAATCTTTCCCAGTTACAGACAGATGAACCCCATCTGGCCTGTAAAGGGACGCATCATGGAAGGTAATACCCGGGTGACGGATCACCATCCCGCCCAAGGCCAGAACCTTCTTGGCCACTGTGCTCTGGATGTGCCTCTAGGCCCTCTTGGTGGCAGCTGGGCATCGGCTACCATGCCACACACATCACTGCAACAGCTGTAACCAAAAAACTTTGAGTCCAGGAAGAGCTGCCTTCAACATGCCTCCTGCATGCGGGTCCACAGGCTCAAGCCGGGAGCTTACGGCATATTGTTCTCGCCCAGCTGCACCACCATCGCCGCAGGCATGCCTTCTGCAGACACCTTTGCCCACACCATTGGGAGAAGCTCCTCCCAACGCATTCCTTGTCTGGACACCCAGGAGACGCACACATGGTCGGGGAGTCTGAACCTGTGTCCGAATCCAGACTCCGCCACCCTCCTGCCGGCCCAGTGGACAATGCTGTGCCCGACTATCCAGACGTGCAGATCAGGCAGACCTAGGAATGAACAAAAAACATTAATAACTGCACCTCAGCGCAGCATCCAAACATAACCACTGTATGCTTCAGATTTCCAGCAGCTCAGATCCTTGATCCTGTCAATGAACAGACCCCAATGTGCAGCAGTAGTAGCTGCCCTAATATGGAAGGAATGAGGTGCGAACTCACTGGCCAGCAGGCCACATGCTGCGAGTGCCTTACGCATTACTGCAGCAAATTGATGCCTTTTAACAGGGACCCATCCTCGTGGACCAGGAAGAGACCATCCCCAGGTGGGTGAAGTGCCCACTGAATCATAGCACCCATACTCCTAGGACGACCCCCTAGGACTACTTGGGACTGGGATCTTGGAAGGCTGGAAATGGGAGACCAAGGCCCCAGAAGGGTCATAAGCCTCGCTCCCTTCTCTCACATCCGAAGGACCATGAGCCTCAAAAACAGTGGAAGACATGGAGGGGCCAGGCTGAGAGTTAGGGTGCCTCCCAAATTGCTGAGCCAGCATATCAAGCTCTGTATTAAACCTTATCACGGCCACAGGGTCTGAACCAATATCAGCCATAATTGCACTCAAGCGATCCAGCGTATGCTGAGGAACTGCGGGGGCCGGCTCTGAATGCAGCGACTGAGACGGGCCTCTAATCACCCTCTTAGAAGGGAGAGCAGAACTGGGATTCCTCTTAATAGGCATCTTAATCCCTACCTTATTGGGCGGGGTGGGGTACTGAATCAACATTCCCACAATAACAATGGCACTACGCCAGTTAAAATGGCGCTTCCGTCAAAACAAGATGGTGCTCCCGTGAAAACTAGATGGGGCTGAACCTCCCCCAACTCAGAAGGGAACACAAAATGGCCACCGGACTAAGGGCAGGGGGTTCCCGCCCTTAGGAAATTCCCAACCGGCCTTTAAGCAAAATGGGCAAAGAAAAATCACTGTCTTAATGGAGAGGGAACTCTCAATATGGAAAAAACAATGCAAACAGAGCATCCCAAACAGCGAAAATCACAAATCTCCCCAATGCAATGTTAGGCTACAAGGCCCCGAAGCTGCAGCTGCAGCTGGAATTAACAATAGAAGCCACTGTGAAAAGGCGCCCCATAGCCAAGAATTAAACTGGCAGTGGCCAGATCTGAAACAGGGAGTGCTGAGGGGCTAAAAGCCCTGTGGGGCGAAAGCCCCTCCAGGAGAAAAAGGGGAAGGGAAAAGGATGCGGAAGGGATAAACTTATAAAGTGGGGAAACAATTAGGAAGGAATTAAGGGAAAAGAGGGGATAATGGAAAGAAATCACCAGGACATTCTGTTGAAGGTAAATCTTTCGGCTGCACAGAGGACACGCTGTTAGTTTGTTCCGAATGCTTGAGCTGAAAGAGGAAGCTCTGGATCATGTGCATGGGTATATATAGGTCCCTCAATCCATTTGGACTGCGCCGCATTGGCCAGATTGAACCCAACATTGAGGGACCTACCAATCGGGTGTTGTGGCTGACCAATCTTACCCACCCACAACACAGGAGGTCGGTATCCAGGTCTCACCGCAACACGTGCCCTCTTTTAGGGAGGACACGATATAGCAAGGGCGCAGTCATATTTCTATGCCTCCACTTTTACCTATTTAAATATATACAAGGATACTTGCATAAATATATGCAAATATATAAAGGAACAGAGCAACTTAGCATGCTCCAAAGTCACAAGAAGTAGGATTGGTGTGCAGAGAATCAGCAACAGCAGTTTTGCTGCAATAGTTCTCACATGATTCCATTTGGGCCTTTTGCTTCTTGAAAGCTATAAATAGTGTCTGTTTATCGATTTGTAAACAAGACACCACCAATCTCTGCACATGAGTATGCTCATGTTCCCCCAGAAGCCAGTCCCCATTATGAGTGATGATGTGTCAAGAGCTGGAAAAAAGGAAGTTAAAATTCTATTTTTGCGGAGAAAATAGTGCATTTGATGGATCTATGTGTGAAATGTATTAAATCCTGGCTAGAATGGTATTTCTGTCTCCATTAGCAACAAGCACCCATGAGGATGAACTAGATGACTTAAAAGAAAAGATTGTTTGCAGTGTGTGTGGCAATTTATAAGAGGGGAGCAAAAACAGATGGATTCCATGAGTAGAAGGATTACACACAAGCACACACACACACACACACACACTTTCCAATGTTCAAAAGTGTTTTAAACCAATGGGGGCAAGGAGTGTTGGACAGCTAGCTGAACACTCTGTCTAAAACCTGGAAGCACAATTTTCTGTAAGTGTTGTTTTTGGTGCCCTTTAACAGATTATGGTCCTACTCAAAGCAGACTCATTGAAAGCAATGGACTCAAGCCCTCTGGATTCCATGGATCTACTCTAACCAGCACCTTCAATATCACCCAGTTCTGTATCACCTCCCTTATTAGATAGAAGCCCCACATTTATAGGCAGGGCTTTTGTTGGGAAGGGAAAGGAGTATCGGGGCAGCAAATCCTGCCCACATACACACGGATGGAGAGGGAGTAAGGGCCAAGTCAGGGGAAGGGGAAGGCACTGACCTTCCTGCTTTCTTCTACTTCAGTTTTCATAATGGGCTATGCAAAGGTCAAGTTAATGGAAAATTTAGTATGAACACCAGGAACTAAATGACTGGCGTATTTTTTTGTTTCATAAAGGAAAACAAGGGGATAACAAAAGGTGTAAAAAAAAAATAGTTTATGCTATAATTAAGCAGCAAAAACCTGGTTTTTTGGGGGGGTCACTTTTATTTTGGAACCATTGTGAAGAATTTAGGGAGAATGGTGCTGAGGACAATATGCGTAACAAAACAAACTTGTCCATACTATAAGATTAGGGAAGGGCAGAGACTAGAGTTGAAAATAGCAAATCCTTCTTTTGTGATCAGGTAAAGTTTTTGCATGTCGAGGTCCCCAAGACACCCCAAATAAAAACACAATGACACTTAATTTTTGTTTAAGGTTTTTGGCATAATTTTGGCCACAACATTATTAAATTACAGCAATGTGAGTGGTTGCTTAGGCATTGGTAGCACTAACTGACCATGCACAGGGACAGCTCTGACATTCGCACCCCCCGCGAAGTCAGCAAGGGTAAGTCACCTGGGGAGAGAGACGGGACTGGGAACCATGCCTCACCTCTCCCCAGAATGCTCCCAGGGGCTCTTGCGTGGCCCTAGCCCCTTGCTAGGGGGTTTCGGACAAAAGCATGGGGAGCCCCTGGGTTCCTTTAATGGAAAACACTTGAAGCAGCAGCAATTTGGAGGGGCAGGCACAGCCAAATCCATACCCCTCCACCAACCAATTCCCAAACCAATGCCTAACCGCAACCTTACAAATTGTGACGATTTGCTATGCAGTAGGCAAAAACCAAATGGCACCAGCCAATCAGCCAAATGGACAAAATTCCTATCGGGCCCCTGCCCCAACGGCAGACGACCCCATGACAGGCATAGCAAGGTCAAGCAAACAGCTTAACATTAGGGAAGGGAGGGCGGGTGATCCGAAGCACGCAGAGAAAAGAGGAAGTTCGTCGCTGCATGCAATGTATTTAACAAATAGGGCTGTCAATCAAGAAATGGCAACATATAAATTTCCCCAGTAACAACCCGCCCCTGCTTAAAAGAATGGCCAAACCTTTTGCCTAGCAACAGTGAGGTACCTCGTCATCCCCCACTGCAACACGTGCTCTCCATGAGGGAGAACACGCTTTGCCCCTGTAAGACCCTTTTCTGTACCATGGAAACCTATGAATGGAGACCTATGAATATCTAAATATATTCTATATTATATGTGAAAGTAATACTGGCTGGAATTTAGTCAAAACCCCTTTCATGAGCACAAGTGTAAGTGCAAATCTATTAACAAAAGTGTTGGGGAGGTGCTTTCGATTGGTTTTCAGTCCCCACTGCAGCTTCCGGGCATCCAGAAATCAGCATCAGAGTTGGGAGACTACCAAAACCAAGTGGAAGGTGGTATTTGGGGGAAATAGGAATCAGAAAAAAGGAGAAGAATCAGATCCTCTTTGATTAGGGTACAATTGCACAGGATCAAAAGTCCTTCTGGGGCATGAGTCCACCACCTGGATTCCACTGAGAGTCAGAAGAAGCCTTGATAATCCAAAGTGTTCTTTTCTAGCCATGTATCTAAATATTTACCTAGGTTGCTGGCCTTGTGAAATACATCATCGGATAAAAAAATCACACTGAAGTGAAATCTCTTGTTTTTCACCAAGCAACACAGAACAATATCCCAACAGGAGAATGGCAACACTTTCCAACTTTTTTCAAGAAAGCCTAAAGGGGATTGTCTGCCAGAGTTTAGGCTTCTATTTATTAGTTTTCTGTACGTCAACCAAGGGAATGAAAATAAACTATTAACATGTGTGCTGAGAACAAGGTCCGTCCTTTCGATGTAATAAATAATTATGACTTTTTCTAAGAGGTCAGAGAAATTTAGTCAAAAAGGGCACCACCAGACTTGCTTGTAATTATGTGAACGGGCAATTCTTCATTTTAATAAGGCACTGTCGGGCCATTGTTTCTCAGAAACACATATGCACATGTCATAAAAGAGCAATCCTTCACAATGCAAAGCTATTCCATTAAATATTAACACATTTACTTACAGAGATATATCCAGGTCCCATTCAAATGAATTCAGATCTCCTCCTGGAATTAGAACTGATGTCGTGTTACAGTGCCAAATGGTAATTTTCTGTAAGATGCAGCATAGATCAACATTCATGCTTTTCTGGCATGAGACCTACTCCCCTCACCTGCACACACCTTAAGGGCTAGATGTATAACTTTTCACCCCCTTGTGGCTAAACAAGGTTGGTAGATCTGTTGCCAGAAAACACCATGTGTGATTTATTCCTACTGTACATCAAGGTAACAATGCTACATGCAGGTTATTTAAATGCTGAAGAATTTACTCAGTGGGATCTTCACAACCACATTCTGTGGATTGCAACAAAGATCGATTGCAGAAGAGGGCCTGATACCCAGAATACACTTTCCAACTGCTCACATAGGAAGCAGATGATTATTTTAAAACAACCCAAAGGATCCCTACCACCAGGGATTATAGGCTAGAAGAATTTGAAGCAAGGCTTCTTGCCTTTCTTTCCCTCCCAAGAAGCATTAAATCCCAGCAAACTCACAGCAATAGTCCCCATGATGCCATGGTTGAGAATGTGGTTGTGTGACACCAGCCCACCCTACAGACTGATCCCAGACCTGTCTCAATGTAAGGCAATTTCTGATACACCAGCATTGATGTTGTTGACTAAAATGGATACAGCAGTATTTATGTAGCTGTTAAGGACATAAGAAGAGCCTGCTGGATTAGGCCAATGGCCCATCTAGTCCAGCATCCTGAACTCAGAGTGGCCAATCAGATGCTGGTGGGAAGCCTGCTAGCAAGACATAAGCTTCTCCTCCTATGATTTCAAGCATCTGGTATTCAAACTGTGGAGGCAGAACATAGCTACCAGCCACTATGACTGTTGATAGCTTTAGCCAGCATGGATTTGTCTGATCCTCTTTGGAAGTTATCCCAGTTGGTGGCCATCACTGTTCTTGATGATGATGACGTTAATGATGCATCTCCAAAAATGGCTGGCAAAGACCCCAGTCTGAAAGCCTGGAAAGTAGCTGTCAGTCAGTGTAGAGTGTGAGCAGTGCTGACCTACATGGACCAACGATCTGATCTGGTATAAGTCTTCTCCCTGCATTACCAGTTATTCTATGCTAGCAGTATCCAATGTATTTTGACATGTAAAAAGTTCACAATTGCAATAGCAGTTCTCTCAAGTTTCCCTCACTGTGAGGTATACCCAGCTTCGGGAAAGCCTTTAGCGGGCCTCCAATCTTGAAGAGATGTGACCAGGCAAGACCTTGAAGGGAAGCAGAAGAGACTGAAATCAGGAGTCCCCACAATGGGAGGTGATGAAGCCATGTGTCAGTCATTTGAATGTTACAGCTATCTATCACTTGAATCTATGAAATATCACCTGCCAGGCATACAGCGTGACCTTGCTTTCCATTACACCGAATGGCATTTCACTTTGCATTTGAAATGAAAAGCACTTACACCCAAGTAAAAATTTGTAAATGAATGGCAATATCTCACACAGCTGCCAGTGGAACTGCACCTGGGTAATACACTTAAAATTGAGAGGAGGAAGAAGCAAAAACTTTGAAGGAAAAGCAAGACGCCGAACATCAGAACAGGGACCTTTTTAAAATGAACATGTTGTAAATAATCAACCCCATCCAGACTTGTGCTTGATATAAAACAAATTCAATTTCAGTACCTTGGTGGCATTTAATAAACCACTTTACTTTATTCTCCTGCTTTATGGGATCACCAGGATCCCTCCACGGAATTGCAAACCCTTTCAACTGCAAGGGGAAAAAATCATTAAGACAGTTTTTCAATATTTTGTTATTGTTTGACCTACAGATTAATATGCCTCTCCAGAATTTACATCTCCCCAATTGTCTTAGAACAAATTACTGCACAATAAATGTTGTCAAAGTAGAAATAGCTCATGCCTCCCCCCCCTTTTTGTCACTTGCAATATAGTTATGACTGACTCGCCTCAGCAGAAATGAAAGATAAAAAATAAAAAGTTTGCAGAGTTTGGGGACGGCAATGAAGTTGAATGTCAGATGGTGTTTTCTCATGCTGCTGTCGAAGAGTGATGCATCCGTCCTTTTAATAGCAAACTCACCTCGTGAGTGTCACCAGGATTGTAGCCCAAAGCAGCCATTGATAACCAAGACAGCATGCTTGGGAGAACCTCAGTGTTTGCAGCAATAATAATAAATAACAACAACAACAATAACAACCACCTGAGAGGCAACCACAAAAAACAACAACCCAGTGAGTACCAAACATGCAGACTGGTCACAGCATGCTGACTTCCTGCTGTGGGGAGAAATGAACATGCTGAAGGGCATATGTGATGGACTGTTGTGGAAGAGGACAACCGGTTTAGCCATTCTATCTGCCAGTATCTCTTGTGGCACCTGCAAAAGTTCTTAAGAAATATCCTTTTAGAAGAGCACAGTGTGTGCTCAGTTCCTGTTTGCACTAGTTTCATCTGTCCTTCATTGAACATACCTCTTTAAATAGACCCACAGTTCCTTGATTTCCAGGATCTGACACCCTCCCTCCCATCCTTTTTGAACAGAGGAGAGGTGCAAAGAGCTTCTCTCTATGAGGAATCATGGTGGTGACTGATGTAGTCTCTCCCCACCCCCGTCCCAGTAATGGGGTGGGGATGATTGGGGAAATGTTTTTTTTCTTCCAGTCCTTTCAGATGTGCTTGCCATTTTGTGTCACTTCCCACCCCCCTGCTTCCACAGTCATTATGTGATGGACACCTACAGTACTTTCTCAAAATTCCATATGTGCAGTGCCAGATTTACATATAAACTAAACAAGCTATAGCTTAGGGCCCCACTCTCTTGGGGGCCCCCAAAAAAATTAAAGGAAAAAACAACTGGATGTATATTTTCAAAATATAAGATAAAAAACAAATAAAACCTACATACAGTTAGAGCTTAATAATTATCTCAGTATTAATATACTTCTTTTTAATTGTATTTCAATTCAACAGTTACTTTAATAAAATACATATTTTGATATGTGCAAATGGCTTTAGATACCTATTAGGACCATAAATTACCATATAGCATATATTCAACACAAAAAAGTGACAATTTGTTGTTGACAAAGGACAGCTAGACACATTTCATAAAGGGCCCCATTACCTTCAGCAGCTTAGGGCCTCATCAAACCTAAATCCGGCCCTGCATATGTGACCCCTGTTGTACTATTTGCTTCAACTATGAACAGATCCACACCATACATTTAAAGCACAACTAATGCACATTTTAAGCATATGACTTTCACCAAAGAATTCTGGGAAATGTAGTTTGTGAAGTATGTTGGAAATTGGAGCTCAGTTGAGAGGAGCTATAGTTCCCTGAATTCTTTGGGGCAAGTCATATGCTTTACATGTGTGACATGGATTGCATTGACTGCCCTGAATCATATTTGACATAGTCAAGCTCATTGCAAAGGAGACAATAGCTTTGATGAAGATTTGGATTGTTGTGATGTTGGCAGTTGCCTCCCATGTCCTCTTTTACCATCATTGCCATGGACCACATTTGCCATCACTGCCATTTAATCACATTAAGCCATGGCAACTCACGTGATGGTATGGCTTTCAGAGGCACTATCAGCAAAATCACATTGCAAATTAAAAATTAAGCAGCATTGACAACAAATGAGCCTCAGAACAATGGAGGGAAGAAAGAAGAGAAGTAAAGAAAAAAGAAAAAAATACATTGAGAAGTAGCAGCAGCCAAGGGAACATATGAGCACTGAACAGCATTGAATTAACTTGAACATTCTCACCAGAAATATCAAAATGAGAGATGCTTTTTGACACTCCAGAAAATGAGCAAAAACGCTAAAAAAGTAGTTGCAGCCCATTGAGATTCTGCTGAGCTCGAAATGGCAGAATAAGACAATTCTCATTCATAGCTGTTTGGTTTGAAAAGAAGAAAATTTGTGGCGCATTTAACTTTTTGCAGGGTACTCACGTAAGGAGAGTGGCTGTGCTATAATGACATGATCACTTTGCATGGGAGAGAACGAGCCACACACCTGGTGTTTTGCTTTTTTATGCTCTTCCTCCCAAGTAGATAAGCCACTGAGCAATTTAGAAAGCAGTTTGTTGCCTCGAGAACAGAAACTGCTCCTGCCCAAACAATAAACATAGCTCTAGTTGTCACATGCTTCACCTCCCATTGTTCCTGACCATTGGCCCTGCTGTCTGGGGCTGATGGAACTTGTAGTCCACTACCTTCCACACCCATGATCTATAGCATATGGTGCAAATATGTGTGCACTCACTCAACTGAGTGAAAATTAACTGTATTTCAAATGGTGCTTAATATCGGCTGAAAAACACTTATAGAGAGGTATTGGTCTCATGCCCCCAGTGTGGAATCCTGCACAAGTTCTGAGGTGCTCTCAAAACTCTTGCACGAGTAAGCTTCCCCATGGGATGGCAAACGAAGTGTTGTTAATGTGAAGCTTGCCTGGACATAACTGCCCCTTTTCCTGAGGCGTATTTCATATGTATGGAGAGCTGAAAAAATTCTGGAAGCTTTGCCAGATGTGTATCTCAGACTAACCTTTCATGGTTCATACATTGCAAAGATGCACCTCACACCTGCAGCCACATTCCCACATATGGGATTCTCACATATGAGATTTGATCAGTAACCTTGAAAATGAGCATTTTGCAGCCTAGTATAAAAAAATTGCACTTGATGTCGAAATACGTTCTGGTCCCATTCCCATATTATCTGAGCATGTTCTGAGGGTTTGACAAATGATCACACAATAGGAAGTGCATAGCATCCCAGAGGGCATTTAAAGAAAAAAATGGTGTGGCGCGGATGTGAGGAAATGGTGCCAATCACCATATCACACATAAAAAATTAATAGGCTGATGACATGCAACCAAAGTTCCCCCACAATAATCATAGCTGCAATTAATTTGCCATCTGGGTGAAGAATCTCACTTTAGCAGCTAAAAAAGATTACCATCTGAGTGCTTCAGAAATCTGGTGTCTCTGCAACAGAAGTGCAGCCTTGAGGAAAAACACGAGGACTGTATGGAACAAACAAGACACAAATGCACACTTCTTCTGCAATAAACTGCCCATATGGAGTGTCCCTTTGGGTGTATCTATACTGCAGACTTTAAGTTGATTTAACCATTATTGCTTCTTTCCTGGGAAGCCAGGGAATATTAGTTCTATGAAGTGGAAGCTAAGGATTTCTAAGAGACAATGCTCAACCCTTCACCAAAAAAAGCTACAGGTTCCATTATTCTCTTTTGGTGGGGGTGGGGGAGAAGTATGACAGTTAGACTGATGTAAGCTGCTGCTAGAGCTACCCTATGACAGCCATGGAAGAAAAGCTAGAATGATCAAGACTGATACACAAAGGAAGCAACAGGAAGCTGGAACAGAATTATTTATTTACTCGTATCCCATCTGTCATTGTAAGATCCCAGGATAGGTCCCTAACAACATTACAATCAAACAAAGCCAATGAAATAAAACATATCCAGGGAAGAAAATAATAATAATAATAATAATAATAATAATAATAATAATAATAATAATAATAATAATAAATAAATAAATAAAATAAAAATCAGGTAAGAATAGATGATACAATCAGCATACATACGTACCAGCAAAATCCAATCATACCCATTGCATCAGCAGTTTTCTGGATTCAAACAAGGCAACAAAGCACACCAGATCTGTTCTTAAAATAAACAGGCTCTTCTAAGGATGAAGTAATAAAGGACAAAGCAGAAGAGCTTATATACCTTCCAGTCAGGAACTCCTCTGAATGGTAGCAGACATGGCCCCTAGCAGCCAGCATGCCTCACCTTGCCAGCTCCAGGTCTGCATCCAACTAACAGAGGTATTGTTGGGACTTAAAAACTCTTGAGGTTAAATAAATCACACTTGGGTTACTTGTAAGTGGCTTTGACAATGTCAGTACATTCTTGAAAGACTGAAGGAGTCTTAGCATATGGCAAGCAGCCAGCATATATAAAGGAAGCTAGCAGATGCTCCTCCTACCAGGTGCTATTGTGCGACCCTGATAAGACTTATTTAGATGCTAAAATTATCAGAGGGTACCATTTCAGTGTGTAGCTAACTGTGAACGAATAGTGTATTTCACGGAAAAGCTAGATATAAACAGAATTTACCACTTAAAGGTGCCAGTACCCACAGGATATCCAGGGATTTAAGGGACATTGTTCTATGCCAGCTAAAACTCCTCAAAATCTATATGGTCTTCCCCCTTTTGCCAATACAGATAGCTGGTGGAGAAGAAAACACACATACAGCCACTCACTTCTACCTAACAAATCTTGTCAGAGGCAATGCCAACTTTATAATATAGGGATGAGGATCTGTAGCCTTCTAGATCTTGTTGTATTATAGCAGCCCACATTTATGACCATTGGTCATGTTGACTTCAGTTGATGGGAGGCAGGAGGAGCCAGCAGGAAGGAGTTGTTCCACTAATGTTGCCTTCCTGCAGCGCTGCCACTGCTCTGTGTACCAGGATAGTGAGGGGGGCAGGACAACAGTGAGGTCAGGGTAGTTTGGGTACAAAAGCTGAGGTTTTCTCATCCCTGCTACAGGAGAAATAGCCACCTGTTAGCAGCACATTGAATGCTAGAGGAAGTGATTTCAGCCTGAAGTAGAAACCCATGTGTTAAAAAAGGATAACCTTGCTTCCTTTGATTATCAAGTTTGGTGATTTGGACATTAGCTTCCTAAACCTGATGACTTTTCAATAATTTGTACGGAACATAGCATGGTGCTGCAGGCTACAATAGGATTTTGTCAGGACACCCACCAAAAATAAATAAATCAAAAAACATTGTACAGGGATAAGGTTATATTTATCCAAATACAGTGGTACCTCGGGTTACATACACTTTAGGTTACATACACTTCAGGTTACAGACTCTGCTAACCCAGAAATAGTACCTCGGGTTAAGAACTTTGCTTCAGGATGAGAACAGAAATTGTGCTTCAGCGGCGCGGCAGCAGCTAAAGTGGTGCATTAGCTAAAGTGGTGCTTCAGGTTAAGAACAGTTTCAGGTTAAGAACCGACCTCCGGAACAAATTAAGTACTTAACCCGAGGTACCATTGTACAACACAGAGGATCTGCAAAATAATTCCAATAATTAAACCAAATAAAATTATAGTCTGGGTAGAAAATTCCCTATAGACGATGAAGAAAATCCTTCCTCCACCCCTGGGCATGTCTACAGACCCGTCTTGAAGCCTCAAAGCAAAGGATTAGAAGAAAGCTCTCTCCTTGCCTCAAGAACCTTGGATATATGAACTCAACAAGTGTGACATGGCCCTGTGGCATTCACCCTGTTGTGTGTTCCAAGCATGGAGGCCCCCAACCCAGGATGGCACTGGGAAACCAAAATAATAATAATTATATAATAATAATAATTTATTATTTATACCCCGCCCATCTGGCTGGGCCTCCCCAGCCACTCTGGGCGGCTTCCATAGAAACCAAAAATACAGTAAAATATCACACGCTAAAAACTTCCCTGAACAGGGCTGCCTTAAGATGTCTTCTGAATGTCAGGTAGTTGTTTATCGCTTTGACATCTGCACAAAAGAGTGTCCTTAACCTAATAATGCCTCAGATTTTACAGACTTATATTACATTTTACTACTAACGTCTGGACCAATTAAACCAATAAAAAACACCACTCCAACAGTATGGAGTAGGTGGGAAAAGTGGGTCTCAAAGGCTCTCCCCTAAAAGTCCTACTCAAACAGTCATCTTGAAAAACCCATGATGCAAAGGGAGGGTTTGAGGAGATGTCTGATTAAATAGCTTGCTGGCTCTCCATAGCAGATTGGCTCCACTCCTCACATCGATACTCTCCATCTCCTCCCCAGGGCTAAACCACTGAGTCTTCCTTGGAGGGGAGTTGGGGAACAGCAAAAATTTCCCTCATCAAATAGTGGCAGTTGCATTGCATAGGATCAGATAAAGTGCTCCCCCATGCTCACGTTTTGTTTGACAGCCTAGAATAGAAGCTATTAGGGAACGGAGTGATAAGCAAAGTTTACTTTTATGGATTCAGAAAACTGTTGCTGCATCAGTGGGTGGCATAAGGCATGTGTTGAGTTCTCCATATCTCGTTTGTGTTAAACGTTGATATATGGCACCAATAAGCAGAAACACTGGAAAAAAAATAAGAGGGGGGAGAGGAGGAAAGAACCCAAGGAAACAAAACATGTATGGATACACAGCAGTCATTTAACTACATGTGTTTAATGATCATCAGGATTTATTGCAGACTGCTTACTGCTACAGTCATGCTTATGGGATGAATTATTTTTGCAGAATAAAACAAGCTGTGGGGAAATTTTCTGAAACTGTTAACAGTAACAATAAAATAAGTAAAATTAAAAGATGAACCTTGATATATTATTTAGGTTGACAGTCCATATGCAGCTATCTCTTATGCTGGGTATTGCTCAATTAAAATGCAATTACAAGCCCAGCATTTGCTCCATAATTCCTGACTGTTCACAGAATCTCACAGTGTATATAATACCAGAAGTTTATTCTTTTTAAACTAGAGCAGAGTGCTTCTTGGAAGACAATATGCATATATTGTAATGGAAATTCTAGGAATAAGAAAAACAAGCACCCTTTTTAAAGAGCTGAGATAGCAATGCATTCCTCTTTCCAAAAGTATATAAATTCATTTGTAAGTAAAAACTTCTGCCTTAGCTTCTGTGTCACTCTTTCCCCTCATACACACCACATGCCATCCCAGAATATGCTCTGAAGGGTTGGGGGAATCCCCAGAACATATTTGGGGGTGGGCGATGTACAGGGCCCGATTTAGGTTTGATGAGGCCCTAAGCTACTGAAGGTAATGGGGCCCTTTATATGTCCAGCTGTCCTTTGTCAACAACAAATTGTTGCTGTTTTTTGTGTTGACTATATGCTATATGGTCATTTATGGACCTAATAGGTATCTAAAGCCATTTGTACATGTTGCCATGCAACCAGTCCATGCAGAATGTAGGCACCCTATATATAGAAACGAGCAAACCAGTGATATTTTAGGGAGCAGGCTAGCAGGTGGGGCCCATTACTTACATCATAGGAGCCTACACAACACAAAACACTTTTGCTGTATGTAGGTTTTCTTTTATTTGTTTTTTATCTTATATTTTGGCAATGTACATCCAGGTTGTTTTTTTCCTTTAATTTTTTTGGGAGGGGCCCAAGAGAGTGGGGCCCTAAGCTATAGCTTGTTTAGCTTTTATGTAAATCTGGCACTCTGGGTGCAAAGTATATTCAATTGTGCAAGGAGAAATCGTTGTGCTGACAGAACTTTCTCCTTACATTACGTTGAATGCAACTCTTTATGCCCAAATAGGGTTAATATCATAACCATCTCTCACCACTGAAAAACATACAAGCTAGAAAAATGTCATCGCATTAAAAAAGCACAGTGAGGTTTGGGGTTTTTTGAAACAAAAACTTAATGAAAGGCACATCTCAGCAGCACAGTTGCATTTTTTAAAACGTATACGCCCCCAGGCAGATAAGTTTAAATGATGTTTTCCCATTCAACAAATAATTCTGGGAAACAACCAGGGGCGAGGTGGCAGCAGGGGGGACGACAACGACTACTACTTTTGTCTCCAAATGTTAACCGATTTAATCCAGTTAGCTTTAATTTGTTTTCTCTGAAATGTTGATAGTCTGTAACTCTCACCCAAGAGATTCTGCATTCCTAATTTTACATTGATAGGTCTAGTGCTGTCCAAAATATTCAATCCAGGCAAATTGTGTAGATTGTGTAGTGAAAAATTCTATCTAAACAACTTGGGTAGTAGGTAATTTTATTTATTTTCTGTCATGTTTTAATATGAGGTGGATGTGTTCTCCCTTCTTTTTTCTTTGTCACCCCCCTCCACCTCCCTCCAAAAAAATACTTTTACTTTTAAGTAACATTGCTGCATTGTATTTCTGAAAAAGTTTGTCAGTGAGAACAATGCTGTGTCAGGACATAAATTAATTCTCAGGATAATCTTGGGCTCAAAAGTTTTCTACTCCCATTGTAGCCAAATACCACCCCACTCCCAGAATGTCACCCAATTGTCCTGTCAAGTAGGGGATTTTCAGCATTCATTGCTGACCGGAAGGTCAGTGGTTCGAATCCCCAGGACAGGGTTAGCTCCTGTTGCTCTGTCCCAGCTCCTGCCAACCTAGCAGTTCGAAAGCAAGCCAATACATGTAGATAAATAGGTACTGCTGAGGCAGAAATTTAAACGGCATTTCCATGTGCTCCAGTTTCCGTCACGATGTTCGATTGTGCCAGAAGTGGTTTAGTCATTCTGGTCACATGATCCGGAAAGCTGTCTGTGGACAAATGCCGGTTCCATTGGCCTGAAAGTGAGATGAGCACCACAACCCCATACTTGCCTTTGACTGGACTTAACCATCCAGGGGTCCTTTACCTTTTTACCTTTATATAGAAAACAGATTTGTGGTGGTCACAAAGAATGCCCACATTTTTATTTATTTAGTCTCATGACACCATAGCAAAGCTTACATCAGGTATAAGTCTGGATATGTTTAAAATACAAGTGGGGGGGGGGAGAATAGGAAAATAAGGTGACTAACTGGTGAAAGAGATAGTATAGGCTCTGAACCAAACATTCCTTAGTGAAAATAGGTAAATTCAAGTATCTAGGAAAGAATGGACCCAAATATTTGGGGCTCCTTATCCTGTTGCAGCGACAGAACTCTTCCAGTGATGGCCACTGTTTTCTTTCCAGAAGCTTCCTCAAAATGACACTGCTGTAGCATCATTCCCTTGGATATTTTCACAAAATAAAGAATGATCACCTGTAGATGGCAGCCAAGAGGTGGCAGCAGGACAAAAAGAAGAACGAACTGTTGTCACCAGTTAAGTATCCTGGAAAATTAGGGAAAATTCCTCTCACCTGTGCTCTCCCCCCCCTTCAACATTGCTCAGTTGCCTCTTCCCAGATGCAAGGGAGGTAGTAGATCTGGACAAAAGACACATTCTTGCCAGCATTAATTCATTTTGCTGGATGGAGAAAAGCTACTCAGGATCTGCTTCTTGTATTGTTATGAATGGGGCTCTGGGCAGCCATCTTTCTCAGTAGGAGCTCTTTTTGTGCACAGGAGCCTGGAATGACAGAAGAAACAAAAAAGTGTGAGAGAGTTATTGCTCTTATTTACAAATACACTCGCACATGCATATACAGACACACACCGTAAGGTTATGGGTGCAAAGTGTTCCTGCACTGCTCCAAATAATAAGTGGCTTAGTCCTGTTGAACCTAGATAGTACTTGCTGGTCAGACTCAAGTCTTCTTCATGGGTTCTATTCACGTATGAAGTGAACACATGAGAGGGAGAATAGGAACAAGCATGCTAGAGACAGCTCTCCTTGCTGTCCTGTCACCTTCTCTGAGTTGGAGGACAAACTGAAGTGGGTTTCCTTGAAATGTGGAACCCTGGTCTTCCAGGTTTCAAGCAGGGAAACCCCATGAGTACAGGAGTCTCCCCACTTCAGAGGTTTGCCTCCAACTGCTGGAAGATCATGAGGAAGGCACTGGAGCAGCTGCAAGGCCACTGGACCAACTTCCAGAGATTTCTGGGAATTTCCAAGGCTAAGTGGAACATAGGAGGTCACTCCATTGGCCCATCTAGCTCCCTGTTGTCTAGATTGGCAGCAGCTCTCCAGGGCATCAAACTGAAGGACTGCACTTCCAGATATTGAACTGGGAATTATCTGTATACAAAACAGATGTTCTGCCTTCCAACATAATAGGGGGGAAAGAGAGGGGGGGACCAATTTAAAATACAGGTTAAAATGCAATTTAAAATGCAGGCTCATTTTAAAATAGCTGATAAATCAAGACCATAAGGGGAGGGAAACATAAGGGTCAGGCCAAGTCCAAACCAAAGGCCAGATGGAACAGCTCTGTCTTGCAGGCCCTGCGGAAAGATGTCAAGTCCCGCAGGGCCCTAGTCTCTTGTGACAGAGCTTTCCACCACATTCTGAAAAGGCCCCAGCCCTAGTTGAAACCAATCTAACCTCCTTGAGACTCGGGACCTCCAAAGTGTTGTTATTTGTGGACCTTAAGGTCCTCCGTGGGGCATACCAGGAGAGGCACTCCCATAGGTACATGGGTCCTAGGCCACATAGGGCTTTAAAGGTCAAAACCAGCACCTTTAACCTGACCCTGTACTCCACTGGGAGCCAGTGAAGTTAGTAAAGCACTGGATGAATGTGATCCCACGGCAAGGACCCCGTAAGGAGCCTTGCTGCAGCATTCTGCACCCGCTGGAGTTTTGGGGTCAGCTTCAAGGGCAGCCCTGCGTAGAGTGAGTTACAATAATCAAGCCTGGAGATGACTGTCGCATGGATCACTGTGGCCAGATCAGGGCAAGAAAGGTAAGGGACCAACTGCTTAATACGGCAGAGATGGAAAAATGCCACCTTTGCTGTGGCTGCAACCTGCGCCTCCATGGAAAGGGAGGCATCGAAGGTTACACCCAAGCTCTTGACAGAAGGCGCTGGCACTAATTGAGCCCCCACAAGAGATGGGAGTTGCTTGGTACAGGTATAAATCACATGCAAACTAATATTTATTTTAAGATGCTATACTTTGTGGCTATGTTCCTTCCTATCTATTTATGTTTTAAACTCCAGTGGGTTTTAAACAAACAGCAAAATTAACTGAAGCCGGAGGGAGATGGCAATAGCAACATGCAATAGTGTTGTAGATCACACCATTAATGCAGAACAATTTTGTCACAGCAAATTATTTATTTATCAAAATAATTAGACTCTGCCACTCCATGTTGAAAAATGCCAGTGGTACCCATTTTAAAGGAACACCTTATGATGTGTCCCAGCCAATTGCACCTCAATAAATGTTGTCAGGATACGCTGGAGAGCCTTCCCAGTAGAGCTTCATTTTGTGTCCATAAATGTCAACGAATGACTGACTGCAGCACAGTGTTCACATATTACACTAGAGTCTTTTGGAAGCAGAGAGATTCTCCTGCACACTGTGTAATATTATTATTATTGGCAATGGCGAACCTCTTCAAGACAATCACTGGTTGCCTCTCATGAATTTTTCAACATCCTGCCTTTTTCTAACAGTTCTGATCCTTTCTTTGTCTTTGTTTCCATCATTATGCCATTTATATAATCCCACTGAGGCCTTCTCAAGTAGAATTAGAACAGCACTTAATTACTGGAATTAGAAATGACAAATATCACAGTTTTTATCCAGTTGATCTTATCTAAGCAGTTCAGTGGATGAACTTGAATAAATTGAAACTGTGACTTTTAACATTTTCCAAGGTTTTGGAGAGTTGGAGTTTAAAGATATATAGATAGATACAGATATATATCTTTGTTCTTTTCAGAAAAGAGATTATTTTTCTCTGCCTTAATCCAACCAGTGTAGCTAGAGATAGAAATGAAAGAGTGGATCTGATAGATATATTCTTTCTCCTTTAGTCTTCCTCCTGCGACTAAATCATTCAGCTACTTACTTTCTGATTAATATTGCCAACAGATGCCTTCCAAAATGAAGCAAGAACAATAGTAAATTGGTATTTCATATGAGCTCATTTGTTTCCATTAAAGTTACATTGTACACAGAATGGCTTGGATCCTAAAATAGAGATGTTCTTGTAAGGAAATTTTCTTGTAGGAACTTCCTCCCACATCCATATTCATTGCTCAGCTTTCCAGTTTGGTCAGTCTTCTGTCCCATGTCAATCATTGTTTTTATGCGGTATCAGTGGTTTTCAAACAAAAACATTGGGTGTGATTGTGGGAGGATTTCCTATGGGTTTGTTTAGTTGGGAAGTATTCTGAGAAATAGGTATGCGGGTGGCGCTGTGGGTTAAACCACAGAGCCTAGGGCTTGCCGATCAGAAGGTTGGCGGTTCGAATCCCCGCAACGGGGTGAGCGCTCGTTGCTCGGTCCCTGCTCCTGCCAACCTAGCAATTCAAAAGCACATCAAAGTACAGGTAGATAAATAGGCAGGAAGGTAAATGGCGTTTCCGTGCTCTGCTCTGGTTCACCAGAAGTGGCTTAGTCATGCTGGCCACATGACCCAGAAGCTGTACACCGGCTCCCTTGGCCAGTAAGGCAAGAGGAGCTTACCTAATGGGTTCATTGCTCCTTGTATCCTTACGTCAGCTCCTTGAAGGAAAGGTAGATACAAACAGGGAAAATATAAAGAAAAAGGAAATCTATCCCTGTTGATAAGTTTAGTAAGGTCATCCACATTTCCTGAAAGTATAGTCTGTGCCAATCTTCTGCTACAATGTGCATCCCCAGATGTTGGCCACTGCACAGTAGTTGGGTAGAGAAATTGAATCCATCACCCAAGCCTAATCCAAACAGCTTTCCTGGGAAACTTATTTTCACATTATTTTGGAATTGGTGCCTGTCTGCATTTAGTGGACATTATAGGCAGTGGATCAGCTATAAGACTGAGCTGGTATCTATTCTGTACCAGTGGAAGACATGTTTTTATATTGCTCATTATTAATCATGCGATGCCAAGATCAGAAAAAGATAACTATGAAACATTATCCAATTATTCTAGATATAGGCAAACGAGAATCAAAGATGTAAACAAAACATCAAAAATGTATTGATTCATAGATTAACACACATCAATTTCTCCAGCTAGTGCAAGTTGGAAGATTTCAAGGCCATCCTTTGTTTGGGGGAAGCAGTGAATGGCTTTTGGTTCCGATGTTCCTGTTTTAAGAAATATTCCCTGTAATTAAATAAGATGAAGCGATAACTGGATCCAACAGGATCTCACAAAGTCAAATGGAATGCCTATGAATTGGATTTTTCGAATACGGTATTTTTTTTCTACCTGACACTCCCTACATATATGTTAAGCATTGTTTTGATGTTTCAGTCATATATTTGGACAAATATTACTTATTTGATTCACTATCTCCAGGATTATACCACTGCATCATACTTTTGAGGCATTTCCCCCTTATACCAATATTTAAAGAAATCCTATTATTGTGCCTTTTCCAACAACTTTTCCAGTGGGATATTCTTTTCAATATTTTGGACCATTTCATATTTGTTTGCTCATGTGTGTGTGAATCTGGAAGTCATTAGTCTGTCAATATTTAGTTAGCTCTAATATATTTATTTGTTATTTATCTTATTTGAAAATACAGGTAGAATGTATTCTGATTTCTGAATACACGGGCTATCCTGAATTATCAAAACTGCATATCTGGAAGAAGAATACAGTATTTCTTTCATACTTGCTGAATCTTCTATCCATATCTAATATCTAATATGGATTTCAATACTGAGATGTTTGGGTTTAAAAATCTCATATAACAATCCCATCTTTTTAACAAATTGGAGATTAAAATATTATCAACTATTTGCTTTGCTCTATTTTGTATTATCTCCCCATAATGACTTTGGGATTCATTGTTTGTTTATTGTAACCATGAGACACCGCATAAAATAAATTCTCTAGGTGTTGTAAAATATAAAAAATAAAGCAATATCCTACATGCTACAAATAGCAGTATAACGCCATTCCATCACAATTCCACAGTGGTACTGCCTGGCAGGGTGTATTTTTAGCCTGTCGGCCATGAGAAACAACACACCAAGCAGCAGTGCACCTATTGCTGCATTCAAAAAGTGGCACAAGTTTGGGGAGGGCAAGCTTTAGGGCCCTATATATGGGGCAGCCTCCTCCCCATCTGCCTCTACTCTGGAGGCCACATCCTGCCTCCCACCCTCACTGTCTCCCAGCATGACACGCTGGTCACTACTAGAGGGCTGAGTAGTAATTTTTCTCTATCTGCATTTTAAATCATGACCAAGGCTGTTTGGGTGCCAAAACTAAGCGTAAACCCCAATAAAAACCATAAAATTGTAGAGTTGGAAGGGACCCAAAGGGTCAGAAATGGACTGAGAAAATCAGTCTCATTCAAGAGAACCTGGATCTGGTCACCACAGCTAAATCATATTAAGCTCTTCCAGGTCCAGTGAAAGCTTTATGGAGACTATGACCACTCCATCTCTGAAAAAGAAATTTGCCTTCTGGATGCAACCATTTGTCTTCTCCTTGCCAGATATAATCAGGCAACAGAAGCAAGGGTTGAGCAAGCATGTGGTTGGCTCAACCTCACCAAACATCTCATCCCCATGCTTGGGCCCTGCCAACTCAAAATCACCCAGCAGCATCAGAGCAAATGGTGCTTTAGACACTACTACGGATTGTACATTGTACATCAAAATTGTTGCATATGTGCCACAGCATGCCATGCATATTCAACTTGGTGATTTTGCTAGTTGTTCTGTGAAACAGGCCCTTTTTTATCTGATGTTCCACCACATTCAGGACAAAGTTGGTGATGGTTGTTATCACAGCAATCACTTCTTATGAAATCTGACAAGGTTCCGCAGAAGATGAAGAGGAGCGTACACTTGAATAGAGCAAAGGGAGGTTGTCATGAAACAGTTCAAAGCGCTTTGGTGAATTTCCTGAAGTCGAGGGAAGTCATTTGCATTTGCAGCATGTCACCCCTCAAGCCCCGCCATAGCACTGTTTTGGCTGTTAAAATAACTATTTCCAGAGCCAATTTGTGAATCGAGGCAATTCACAAAGCGGCAGAGCTTCGTACCATAAAAATAGATGCCAGAGATAATTGGGCAAGGTGGTGTCATGTCACTTGTGTGCAGTTCATTAATTAACTGCTTGAAACTGCTATAAAATAATAGCCATGTCATCAAGAAGAAAGTACAGAAGTGGAAACTAAAACTGCTGTAAGGAAGAAAACAGAAGCAGCTGTTATTAAAATACCCTCAAGTTACCATTCATTTTTAATGGCTACCCTCTGGCCTTCCCACTGCCAAAATTGAACCTAGACATGTACCCAGCAGGCATTCAGCTTACCCTGTTCCTAGCATGGCTAGACTTTTTAGCGGTGATATCAATTTAGTTTCCTCATTTTTTAATATGAAATGGATCACATCCCCAACCAGGCCAAGATTTACATTCAGCAGAACATAGCAAGAATGGAAGGGAAGTACTTCAGCATTTATTCATTTGGTTCACACAGGGAGCATATGAGTACTGAAGTATCCTTGGATGCAACCTATGTAGCCCCTGGCGCTAAGCCTCAAGTGAAACTTATTTCCATGGGAAGATACATAGGCAATGTAGTGAATGCTCCTAAGATGTATAAAACCATTCTTTGCTGTAAATTCAGAATCTATGGATCTGCTAAGGGTGAGAACATTCCCAAGGGGTGGGATTCAGTGACACACTATGTTGAATACTGTTTCGGCGCAAGCATAGGTAAAAGGTAAAGGACCCCTAGACGGTTAAGTCCAGTCAAAGGCAACTATGGGATTGTGGCAGTCATCTCACTTTCAGGCTAAAGGAGCCGGCATTTGTCCACAGACAGCTTTTTGGGTCATGTGGCCAGCATGACTAAACTGCTTCTGGCGCAATGGGACACCATGATGAGTGCCAGAGCACACAGAAATGCTGCTTACCTTTCTGCCACAGCTGTACCTATTTATCTACTTGCACTGGCATGCTTTTGAACTGCTAGGTTGGCAGGGGCTGGGACAGAGCAACGGGAGCTCACTCCATTATGGGGATTCGAACCGGCGACCTTCTGATCGGCAAGCCCAAGAGGCTCAGTGGTTTAGACCACAGCGCAAGCATATCAGCTCGCCAGATGGAATGATTCCCCTCCCCTCTGTGCACTGTTATAGGGGTACTCCCAACCCCTCCCAAGCCAATTTCCAGAGTCCTAGGGTGAAAAGAAGGGGGAAAGCCCTATTACACAAAAAGAATCTCTTGACTACTCCCATTGATGGGTTTTGTTAGGTGAATATCACCGTAAGTCTAGGTGAAATTACTAATTGCTTGAACTAATTTGGCAAATAATATTTAGGCTGTCCTTTTGTTTGCTGTATGATGCTATGTCCTGTATAGTGAATGAGATCCAGTTTACACAAAGAAATAGTATTCATTTGACCAAGTGCACAAGCACAGAGAGAAAATATGGGCTGTGTGTTTGTGTGAAAGTGCTGGGAGGGCTCATTTACACAGATAAACGCTCCCAAACATCACCAGCTATTGTCTGGAGAGGTCTATAGAATCATGAAGCTGAGGCTCCAATACTTTGGCCACCTCATGAGAAGAGAAGACTCCCTGGAAAAGACCCTGATGTTGGGAAAGATGGAGGGCACAAGGAGAAGGGGACAACAGAGGATGAGATGGTTGGACAGTGTTCTTGAAGGTACCAGCATGAGTTTGACCAAACTGCGGGAGGCAGTGGAAGACAGGAGTGCCTGGCCTGCTCTGGTCCATGGGGTCATGAAGAGTGAGACACAACTAAACAACTAAACAACAATAACAACCTACAATATGTCCTTAAAAATGTCATTGTGGTAAAGAAAATCACATCAGGAATGTACTGGCCAGATTGCTGGGTCTCCAATATATGTCCTTGCATAACCCCTTTACCCTCCTCTATTCCTCTTCTGATGTGTCTACTGAGATATGAAAAGAACACCATAGGATTATGTGGGACAAATGAAAGAGAAGTTCAGATAAAATAAAATTAAATGTGGGGCATAACCTAAGTAGGTGTTGAAAACTTTCAAGTTAATTTTCAAGTGATGTTTGATCCTTTCATGATAATAATGGATACAATTGGATCATGGTACAATGATGAATTAACTGAAAATGTTGAACAGAGGGGGGTGGGATAGAGAGCTTTTTGGCCAGGCTGATCATCTTTCAACTGCAGGTTTAGTTAAGGAGGATAATGCTGAAAGAGACTGCTCATCACACTTATCTCTGAATATTTGTGCAAAGTGTCTAAGCTTAATGGAATCCAAGACAGTGTCAGAGTCTCTTCACAAATTTAAACAGATGAAATATTTCTCTGAGTGCTTATTCTGCTTTTGACATTGCTCATATTTGATCAGTTAATGGTATTTCCTGCTTTGCTATTTCCAAAGGTCAAACGAAAAAATGTAGTTTAACAGCACACAATGATACATGCTTATTCAGAAGCAAGTCCCACTGTGTTCAGTGGGGTTTACTCTCAAGGAAGTGTGCACAGGATTACTGCCTAAGCAGTATAAATAAATGTGACTGCAAACCACTCTCTAGCGTTTCCATGATGTATCATCATCCTGAAGCCAGGTACTCAGAAAGTCTTTTAATCTACTGCTAATGTTGCCACTGGGGATGTTTCTATCCTTAGAAGAAGTTCAACACTCTTTTGCAGGCATGGCATCAGATAAAAGAAAGGAAGCAATGACAGGCCTAGCCATATCTATTATCAGGCTATATCTATTATCTTGGAGGACCAGAACTAGGGCATCTAAAACTATGTAGCTCTAAGAAATGTTCGGGTGATTAAGCTAGAAGAAAACATATAGTCACATTCTCACACAATTTTTGGAAAAGCACTTATTGATAGTGAAACGGCAGTAGATCATCACAGTTCCCATGTTCCTGTTGTCAACCCTTGTGCTTTCTAATCAAATCCTAATAGGTTGGATCCTTCTGCAAACAGGAAAGCTCATTCTGTTCTTGGAAGGGCGTGAGATTCAGCAGAAACTCCTGCTGGTGAAAGCGAAGAGGAATTTTCATTGATTCTCCCCTGTGGCACCCTATGCCGCCTGTCACATAGTTTGAGGGTCCTCCAGCTCTCCAAAGCAGCTTTTCGGCAGCTATCACCTCCCACTTCCTTTACCTCATGAGCAGAGTTCCACTCATTGGAATTCTAGATCCAATTTTACATCCATACTTTGAAAGCATGACTTTAGAAATCCTTAGCATGATTCTGGTTAAACCAACAGAAGCATATACTTTGCAAAGAATAATGGCTTGTATGGAATGCAGCTCTATGTTTAAGTTCCACCAACCCAATCCTTCCACCCCCTACATCAGTTATGGGATTTCCCCAAACCCTCCAGAGATTATTTGAAGAAAGGGTGGGCTATGCACAGGGGGAGAAGAGGGGGTAATTTCTGTTTCACCAGCCAGAACTCTTCTACTAGCTTCTGCTAGTGCAATGGGTTAGTAGAATTTGTATATTTCCCCTAAGACATAAACACTGCTTGTTCCCAACCTATTACCAACACTGATAATACAATGCATCCCCCCCAAAAAACATAAATAAAAAACATGCAAATATAACAGAAATTGAGAACACATTCTGCAAAAGGGCCTTTAAAGTGGAGATCAGAATTATGTGGCCAATATTATGTCTTGTGGCTTTCCTACACCACCATGGGATGTAGACATGGGGGTTATTGTATTAGTTTTCCTGGTTATAATTTGAGCACTTCTGGCCCACTTTCTAACAGTCCTTTCACACTGCTACAACCTGTTTGGTTATAGAACTGAGGCTTTTAGCTCAATAGACCGCCATGTCATGATAATGTCATTCACACCAATGGGTGTGGTGTGACCCAACAGCAGACACTTTCGGACATATTGCTCCCCACACCCTTTATCTGCATGTGTGCTTCTGTTCCCCTACGATTCACCCATAACAAACTGGAAAAGAACTGCAGTCTCTAATACCACCCTGAATTTTGTCTTACAAACAGTTCTGTTCATAACTGAGCAGTATAAAATGTTTAACTGCAAAAGTAAGCAGATTGAATGGTAACATTTATTGTGCCACATGAGACATTGGGAGTTTGATTATACGTTGTATTTTCTTATCTTGTGTAATGAAAGGGGGGGCAATACTTCTAGCATAAATTTTCTGGGGTGTGTGGAGAGTGTATTATTAACTATTCTAGATTCCTTGATGATTTACCACTCTTATCTTCAGATACAGCCCTAGCAAAACACTTCACACTACCATGGATGAATCCAACTTACGGAGTGACTAATTAGGGCCTTCCTGAAGAAGCTCAGAAGGCCAACAACTACCTCTGCAAAGTTGGCCAATATTAATCAGAGATGTAATTTGCTAATTCACTGCTCTTAATTTAGAAGCCACACTTACTGTTCTATCCCTCCTCATACATGCCGTGAGATGTGTTGACACGCAGTCAGATTTAGAACTATTTCTAGTGATCATCTTTGTAGCTTTAAATGCAAAGTTTCTAATTTCAGAAAAGCCTTAAACACAAATGAAAGGAAGAACTCATAATTAACTGAAGAAGCTTGAATGCAAAAGAAAACTTAATTAGCAAACCAAAAGACCAAACAAAATAACTGTAGTTGTTTCACATAAGTGAGGAAATGAGAACTTGACATTTCCATAACATGTCTTTAGCACATCAAGCTGAGAGGCTCATTTCAGATATCATCCCATATCATGGACTGCAGAAACTAGGGTTTAGATCACAATAAAAATACAGGCAAGCCATGGTTTACAGTTTAATTTTTCATCTGTTCATCACTGTCATTTCTAAATGCAGTGGTCTCCTGGGAAAGGAAAGCTATCAGGAGAGAGGCACATGACAGCCATGTGTAAGTTTGGAGGGGAGGTATGAAAGTGCAGCAAGAACAGCTTCAACTGAGTGTTCCTTAGAGGTGACCCATTCAAATTAATGGGCCTAATTAGTTATGTTCATCCATTTCAATGGATCTGCTCTGAATAGCACCCCAAGTCTCTCATGCTGTTAGTTCACCAGAAGTTTAGCCTCCAAAAACTTCTCCAGTAAACTGTTATTCCATGTTCTTTCTTCCTTCAGCCCAAGATTTTAATAATGATTAAAAAAAACCTTGCTGAAACAGATTAGATCCATGTGCTTTGTATGTACACTTGAAGAAATATGAAATTATGTAGCAGAAGAGGATTACAGTAGAGGCTATTTAGTGAAAGTGGCTGTATCAAGGATAAGGAAACTGTGGCTTTCCATATGTTTTAGTACAACTCTCATCATTCCTGACCATTAGCCAGAACGGGATTTGGAGTCCAATACATGGAAGATCATGTGTTCCCTGTCTGTGCCCTATGTAAGAGACATCTATACTGTGTGTGGCTTTACTCTCTCTCTCTCTCTCTCTCTCTCTCTCTCTCTCTCTCTCTCTTGGCAGAGGGTCTCCCCTCCCCATAACAATCAACATATAAAAGTACTGCTTCAGTTTAGACCCAGAAAAACAGCCACCAGCTCACCAAATGCTACATGAAGCCACTGGTTGTTTTTTTATATATAGCTTGCCTGGGATTATAAAACTGGGGCAACTATGGATCCATAAAACATGGCATCAGGTTTTTTAGGTCTGCCACATGCTTTTTTCTTTTTTAGCATTGTTTATTTACATTATTCTTTTCCTGAAGGACTACCATCCATAAGCACCTTTATATCATATTGTCTTTGAAGCTCTATTTCTCAATAGACAGTATCTAGAAAAGGGTAGCTGAGCCTATCCCACTAGTCTTCTGGGCCTCCAGCTCCTTTTCTTCTCCAACTTCCTTGTTCCCATCTCCTGTTGTTCCCAGCTGGAATTACCCAGTGACTTCCTACTCTCCAGCCACCATGTGTCCATGGAAGACACCACCTTTGTACACACATGGTATTCTTTTCTTTCTTTTTGGGTTGTGCCTCTAAGCCAGGGTTCTTCAAACTCAGCCCTCCAGATGTTTTGAGACTACAATTCCCATCATCCCTGACCACTGGTCCTGCTAGCTATGGATCGTGGGAGTTGTAGGACGTCTGCTCTAAGCACTATAAAGAAATGGAGAGAAGGCAACAACCCCTAGGAGCAAGGTTTTTATTATTATTATTATTCAGCTGTGCCAGTTTCAAACTGAAGACATTCCCCTCATTGCTTCCCCCCCTTCCATTCTGGCCAACACAAGCAAATAGGGCTTGAGACTCTGTAGGTGCTCCACAACCTTCTGCTTCCCAGATTTAGGATTGCTCTGCAAAATTGTTAGTGAGGCAGGAGACCCGAACCACAAATCTCTTCTTTCCTTCATTTGTAGCACTTCACATAAAGGCTAGGCAGTGACTCATAAAATCCCTTGCCAGTCCAGATGTGATAGTGTTGTTATTCTTATTGTACTGTTTCTATCTGTGACGTGGTCTAACCCTTCTGTCTCCATCTCCTTTTCCTTCGCTCTTCCAGCTCTGGTCCAGACTAGAGGTCATTTCTCACTTCAGCTGAAGTGCGTTGCATTGATTACCATAGCCCTACTTAAACTTTGCTTGAAGAGAAGGCCAGATTAAATCACAACTTGCTTTACTAGGCTGCTTGACATTAATTAGATGCTCATATGGAGTCCAATTTGGCATAAAGGCAAAACGTACAGTTTTCCAACTGCAGGATTTGGAACCTATGCACAGTGGATGCAAACAGCCTAATTAGCAGCTTCTGCATTTCCACCTCCAAGACAAACGTTATTAGGTGCCCAGCCTCGTGTCTGAGATTCTCATTTGGCAGGCCCTCTTATAGGCAATATAATAGCAAATGTTAAAAGATGCCATAAACTTCTGTAACATGCCTAGGATCCAGAGCTCAGCAAACTGCCATTTCTGACTACAGGGAATCTCAATCCAAAAGCCTTCCTCACTTTCACGTTCAGGGTTCACTTTAAATTAAAAGGAAGAGTGGTGAGTCTGAAGTAAAGCTTAACTAGCCAGTTTCAGTTTAAATAGTGCATGATAACGACTGTGCAAAGGACGGAATTGCTGCAAAGCAATTTCAGATAATTACTCTTTACATTAAAAACAAACCAGAAAGAACACAGCTAATTAGTTCGCAAAGAAAAAGGTGAGGCTGGCAGCTTAGTAAGTGCTCCTTAGAAATAACTTTCCTTTATATCGTTACTGGTTCACAACACCACTTGTTTCAGTTATCTTCCATTATCCTGAGTCTTGGGCTTTTGTTTTGGTTGGGGTTTTTTTTTTAGAAAAAAGAAAAAGATGCTCTACAAACCATTTCTTTTAAAAGGTCAAAAAATTCATTGATTGCCCAGCACAAATTGCAATGAAATTTCATTGCACAATAAACACACACATATACATACCAAAGATCCAAGAGAACAACTTTGGGAATGGCGCTGGATTCATAGCATATCTCAGCTGAGAAATCTCAAGCCATTTCAATCTATGGCCAATAGAAACTTGAATATTGAGAGATTGTCTCGGTCAAATAGATTTCTGTATTTCTTTGTCCACATGAAGAAATATCCCTCACAGCATAAGCTGCTATCTCATGGGGTATCAGAGTTCGACCTAGTAATAGCTTCCTCACAATGACATTATATCCTTAGAGAAATAAAAACTCTCCTTGCTTACTTGAAGATCACAGTTTATTCAGCACAAAATCATTCTGCATATGCACTGGACTCTGGACACAGTTGTATCATTTGAGGAAGTCAGATAACCACAAATGAAGGAGAAGCTTGGAAGGAACTCAGTTACACATGCTATGATCCTGTCTAATTATTCTGGAGGGAAGTGGGGGACATAATGTATTATAGCTAATTAGGTTACAGTAGACCCATTTAAATCAAGGGAGGTGCTGTGATCTAAACCACAGAGCCCAGGGCTTGCTGATCAGAAGGTTGGCGGTTCGAATCCCCGCAATGGGGTGAGCTCCTCTTGCTCAGTCCCTGCTCCTGCCAACCTAGCAGTTCGAAAGCATATCAAAATGCAAGTAGATAAATAGGTACCACTCCGGCGGGAAGATAAATGGCGTTTCCGTGCACTGCTTTGGTTCGCCAGAAGCAGCTTAGTCATGTTGGCCACATGACCCGGAAGCTGTACGCCGGCTCCCTCGGCCAGTAAAGCGAGATGAGCACCACAACCCCAGAGTTGTCCGCCACTGGACCTAACGGTCAGGGGTCCCTTTACCTTTACCTAATCAGGTTAAAACTTACCCATCTGACACAAACTCATTAACTTTATTTTATAGTTTTTTGTTTTTAATTTAATCACATGCAACTTTGGGTCTCCTCCTAGCCTCCTTTGACCCTTTTGTGTGATCAGTTCCATTTCCTCTCTTTGTTTCTTCTACACTCCTAAAACATGTGCTGCGTGCCTGTAAGGTAATGTGTGGAGTACTAGGTTAAGTAATGTCACCGTATATGTGGGAGGAACTGGGTTGGATGACTGAGCAGAAAATGCACTAAATGTTAAGCGGAATATGCACTAAACCTTAATTAAAAGTTAAGTTTCTCCTTAACTTTGGTTGTTGTTTCTGAAATCAAAGCTGCAGTGCAAGGGGCTTGATTCAACCAATGAGTCCTGCTGGCTGACATGCATGCAAGGGCTTTTGCTAGCACAACAAAGCTTCCTCATTTTCCTCCCACCATGTGCTCCCCCCATTCCCCTCCATTGACTCTGGGGGAGTTGGGAGAAGCTCCAGAAGGGCAAATCATTCCATCAGGCAAGTAGCCATGCTTGAACTGACCAAATGATCTGCTTAGCGCTCCCCTTCTAATGGGTAGGTGTTGTGAAACCCACTGGAATGTATTTCATAGGTTCAGGCTGTGCAAATCTGACAAACGCTGGTGCAAAGGACAAACACCAACAGAACCAGTACATTGGTCATACAAAACTGATAGCTGGTCCACTGCAGAATCTTGGAGAGCACCAAGAGGCAGCAGAAGCTCATTTGACAAAGTTCAACTGAACCAATGGCTGCACACATGGGCAAGAGGCAAGGTGTATGAAAAGCATCCTGGGCAGTTTAACGCTAGTAAAGTTTCCATGGTTCATGGAACCGAAGGGTAATTTGCATTAAGCACTTGAATAGGGCGTAATGAGGGGAAACATGGAAGGATGCTGTGACAACCTGGCATTTCCTGGAAAAGTCTGACAAGTATCATACAATTCCAAGAGCATTTACAGACCAATGTAAGAAAAGAGCTTTGTTGGTCCCATAGTTTGGAACTTTTTAAAAAGGGATGCTAGCCATATTTTGAAAAGCTTGGCTCATGGTAACTCTTTTCTGCCCAAATGAGCTGATGCATCCAATAATTGTGCATTAGGACTGGACTGAAATTCTGCCTGGAATCAGGGTTTCAATTAAGCTTGAGAATTCAGTTGCTGAAGCACCACACTTATATTTGGATTTGGAGGCAGTGTGAGTGTGTGGGTACCTGCTTATTTCAATTTAATTGCACACATACACACACACATGAGCCATTTCAATATTATTCATTGAATGCACTGTTTAGCAAACAATGGCAAAATTAATTTGAATAATTCATATTTTTATAAAGTATTCAGCTTGGCTTTATTCATACATATGTTTATATAAAATGGTTGAGTACTTTATAAGCAGCACATGAATTATTCAATTGATTTTACTGTTTGCTATATATAACTGTATATATAAGAACACTTTCTAAGTTGGCTCTAAAAATAGCCCCCAATGCTGTTTTGTCCATACATTGTGAAATTCAGGGACATGCTGAGTGCCCCCCCATCAGCTTATCTCTTGAGATGGAAGCAGACTATTAATGGCATCACCTTTGAATCCATCTTTGTCATTGATCATTTCTATGAGCACCCTATTTAATATTGCTCAGGATGTTTCCCTTACTGCGCTGTGTATAATTTAGGTAATCAACACTAAATAAAATCACATAAACTTCAATCATATGACTCATTGGCAATGGGCAGACTGCAGTCCAGCTTTTTGGGTGTTTTTAAGCAGTTTATTGAATATTAAATCATATGAATCAACTACTAGCTTCAGGGGTTTTGAAAAAAATGATTTTATTTATGAGCAGAAATAACTATAACTATATATAACTATAAAACTATCTACCTACTTAACTGTCTGTCAATATAACTCACATACACTGTGAACTGATGATTACAGGATCAGTACATATAATGACCATCTTTCATGTGCCAGAAGCAGGGCCGGATTTAGGTTTGATGAGGCCCTAAGCTACTGAAGGTAATGGGGCCCTTTATATGTCCAGCTGTCCTTTGTCAACAACAAATTGTCGCTTTTTTGTATTGAATATGTGCTATATGGTAATTTATGGACCTAATAGGCATCTAAAGCCATTTGCACATGCACAACGTAGGCACCCTATATATAGAAATGAGCAAACCAGTGATATTTTAGGGAGCAGGCTAGCAGGCGGGGCCCATTACTTATGTCATAGGAGCTGACACAACACAAAACACTGTTGCTGTATGTAGGTTTTATTTTATTTGCTTTTTATCTTATATTTTGGAAATGTACATCCAGGTTTTTTTCATTTAAATTTTTTGGGGCCCCCAAGAGAGTGGGGCCCTAACCTATAGCTTGTTTAGCTTATACATAAATCCGCCACTGGCCAGAACTTGTTTTAATAGACCTAAATTTCTCCCATCAGCAAAGGCAGATGAGATTGTGCATCAGGACCAGATGGAGTACTCATGCGCATTCAACTTCCTAATGGTGTATGCATCACCCAGGAGATCACAGCCGTAGAGATAAGAAAAGAAGAGTCTGGAGGGGTCACTTCCTGGTTCGCATGGAGAGACCATTTTCAACAGAGCCCAGCAACAGAAGCATACATTTGTACTGAGACAGCACCGAGTGTTGACATTTTGTGCCCCTAACAATTTTGGGCTTGGACCAACCATCCCTGTGCTCCCCCTATGCCACTGCTTACTTCTGAGTAGACATGTATAGGGTTGTGGTGTCACCAAACAATTGCCTCTCCTAGGGCTTCTGTGACATATTACCATGTTGTAAGCCACCCTGGATACAGTGGTACCTCAGGTTACATACGCTTCAGTTTACAGACTCCGCTCACCCAGAAATAGTGCTTCAGGTTAAGAACTTTGCTTCAGGATAAGAACAGAAATCGTGTTCCAGCGGCGCGGCGGCAGCAGGAGGCCCCATTAGCTAAAGTGGTGCTTCAGGTTAAGAACAGTTTCAGGTTAAGAACGGACCTCCGGAACGAATTAAGTTCGTAACCAGAGGTACCACTGTACTTTGAGAAGAAGGGTGAGATTGCCTTTGCTGATACACTTGTGTCGTGTCACCCTCGCTGCCACCTGCTACTTCGACGTTCTCTTCTGGGAAGCAGCAGGACAGCCACCTTAGTTTTGAAAAAGCACTTTGAATGCATTATAACACTGTGACACCAGATGGCACTGTAGAGTTCCATTTTTGGCAACGTGATTTCCCATTATGAGGTTTACAATGCGTTTCCCTGAAATGTTTTTTTGATGTGTCTAGATCCAGCCTCAGCTAATAGAAATGCAGGCAGCAGACCATTGCTCCATCTAGTTCAGCACTGTCCACCCTGATTAACTGTGGCTTTTCAGTGCTTCAGACAGATGTCTTTCCTTGCTCTGTCTTAAGATCCCAAGGATCGAGCCTGGGACCTTCTGTATGCAAAGCAGATTCTCTGCCACTGTGCTACGGCCCTTCCCCTGTCAAGTCAGATGCGTGCTGCTCCCCCATTTCGCTGCTGGCTACTGCATGCAAATAAATCACCATTATTGCTGCTGGTGTTGCCTCTCTATTACTATTTGTTTGTAGGGGGACAGTTGTTTACATGTGCTCCTTTGCACATATCAAGCTGTCACTTGTATATCAGACAGCATTTATGGGTCTGTATACTGATGTGCCCAAGTGTTTCTGTTTCCATTCCTGGGAAATATACTCTGAGAAATACCCTAGAAAAGAAAGTTAACCTATTAGTTCCACCCACTTTAAAAAAAATCCCTTCTTTTGTTTTACTCACAGAGAATCTCTTGTGGTTCATAACATTGTTATTGAACGCGTCTAATGATTTGCTGAGGACCTCATCTAGCTGCATTAGCAAGCAACATGAGATTAGAACTATATAGTGATATAGGTACTCTTGAAATGAATGAAAATATTCCGCTACCAAGGAGGGTCTCCAGAGATCAAATTAGGAGCTAGCTGTGAAGGGAGATGTTTAGGCATGTGCTGGAATTATTTATCAGCATTTTCTGCTTATGCTGGAAATAAGCAGACATTAAGTTTAAATTAAGGAAGGAGGAAAGAATCAAGTTTGTTTTAAAGTGATTTGACTGCTAATGATATTTCTGAATTATGTTCAGTTTAATAGCTTAAAGTAATTTGCAGTGATAATAATTGTCCCTGCCAGGATCTAATGTTGAACATTCCTTCCATAGAATCATCAATGACAAATGGACAATGCTATTGTATATTTATCATGGGCTTTGTTCGTTTTAAAATTTGTTTTCCGCTTGAAATATAACATTGTTTTGTGGCACTCATCCACATTTTTTTTAAAAAAAACCTGACTGAAAGTCCATTTAAAAATAATAAATGGGACTTTATGTTTCATTTATTTGTCTTTATTTAAATGAGCTGCTACAGAGGGTGAAAGCAGTATAATTATTAGTTTTGAACATGAAGGTGTTTCACACACACACATTCACGATAAATGTGTTTAAAATTATTCCAGCCCAGCGTGAAATTGTTATCTTAATTTTATTGTTCCAGCAGTGCCTTCTTTTAAAATATGCAGAAATGGAAAAAAGGTGTTTATACTTAGCACACCTGATGCAATAGTTATCCAACTAATGCATTCCACTGCAGATGGATTGATGGATGGATAGATAGATGACTTGTTGGTAATAGTGCATCTGCTTGTAAAGACCTAGATACAGTGGTACCTCAGGTTTCAGATGCTTCAGGTTACAGACTCCGCTAACCCAGAAATAGTACCTCAGGTCAAGAACTTTGCTTCAGGATGGGAATAGAAATTGCATGGCGGTAGCGCGGCGGCAGCAGTGGGAGGCCCCATTAGCTAAAGTGGTACCTCGGGTTAAGAACAGTTTCAGGTTAAGAACGGACCTCCAGAACGAATTAAGTTCTTAACCCGAGGTACTACTGTATGTGAATTTATCAGTGAACCAAAGCAGGAAGAGGTCCAATAATGTAATGAAAGAGCCATACTGTAGGTTTATGTGTGTGCATGTGTGCACATGGGGTGCCTGCTGAAGGAGAGCACAAAAACACTGCCAATGAATATTAACTGAAAAAGAGGTTTGGCTCCTAGTCCGTCATAACTGATATCTGTAGAAGGTAGTGCAGCAGCAATGCATTTGCTTCCCTGAGTGGAAGAACAGCGAGAGAGATGAGGACACTGTATCTGTGCATGTATGTTCCTAGTGAATACTAATTCCAGACCCACATACTGGCTGTGCAAAGCAGCTGCAGTGACTTTCAACCATTTGAACAAAACTTGCCCCAAACCAACAGGCTACTATTCTAAGCACTTGTGCACCAACACTGGATGCTGATGAAGACATTAAAGAAAAAAAATATTCTCAGCTCGATGCTATCCTATCAGAGACTCCTGGATTATTTTAATGCAAGAGTTGGGCGAGATTTCGATCTGTGGCCTGGGACTATTGGGAAAGAAGGAATTGGCAACAGCAACCAGAAAGGAATTTGACTTTTGACAATATGTGCAGCGCGCAATCTTGTTATTACCAACACACTCTTTTGACAAAAAATAAATAAATGTAAATGGAGCCTCCATGAGGCATCCTCAGTCGAACCACTGGCACCTCTTAGACTATGTAATTATATGAGCTGAAGATTGTTGTGATGTGCTCCTTACCAGAGCTGTGATGAGTGCTGACAACTACTGGAAAGATCACCGATTACTATGTTCCACTATGGCTATTAGGATTATACCTCAACGTAGGCTTCAAGGAAGGAAACCAAGGTGCAAAATGAACACTCAAGCCCTTCAAGATCCTATTAAGTGGGATTGCTTCCAAACAACTCTTACGGACCACCTGCCTTCAGAGTTCCCTGATGACATTGAGGAACACTGGACCAAGCTAAGAACATCCATTATTGCAGCCTGTGAACAATCTATTGGATACCAAACCAAGAAACACCAGGACTGGTTTGATAAGAATGACAGTGAGACTGAACACATTATTGACAAGAAAAGGAGGGCCTTTAAGATCTGACAAAGAGATAGAAACTGCACCACTAAGAAAAGACCTGATGACAACACTAAGGCTGAGATTAAAAGAAGAACCAGAGAACTTTTTTTAAAAAAATGCTATATGGACTGACAGACAGATGTGTATACATTAGCATATATAATGGCAATCTCATGGTACTGTCTTTACAGTACTAAATCAGAGTGGGAGGATCCCATGCACATGCAAAAGATCATTCAATGTAACATCTAGAAACTCTATACTAGGCATGGGGAACCATTCCCAGCAGGTCTACATAAGAATCTACACAGGAACAGTTCCATACAGAATTGCACACACTTCAGGGTAGGCAAAAGTATCAGTCGAGGATGCAGAACCTCCTCTCTCAGCAGCTCTGCTTTTGATTCAGGTGGGGAAGGTGAAGATGCTCCAGAGTTGAACAACTTTCCTCCACTTTTGAGGTGGGCCTTCTGAATCTGTGGAGTTTGCTTTGAATCAGGTTCAAATGACCTGCAGCATCACCAATGATTTCTGTACTTAAAATTCCTCCTCTTGGAAATTTCAAGAATTATTATGCATACCGTTCTAGGAAGACCTCTTTCCATTGCAAATATATTCTATTTCCAGTAATATAAAGGCTCATTTACCATTTTGACATAATAACATGATTTTCAACTTGTTGTTCCTGTATAGGTAACAATGGTCTAGGACTACAATCTGTTTTATAGGTTTTTTTGTTGTTGTATATTTTAAGTATATTTGTAAATCTGAGAGCCGATAAAGCTGCTTTGGAAAGAATTTTATTATTGTAATTAATTCATCCTATGATGCTTCTCCAATAAGCCACATAGACTAGCAGTCAGTTTGTGATTTGCCTATAATGGCATAAAACTCGATCAGAACTACTGCACCAGATGACCCCATATCAGGTTATTGTCTCAACAAATATTGTCTCAACAAATCATGGATAACAAGTGGGGATTCCAAATGGAGACATAAATCCACAGCTGATTCAATAGAACATAGTGCTGGGAATGAACACCAGATTATTATTATTTGTTAGATTTGTATATCGTCCTTCATCTGAAGATCCCATGGCAGTTCACGACAGAAAAATGCAAAATGAGAATGCAAAATACATAATAAAACAATTTCTTTTGCATGCCTTAGGCTGCTTTCTCAGTAGATCTTCCTCACAGGATTAGGAATGGGACATATATGTGCACTACTTAATGACTGGAATACTTGTAGTATAATGCTGTGCATATTTACCCTGAAGCAAATCTCACTGTGTTTATTGGGGGTTACTCCCTAAGCGAAGTCCATCTTAAGGAACCTAATTAAAACTTATGTTCTTAATGAGAACCCTGTTGTTCAGGCCAAAGTTCTAATATCCTGTTTCCCACAATGGCCAGCCAAATGCCTATGAAAAGCTCAAACGCAGGCTATGAGGACCACAGTCAGCGGCATTTGATAGCATGTTCCTTTTGAGCCCGGGGACAGCATACAGCTCCCCTGACTGGTAGCCACTGCTAGCATTATCCACCATGTTTTCATCCATTTTTAAATGAGCTAGCCATCAGCTTCACCACTGAACAGCAGCCTGAAGGGGGAGAAGGCAGAGTGACTCCACCTGCAGCTGATCAGCCATCAAGGACACAGAGGAGAAGGCACTGATGAGAACCAGCTGGGCTCAGCCTTCCTAAGCAGAACTTCCAGAAGCTGGTAGCAATGTTTGTAGTTCCTGGCTCTACCTTGCTGCTTCTTGCTGGTCTTGACCTTGAGCCCATGATCAATGGATTCCCTGACCTGTCTGCCCACGAGGATGGCTTTTTGCGCAACCCTAGGACTGGACCTGATTTCGGATGTTGACTCTGCCTCCAGGTAAGTGCATCTCAAAGACTCTTCTAGTTGGCTGGCCTCCCACTCTACTGAGCTCTGCATGTTGTTGTTCAGAAATGAGACTACAACGTTTAGGTTTATGGCTGTCACCACTTCACATGGCAGCAAAGTTCATAGTTTGCCTATATTTAATTACAGCTCTAAGCCCATGTTCATTGTCAATTGATGCTATGATGCAAACTTAAGGAACAGGAAATTCTTTCATTCCTTTCTAAAGGTGCTGCAGGAAAATTAAAATCCTGCATAATATTTGTTCCTTTGTTTTTTCTATTACTGGCATGCTGCAAAATTATATTTTAAAATGAAAGATCCTTACACTTTAAGTATATTATGTGAAATATAAAGCTTGATTTGGAACATATTAATTGGAACATCTGGCTTCTTCAAAATGCTCAGTGGAAAGAGGGAACCATATCTCAGTAGGAAGGGAAATTCTCCATATGCAGAAAATACAAGATTCAATGTTTGGCTAAAATGATCTCTGATTTAACTGGCTGGCGGAGGCAGGGAGAAAGAATAGTTGCTGTTGTTTTGTTAAGTACAGTAAAATAAAGTACATACTGTAATACTAATAGTAACAAAAAAAACCCACCCATAATAACTATCAGTATATACATCTTAAGTCAAACACATAAGGTAATGTCAGCATTTCGAGAGTTCAGCTAGTTGGCCATATAAACTTGACATCTATATGAAACATGGTCAAATATAGTCAGGGCCATGAGGTCCTCACACCATTGTGTAGTAGACACAGGGTATTTATCATCCCAGTCTCAAAGTACATGCTATGAAATCTGTAAATATATTTTTTAAAAAACAAATTAAATGAATATCAGGGAAATATCAGGTCAGTACATCATATGTTGGCATCATATGTTCATTACATGATTGTACAATTTACCTAAGATGTTTCAGGCTTTTCGATGAGTTGTTTGTTTCAATGCCCAGTTAGATTAAAATCAATTTATCACTAGACTTGTAATTAGGCCTGTCATGAAAGTTTGTTCAACATTGGCTCAGAAATGAACTGCTAAGGCTTTTAAAAGTGCCAATGAAAGGAAAGGCACAGAACGATCCCTCACTTGATCCACAGTGAACCCTGCCATGCCTTTCTCTTTACTTACCTTACATACGTATTAATTAATACAAGTGAATACTGTTAAATAGATACACTGGTGGACAATTAGCTAATTTTCCATACACTGATTAGGCTAAATCCTGTCATGGGTCTTTCTGTGTTCTTAAGTTTACCTGAATGGTAGCATTCTTGGGCTCATTTTCAATGTAAAGGTTAATTACTTTCATTTTTTAAGAAAAACCATTGGGATGAATTTTCTGTGCACAATGGATTATAAAAGGCACATGCCACAACGATAAAGAATTGAAATAAGCATTTTCCCCATGAGTGGTACGTCCTTGCTCAGTGCTGATAGCTGATAATAAAAGGAATGGGTTAGTGAGTTGACTTATTGCTGTTGTCCATGACCCTTTGTGTGGAATGAGTCTTCACTTTTAATAAAGATGTTGTCACCATTCTTTGCAAAGCAGATATTACATTCCAGTTCAAGTGAGAGCTAGACATGTTAAACACCCAATTGTTATTCTTGGCTAGTTCAATGCCACACTGAGACAAAGATGAAAAATTACACTGCAGAATTGTAGAATATCTCTCAGACCCATACAAGGGGGGGGGGCACACCCTGCAATTAATTAAGGGTCTAGGCTAACCGTATCATGGAAATGTAAAGCCAGTAATAAAATGTTTCTCGCTTTATCTCTTCTTGTTGAGTCACAGCATTGCAAAGTTGCCTTGCAGTATAATACATGTACCACAGCGCTGTGAAATGTCTACAAATGTCTTGGCATAAGAAGTTGATTTAACGCAAGCCAACTGGGCTAGGTTTCAGGTTTATTCTTTGAATTAGCTGTGTTAGAATTGCTAGAGAAAGAGAAAACACGGAAAAACAGAGAAGATTTTGAAGTGGCATTTTATGGGACAAATTATTGTTATGAAAAACACGCTGGTTTGAATGTGTTCTGAATCCCGTTCTGCTTAAGCATGGGATTGCCTTATAGAAAAGCTGGGCATCAACCTAAATTAAATAGCAACAGGTGACAATGCAGGGGTGGACCATGGTAACATGACGCCCTGTGCAAGGACAAAATTGAAAAGCCACCCCCTGCCCTTGTGGTGCCTTCCTTTGAGAAGGATGCACAAGGGTTTGGCAAGGTCCTAGAGCCTCCAACCTCCTTGTGAAAGCTGGGCAAGCACTAACTGGGCTTGGGTGCAGGGGCAGTGCACCTGGGGTAGTCACGCTGCCCTAAATCCACCTCTGGAGACTGGCACTCCCACCCTTGAGTGGGGATGCATTGGCCACACTCTGATTCTGCTATGAAGATGACTCAGGTTGATTTATCCCAGGGTGGAATTGGGGCTAGGCATATGGTGGCCAACTGTCCATTGAAGAAGGGCCAGGGACCAGGATTTATATGATGGCTCCACCTCAAATTCTCCACTTGTCTTTGTAGCGACAACTCTCCCTTTGCAGTGTGGTCTTTGCTAGTTGCTTATTTGGGGGCTAAGCAAGATTTTCTTTAGGGGGAGCCTGTAATTGGTGTGCTGACTCTTCTTTTTATATCCACTTCACACTACTTAAGTTTTTGTTTGTTTTGAGAGGTGTTTTTGCTGGTTGGTTTATAATTGACTTTTAGCCCAGGCAGGAGAGGTGGTCTTAAAGAACCAGTTGGGTAAATACCTGAGGCATGATTCGGTTAAGGGCACTCTTGGGTCACCTTCCACTGCCTTGGCTTTTGGTGTCCTTGAGGGGGCACCTTCAGGCTTGACATATGCATCAAAGTGAACATTGGCCAGTAAGACCACAGTGTGCTTGTCAGGCAATATACCCAAAGTTTTTGAAGCAAGGAGGAAGAGGTTCCTTCTATTCATTTGCTGTGGGGCAATTGGTTAATTGGTTTTGCAGGTCCTCTGTTATTATATTTTAATAATTATAACCTTCCCCCCTCCACAATTATGTACCCCCCCAAGTTTAACCAAGGTAATTACTGATAATCATACGGGGGGGGGGGAGAATTGGGAAGAGAATCTGTGGGAATGTAAACCATTGGAAGAGGAGGGCAGCAAGATTCCTCAACTATGTGTCTCTTTAGCTATAAAAAATTATCCCAGCCTCACTTCCATATGATTGGTGCACCTTTGTCTTTAAATGTAGGAAGCTGCCAGTGTGTTGTGTTTTTAGATGTGGGAGCATACACTGTATGCACAGAGTTGAACCATTGCTTGTTAAATATAATGGTGTAGTTGACACTGAAATGAGAATGCCTAAGTGTGTATGGGTGAAAAGGTTTAACATGAGGGCGTTCCATGAGGCTATATTGAAAGCAATAAGAGCTCTCTCTGAGCTGTAACTAGTTAATGATTACCTGGTTGGTTGTTTTGCTACTCTGTGCCGAGAGTGAACCTTTGATACTGTGATACTGAGTTGCAAATTCGCCATCTTGAAAGGGTGGTGGCTGTTAGTCTCTCTGAATGCTACAGGGAAAACAGTGCATATAAATGGATCCTGAAGACCTGCATAGCTTAAGGCCACTGGAGGCTGGGATGCAGGCTGGAATGGTGGAGAGACATACAGTGGTACCTCGTGTTATGTACCGCCTCGCTTACGAATGCTTCAGGTTGCACTCTCCGCTAACCCGAAAGTAGATGCCCCTTGTTGCGAACTTTGCCCCAGGATGCGAGCGGAAGTCACGCTCTGGCGGCACGACAGCAGAGGGAGGCACCATTAGCGAAAGAGCACCTCGTGTTACGAGTGGTTTCCGGTTACAGACGGGCCTCCGGAACAGATTAAGTTCGTAACCAGAGGCACCACTGTAATCTGGATTTTTGGAATCTTTTAATTCAAACCAGATGCTGAGTCTATTCTGGATAGCACAATGCTATGTAGGGACATTTTGGTTGTATTGTTGATGCTTATGTTCTGTTTTTGAAGAGCTCTGCAAGTAAAAATTTGAATAATATTTTTTATGGACCTGGACAATGACTTTTTCCAAAAGGATTTAGTTCTTACAATTCCAGTCACTTCACACTGCACAATATTAACATCTGCAACATGCAGCATGTCGCCATTGTGCTGTGTTTAGAAACAATAGCCTACACTTTATGCATTGCTGAAGCACCGCTTCCCAGGAGATGCAATCAAGGAGCAATGGAGACAGAAGCGATGGCAGATTGTTGTACAAGTTTTGTTTCTAATAATAAACAGTTTAGACTTAACCTGTGGCTTAGTTGCAAGAAACCACAGTGCTGCCTAATCTAGTGCTAGTGCTACCACTGCTTCTGGAGAGTGTGTGCCCCTGAATATCAGTGGCCAGGAATCATGACTAGGGAGAGTGCTGTTGCACTGAGGTCCTTTTTGAGGTTTTCCCATGGGGATCTAGTTGGCCACTCTGAGAACATGGATGGGTCATTGACTTGATCCAACAGGATCTTATGATGTCCTCTTTTTCCAGGACACCACCTCTTTCTCATGGGCAATCACCATAGCAATCCATAGTTAAAAACAGAAGTTGGCAAATGTGTCTTCTTTTTTGCTCTACTTTTCAAAATATGGCAACCCTACTTTAACCAATGCATACCCTTTGAACTTTGTCAAAGCTCAGTATCTGCTATATGATTTAGCTTGTGAACAGGTTCTTCTTGTTGGTTTCATTTGCTTTGATATCAATTTCTGGTCTTTTATTTGGTGCAACTTAAATTATTTTTCCCCACCTTTCTCTTTTCTACTTACACAGACATGGTAGAGTTTCTTCTCTTTCCACTTTTCTACAGGTTCTCTAAAGAAGTTCTGAAAGAGACAGAGATGTTTGTGATATCTTTTCAAATAATGAAAAATAGGATTTCACTTCATGAAATTTCAGGACTGAAAAAAGCAGCCGCACCATCGTTACGGCTGGTGCTAAAAGAAACCTGGTTTAGGAATAAGACACAAAGCATGAAACTGCAGACTTCTGTTTGAAGGTTGCCTCAAACATCTAAGTCTGATTGTGGACAAACACATGAAAGATTTGTGGGGAAGAAAGCGTCCTGATTTATCAGTTGCTGCCCTTCCCATGCAGACTTGGTTTCTGACTGATTCAATAGAAACTGTTAATTGCAATTTGTGGCTGGTGGGGGGGGGTGAATCATCAAAACCATCCATCTGTAGAAATATGCATAACTTGGAAAGATCTGATCTTCTGTAGCTTATCCACACACTCCAAATTGGGGATAGATAATGAAACTGTTTTCTGGAGTGCTCTGGTGGGTTTTGCAGGCAGGGAAATCAAATGTCAGTTTGTGGATGCGATGCCATGTGCTGGAGGAGCGTCTGTGTCAATAAGACATAGCAATGTGTGCCCAAACGAGCAACTGTTTCAAAACAGCATCAGAGCCATCGCTTGGCATCACCTACACGTTGGTGGATGAACCATGCGGTAATTAATCAATAAGCATTTGATTGAATTAATTTCCCCAAACATGCAAGCTATTAAGCTATGATGTAAAAGCATTTAGAACATAATTTGGTAATAATGAATGGAAAATGTGCTGCTATTTTTTATTTTTTTGAAGAATTTTTTTTTTTATAATCAGATGGAGGAAATATTTCAAAACATTTTGCTGAAAATTCACTAGGGACAAACCATATATCTGCTGTACTGGAGGCGTGCTTATTATTTGTTTGCTTACTCATTACGGGAACAAGGTGTTGAGCAAGCTCTTTATCTCTATTAAATTACAATGAAGAAAAGACGGTGCAAAGTTACTAATCTGCTAGCTGGAGAGAGAAAACCTAAATTTAAATTGAGCCCCCAAAGCTGCTATATGCTACAAGGGTGGGGAGAAATATACCAGCACCATACAATGATTATTATAGAATGGAACATGCATCTCCTAAGGTATTTATTTTGGTAGACCCTTCAGAGCCAAAGCAAATTGTGTAATGTGGTCCCATTTATATCATTGTGTCTGAAGTTGATTTGATCATTTTGGGTGTCCCATAAGATCAGAAACTACTGCTAAATCTAGAAGAAATAGTGGAGAAGAGTTAACCACCTCATACGATGAGGATTATTCAGAAGGACCACTCCCCCCAGTATCAACCATCTCAGACCCTACAACCAGTAGGGGAGGCCTTGTTGGTGATGCCACCTCTACTGTCTCCTGTTTGATGTTGATTCATGACTGGACCACCTCAGTGGTGGTTCTCCATTTGTGGGGACACACACACACAAACAACCCAGGTGAGCTGTGTCTGTCTGTTCACAGAAATTTAAAGATATTTCCATTTAGTCAGCATTTGATGGTTGTGAGTTTCTGGCCATGGTCACTAAAGTAATAACTGTGAGGATATTTAGATGTTTTATATGGTTTATGTTTGTTTTTTAAAAAATGCTTTGCATATTTTTTTTGTTTTATCTCAAATTGCAGTGTTTTAACATCTTGATGTTTGCTGCTCTGGGCTCCTTTGGGAGAAATAAATAATAGTGATCTAATTCCATATCCAAGCTGAAAGCAAGATGGCATGACTTAAGATAGTGCATTTCATTCTGGAAAGTACAAAACTGGCCTGCCACCACAGACCCAATTTACTTCCCTAGATTTTCATCCTACACTCTACTCAGAGACTTCAAGGTTTTCAGCTACTCTGTGTTTCTTTAGAAAGGGGAAGATGACTTAGAGCTACTGTATAAATGCCAAGTTAGCCACCCATTCTAGAAGTCATGGGCATCAGTCATTGGCCAAATAAGACACTGCCAACACTGAATAATTCTCAAGACCAGTGGTGAGATATGTATGGCCATACCAGTAATGATATGTAAGAACATCTGACATTCTAAGGCTCCATCTCTCCAGTGTGAGCCAACGGCCATGACCATTTTAATAGATGGACCATTAAAAAAAAAAACATTTTGAGAGAGAAAGCATGGCATTAGATTCCCTTCTGTTAAACTCGTATATGGAGATGAGTGCAGCATATTTATGCCTTGTGGTTTTGTTGCAACACAATGTTTTTCAGTGTGCCTTTGTGTGATTGAATCAAGGGAATAGATTTCTAATGGCATAATAGCCAATCTTACAAACTTAGCCCATTCCTTCTGATACCTAGTTACTCCAATAATCCTCCCCCCCCACCCTGCATATTACGAAATAGAATATGAGGATAAAGTGTAAGTCATGCCAGACTTCTGCATGATAACAGAAAATGCTAGCATCAATATAAATTCTGAACATAATTTGCATAATGGAGCATCTGTCATTCTGAATGTTTAGATAAATGGATGGTTAAAAGATTTGTCACACATACTACTTTTGCTTTGTATGTGTAACATATTCCTATTCAACATAAATTGCTGCATGGCATTGATGTCAGCAATAAATGGTGCAAAAAAAAAATGTAGAGAGCACAGAAATTAGAACATCCAGCAATAAACAATATGAAAGAACTTTGTTATTTATCTCCAACATTAGGACCATTAAAAATTGAAGAAGTGCTGTGATTTAATTTGTCTTTTCTCTAGAATATTGATCCTCATTTTCCACTAAGTAGACCTTTTGGTCTGCAGCTCTACACGGAAAATTAATCTGCATAATGTTTTTCATATATATAAGCTTGCTTGCTGAAGAGTGAATCTCTGTATGGTAACATTATGGCCTTCTCCATGTCTCTATACCTCAGTATGGTAAGGTATGATGTAAATTATAATTGGAACAAGGTGGCACAAATGTGCAGACCAGTATGGCTTTGCAAGATAAATTAATGTCAGCAATGATCCAAGAAAACATTTAAAATTGTACCTCATCTACACGTACCAATGCAAATTGCAGTATTATTAAGTTCAGAGTACAAATATGCTACAAAAGAAAATGAAAGAATAACTTTCAGCTCAGAACTTTCTGTGCCATATTACAGTCATTCTGGTCACTGATCATTTCTTGATTTTTGTCAGGCAAAAAGGGGCAAAATGATGGAAGCAGTCGGGAAGGACAATCACAACAAATAGAATGTTAACGTCTGCATATCCTTTTTCCCCATTTCACTTTTAATTTGTATACTACCTTTCTATAGGGACGCGGGTGGCACTGTGGGTTAAACCACAGAGCCTAGGGTTTGCCGATTAGAAGGTCGGTGGTTCGAATCCCCGTGACGGGGTAAGCTCCCATTGCTCGGTCCCTGCTCCTGCCAACCTAGCAGTTTGAAAGCATGAAGTACAAGTATATAAATAGGTACCTCTCCGACGGGAAGGTAAACGGTGTTTCCATGCACTGCTCTGGTTCTCCAGAAGCAGCTTAGTCATGCTGGCCACATGACCCAGAAGCTGTATGCCTGCTCCCTCGGCCATTAACATGAGTTGAGAGCCGCAACCCCAGAATTGTCCGCTACTGGACCTAATGGTCAGGGGTCCCTTTATCCTTTACCGTACCTTTCTATATTACTATACAGTAGGCTGTTTACAGCAACAAAATACACAACAAAGAACACACACTTTATAATCTGATCCAATTTAGAAAGTCGTAATAAACCATTATAATGCATGGGCACAGACAGATACATGAATATTAATTTAGCTTTAGCATGGATATCCTCTTTAACTTAAGAACTTGGTTTTGCATTGCTTGAAGCACCCCTCACTAAAACTATCTGGTTATTAAAAGAAAGAAAACATTTCTTTTTTCCAAAAGCACTTGTGTTCTGCCCATGGATTTGCAGCCTTATTTGTGACCACACATAAAGGCAAGACACAAATGGTTGGGTGAACTGGGTTCTATCTATATATCTATCATCTATCATTATCTATCATTTATCTATCTATCATTTATCTATCTATCTATCATCTATCTATCTATCTATCTATCTATCTATCTATCTATCATCTATCTATCATCTATATCTCTCTATCTAACATCTATCTATCATCTATCTATCATCTATCTATCTATCTATCTATCTATCTATCTATCATCTATCTATCTATCATCTATCTATCTAAACCCCAAACCGATCTGTAAAGTGTGGGATCTGACTAATAACCAAGCAGTGGTCCAGGAGTCGGCCTTCCTCTACCCCATTCCTTAAGCACCACCAAATCAGGTGAGTAGGGAGGCCTTCCTGCCACACCCCCTCCCAGGTCCCCACAACTCCATACAGATGTTGCAGGTTGGTACCAAAGGTGCTCACTAACCATGCTAGTAAGCTCTGAAGCCAGGTCTTGGGTCTAAACCTTCAAAGATGCTTATGGGTGTTCACTAAAACTTAATTATATCCTAAGTTCCCACACCTACCTGTCACTGTGGCCAATTAACCAATTTAAGCACAACCCCTGCTAAATCTACTCACCAGTGGAGGACTTTGGGGTCTCAAATTTCAGGGGCACCCTGTGTGATGCCAAGATTAGGAGTCCCCACCTCTTGCCTTGCATTCTACATCATAGTTGTGGGGCCCCCAAAGCTCTGTGCCCAGTGCAGTAGGCCACACTCCTCTAAATCTGACTCTTCGATCACCACTATGCCAATACAGAGCGGGGGGGGGGAGCAGTAAAGCCAATAAGCTGACAAGCAAAACTTCCTACTTGGCCTCACTCCACGCCAACCAGCCATTGCCTATACTACCAGCAGCATTGGTTGCCCAACAAATCTTTTTATTTCTCTCCTGTTTGTTCTGCTTCTAAAATGAATAATAGAATATCATCATCATGCAATTGTATTGATGCTTGCAATAACTGAAATTGGTCCCCCCTACAGACACACACAAACACACACACACACACACACACCAGAGAAGCTGTATCTTCCACTTGAATCTTCTGCGTAATTTTCAGTAGCCATAGCAATAAGGCCAAAAGAAAGGTGGCAATCCTGTTTAGTTCCCTGATGTAATTAAATTGGTTTCAAAATGTCCCACTTCCTGCACATTCTAGCTACTAATCTGGTGTATAACTGCACACACTCAAGCTCCTGAGGGCTAAATTTAATTTAAGAGAAGCTCCTATAGAATCTAATACCGAGAAGGAAGGAAATAGCACTTCTTGCTGACGCTATTACTTGGAAAATCTTCTACCATTATTACTTTTAAAGGCGGTCTGTATTTAAAATCAAATCCTACAAAATCAGATCATGTCTTGTATACACATGCAATCATTTTATTGTCTAATTTATTATTTATTATTTTTTGTGTATCTTGTCAAGCCTTTGAGGTTTTCACAAAATAAATCCATATAATCACACACTGTTTTTCAAAAACGAGTTGCTCCCCCTCCCTCTCAAATTTCTGCAAAACGTTGTTCATCCATAATTAAGCCCAGATATGTTCCATTTCTGATTCTCAACACTTAGATGATTTTACATTTTTTGCCATAAATATATATAGAATACTATTAAAATGAGCCTTACAATTGTAATAAGTAGACTGTTTAGAATGAATGCCCAGGTTCACCGTCTGCTTGATATTTCTCATGTACTTTGAGTGCCCATAGGGTTATCTGGAAATATAATCTGCAGTATACATTTAATCATGCACTCAAGGAAAACTGAATTAGATAGGGTCACTTCTTCCCAGTCTTCTTCCAAATAATCTTATGTCATTTCCCCTGAAGAACTCTTTTAAATCTTCTTAATGTTCACAGCATCCCGGAGACGGTGTATTTTAAGCCACACTTTTTCTCATGAAAGGGTTTGAAATTCATCTCTGAAATATATACATTTTCATCCTTTCATTCCTTAGACTCTCACTCAGGTTTTGATGCTATTCTCTCTTTTAATACCCTTATTTCTTCAGAGAATCTCATTTGTTTATACCATATTTTTCATTACCTTTGCAAGCAGCTGACTCCAAATCATTAAACTCATTTCGGCATGATTCAGTACGGAGCATTATCATTTTGTGGGATTGTCCTACCGATATGCCTTCCTGGATTCACTGAGGCTGAAACCGTTCAAATGTTCATCAAAGAAATTTAAAGAGCCAACCTACTCTTCAGGTGTAGTTGCAAATTCAGTTGTTGGCTCAGAATTATTTTCCAAATGGAAGACAAAGGACTTGTCGACACTGCAACTTATTGAAGCTAACACTGAAAGAGTGCTGATTTGTCTTGCAGATTCTGGAGCTTGGCTGGGGAAACTGTTGATAGAGAAACCCTAAAAAGAATGTCAGTCTTAAAACCATAGACCTAAAGCAGTTTATTGCAGTGAAAATATGAATAGTTTCAATTCATGGGTTTGATATTTGGTGCTTACCAGAAATAAAGCTGGAAGTCGATGGTACACAGTGCTGAAGCACCAGCGTACAAGTTGAGCTGGTGGGCTCCTGATACTGGAGTGATTTCTCCCTAGTTAGTCTGACCCAGTCTCTTGTTGACAGAAACACCTATAAAGGGTCCTTTGAAGGGTCCTGTTCATTTTTCCTGGTTTAGACTCTTGGCTTGCTTGCTGGTTCTAACTCCATGGGTGTGATTCCTGGCTTGAACTCTTCATTCCTGGCTCCCCACTCCATAGCTCAGCTCATGGGGAAGCTGTTGATAGGGAAACTACACTTGATTATGCCTTTAGATTGCAGGAGTTACCAAGCATATTGAGCCAGTGGGCACATTTGGCATTTTGAGAAAGTGTCATGCGCACCAGTCATAACAGGGCTGCCGCTGGGGTGTGTGTGAGAGAGAACAAAATGACTGCCACATCTATTTTTTATATATATATATATATATATATATATATATATATATATATATATATATATATAAAATATTTACTAAGGTTTTACAAAAAACAAAAATTTACAGAATAAAGAAAAAGCATTAAAAAGAGAAAAATAAGAGAAAATACAAAAAAATACAAAAATACATAGCGAAGAAAAAAAAATACAAGATACAAAAAACAAGTAGATAAGAAAAAATTAAAAACAAATCCATTTTTTTATATCTTTAGGCTCATTTGCTTGTTTCCTTGACCTCCTCACACCTCCCCTTTTTGTATTCCCATTTACATAATCAATTCAACAAATCCTTACCCTCTTTCCTTTATCTTAGCTCTATATCTTAACATATTATAACTATATTTTTTCATCCATTAACAATCCATTTTTGCATATTCTTATTAACCTTGTTGCTAATGCCACTTAATTTCAATCCAGCATCATTTTAACATTCATTAATTTTACAATATTTCTGCAAATAGTCTTTAAATTTCTTCCAATCTTCTTCCACCAACTCTTCTCCCTGGTCTCGGATTCTGCCAGTCATTTCCGCCAATTCCATATAGTCCATCACCTTCATCTGCCACTCTTCCAGGGTGGGTAAATCTTGTGTCTTCCAATACTTTGCAATAAGTATTCTTGCTGCTGTTGTTGCATATATAAAGAAAGTTCTATCCTTCTTTGGCACCAATTGGCCGACTATGCCCAGGAGAAAGGCCTCTGGTTTCTTCAGGAAGGTATATTAAATACCTTTTTCATTTCATTATAGATCATCTCCCAGAAAGCCTTAATCTTTGGGCATGTCCACCAAAGGTGAAAGAATATACCTCCATTTTCTTTACATTTCCAACATTTATTATCGGGCAGATGATATATTTTTGCAAGCTTGACTGGTGTCATGTACCACCTGTATATCATTTTCATAATATTCTCTCTTAAGGCATTACATGCCGTAAACTTCATACCAGTGGTCCACAACTGTTCCCAGTCAGTGAACATAATGTTATGTCCAACATCTTGTGCCCATTTAATCATAGCAGATTTGACCGTTTCATCCTGCGTGTTCCATTTTAACAGCAAGTTATACATTCTTGAAAGTATCTTAGTTTTGGGATCTAACAGTTCTGTTTCCAATTTTGGTTTTTCCACCTGGAAGCCAATTTTTTTGTCCAAATTATAGGCCTCTCTTATTTGATAATAATGAAGCCAATCTCGCACTTTATCTTTTAATTTCTCAAAACTCTGCAATTTCAATTTGTCTCCTTCTTGTTCCAGAATTTCCCAATATTTCGGCCATTTGGCCTCCATATTGAGCTTTTTCTGAGCCTTTGCTTCCATCGGTGACAACCACCTTGGGGTTTTATTTTCAAGTAGGTCCTTATATCTTATCCAGACATTGAACAATGCTTTCCTGACAATATGGTTTTTAAATGCTTTATGTGCTTTAACCTTGTCGTACCACAAATATGCATGCCACCCAAAAACGTTATTAAAACCTTCTAAGTCCAAAATGTCTGTGTTCTCAAGAAGCAGCCAATCTTTCAACCAGCAGAATGCTGCTGATTCATAGTAAAGTTTAAGGTCTGGCAGGGCAAATCCACCTCTTTCCTTTGCATCAGTTAATATTTTAAATTTTATTCTGGGCTTCTTGCCCTGCCAGACAAATCTAGAAATATCTCTCTGCCACTTCTTGAAACAATCCATTTTGTCCAAAATTTGCAGTGATTGAAACAAAAATAACATTCTTGGCAATACATTCATCTTTATAACAGCAATTCCATCCAACAAGGAAAGCTTCAAATTTGACTATATTTCTAAGTCCTTTTTCACTTCTGACTAACATTTCTCATAGTTATCTTTAAATAAGTTTAAGTTCTTAGCCGTCATATTAACCCCCAGGTATTTTACATTCTTAACCAATGTTAAACCTGTCTCCTTCTGAAACCTCTCTTTCTCAATCAGTGTTAAATTTTTCTCAAGAACTTTAGTTTTTAACTTGTTCAGCTTGAATCCTGCCACTTGACCAAATTCTTGAATCAGTTCTAATACTCTTTTAGTACTAGATCCTGGCTCCTGTAACGTCAAAACTAAGTCATCTGCAAACGCTTTCAGTTTGTATTGTTTGGCTCCGACCTGTATACCTTTAATCAGACGGTCCCTTCTAATCATATTTAGCAAAACCTCCAGGACCGAAATAAACAGCAATGGGGAAATTGGGCAGCCTTGTCGTGTCCCTTTCTCTATCCTGAGTTCCTCTGTCACCACATTGTTAACAATTAGTTTAGCCTTTTGTTCTGAGTAAATTGCACTTATACCATTTTCAAACCCTTGACCAACCCCCATCCCCTGAAGATTTTTCTTCATAAAATTCCAAGAAATACTGTCAAAGGCTTTCTCCGCATCTACGAAAATTAAACTGCTTTAGTATTGATATTCACTTGCAACTTCTCCAAAATGTTAATTATATTCCTCGTGTTGTCAGACAAGTGTCTACCTGGAAGAAAGCCGGCTTGGTCCTTATGTATCACTTCCACTAATACTTTTTTTAATCTATTAGCCAAAATATCAGCAAATATTTTACAATCCACATTGAGCAGGGATATGGGGCGGTAGTTCTTAAGTTGTGTCTTTTCAGTCTCAGTTTTCGGTATAAGCGTAATATAAGCCTCCTTCCACGACTCTGGCGCTTTTCCCCCCTCCAAAATTTCATTACAAACCTCCTTTAGTGGTTGAATTATCCAATCTTTCAAAGATCTATAATATTTTGAGGTTAGGCCATCCGGCCCTGGAGATTTGCCCAACTGCATATTCTGAATGGCACCTTCTACCTCCTGTTCTGTAATTTTATAGTTCAGCATTATCTTATTTTCTTGAGAGATTTTTTGTAATCCATTTGTTTTTAAAAATTGGTCTGTATCAAACTCTTTCTGTGGCCCTTGTGTGTATAACTGTTTAAAATACCTCTGGAAGCATTTTCTAATTTCCACTGGATTCTGAATGTTCTTTCCTTCCACTTCCAAGTTAGTAATAGTGTTGAGTTTTTGTCTTTTTTTCATTTGCCAAGCTAGCAATTTTCCACATTTATTAGCCGATTCAAATGTCCTTTGTCTCATTTGTTTGATTTTCCATTCAATTTCCTGATTCATCATCTTCATATATTGCACTTGGTATAACTTTATATCTCTCAGAATCTCTTGTGACTTTGGTTTCGCTCTCAGTTTCTTCTCACCCTCTTTTATTTTTTCCAAAACTTTATCTTTTTTCTCATTTTGGGCTCTCTTCTTTATTACATTCTGTTGAATCAGAAACCCCCTCATAACTGCTTTACTTGCATCCCAATGACTGCCACATCTAAAAGAGCAGAGCAAGAGAGAAGGCCACAAAATGGCACAGACACTCCTCTCTCATCAGCTACCACCCACCATCAATGGAAACAAAAGGCCTCTACATCAACCATGGGCGCACTCACAGAGAGAAGCCTTTGTACCAGCCAGCGTGGTGTAGTGGTTAAGAGTGGTGGACTCGTAATCTGGCAAACCGAGTGCCTCCACATGCAGCTGCTGGGTGACCTTGGCCTCACTCACCTCATAGAGTGTTTGTTGTGGGGGAGGAAGGGAAAGGAGATTGTTAGCCACTTTGAGACTCCTTAAGGGGTGTGAAAGGCAGGATATCAAGTTCAAACTCCTCTTCCTCCTCCTCTTCTTCAGGGTGGATGTCCAGTCCTGGCATCCACTGAAATGTGGACACGCCCAAAAATGGAAACAAGAAGAATTACCAACGATGGAAGAATGGAGAATGAAATTAATGGACTACGTGGAACTTGCCAAATTGACAGGAAGGATCCAAAACCGGCGGGATCAGAAGTTCACCAAGGACTGGAGTAAATTTACAGACTATTTGAAAAGTATTTGTGACGATCAGACAGCGTTTGTAGGTTTGCAAGAAGCTCTGTGAAGAATTAATATTAGAAATATTGTAAAAATGAAAAAGAAGTTAGGATATGTTATAAATATAAGGCAATATTAAGTTAGGAAATGCGTAAGAAGTGATTAAGACGGAGGATTATCAGAGGAGCTGATGGAAGTCCAATAAGAATGTATTTGTGATGAATTGTGTGGTATGTTTTATAATTTTGTGTATATATATATATATATATATATATATATATATATATGAAATGTGGACACGCTTAAGGAGGTGTGATCAGTGATCAGAGAAGCCAAACCAGTGTTAGGTAAGAACCAAGCAAGAAGGACAAACAACCTCTCACACATCATGAAGTTTTGAGGGGATATGTACTGTGATCTTATGTGGGCCTCATGCGCTGGGTATTGATAGGTACACTGGGACCTGAGGAAGCCATATTGGTGGCCCCAACTTTAGAAACTAACTGCAGCATTGTAGAAGCTGCCTGCTTCACCATCTACAGACAGTACACAAATTGTCTAAACCGATATTCAGTGGCTTGTTCTTCTATTTTTGCTAGCAGTTGTTATGGTTCTGGGGTGGTACAAAAATATTTCTGTAATCATAATATAAGAAACTCTTTCCTGTGGCGATATTGTGTAAGCAAAATCTAATTCTTAAAATAGACTTGACTCCTGTACAGGGGAGGCAGGGGGAATCCCAGAACTCCATTAACTTTTTAATGAGTCAATGAATTTGGGCAGGAGAATTAATTTATTTCATCTGCAAAAAGAAACATAGAAAATATGTGCATTTTAATGGCCATGACTTCCAAGGAATATGTTAGACTTCAAAGAAGCCAATGAGCTGATATCACCATCTTTCTAGCTAACATTTTGCAAGGCTTGTCCTACGATAATATTTGAAATAATTATACCTAGTTGACTCCAGACTCCATGTAAGCAAGTGCAATTCTATTAACTTGAAAAGAATTAATCAGGTGTGAATTCAGTTTGTTAAATTAAATTAAAATCCAATATATACTAATGTTATGGGACCAAAAGCTGCCCTAAGAAGGAGGAGGCTGCCAAAATGTCTGCCAACATTAACTTTGAAAAAGCTACAAACTTATGTGAAGTTCCTTAGGACAGCTTGCAGCCTGGCTATGCTGTCATTTCTCAATAATGAAATGCAAAATGAACAACATAAGTCATTTCAGGGGTTTTTTAAAAAATTCAAAACGCTTAAAGGGAAATGCAGAATTTATTAAACCTGAAATGACCTTAGAACCTTTCTCCCAGCTTGGAAAAATTCCCTGACACAAATTGTTAAGGTGCTGTGCCGAAGACAGCTTCAGTTTTCTCCTCTTTATCCCTCACCTAAGCTGTATGTTGACTGAAGCAGGATACAAAAATGCCAGCCCATCTACCCACAATTCCATTCATCTTAGTGGAACAGTGCCCCAATGCTTGTGTGAATTGACTATGATTTGGCAGGCAGACACCATCTATCACTGCTGTATACTAGGAGGGGTAGGATGAGATGGGGGTAGTGTGAATGCACTGGTGGAGCCAATCCTGCACTCCTGCCAATGCATCTGCACACCCCTGACCCCACCACCATGTCAAACACACACCCCTTCAGGTATATGGCCATGACACTGCTGCCCAGAGTCTATTGTTGCAGCTCCTTGCCATGAGGGGAGCCATTCCTATGTTTATCTGTGGGGCCCTCACATATTTTTAGAAATTGGTGTGTTTCTTGCAGCTCCTTTCACATAATTGCTGGTACACATGGGGAAAGAGGTCAGGGCCATGTTAATGTATCCGCATGACACCATGTTTCTATATGGTGACTTTCTTGTTCTATTATAACACTTAGCATGTCAGTCCGTGTTGTGTGTAAATCGTGGCGGGTGTGGGTGGGAGCAACATGCCTGTGGTTAGGAATGAAGGAGATTGAGTTTTCATTTTAAAAGTGAATTTACCTAATTCTAAAACATGAGAACTGAAACATAGCCATGTGGTGTAGTGGTTAAGAGTGGTGGACTCGTAATCTGGTGAACCGGGTTTGCGTCTCCGCTCCTCCACATGCAGCTGCTGGGTGACCTTGGGCTAGTCACACTTCTCTGAAGTCTCTCAGTCTCACTCACCTCACAGAGTGTTTGTTGTGGGGGAGGAAGGGAAAGGAGATTGTTAGCCGCTTTGAGACTCCTTCAGGTAGTGATAAAGCGGGATATCAAAGCCAAACTCTTCTTCTTCAAAATTTGCAGTTCTCTGAATTTTGCAGTGCAGTTTAGTTTTCCAGCCAAATCAAAGAAAGCATGTGTGGGGGTGGAACATGAATAAAATGCAGATATTAGAAGAAATAACATATGAAGGGAAATTGCTTTGCAAACATGTATATCGGACAAAAATGTGGGGGGGGGGGGAGTTGCGCTAAAAAGCTGATAATTTTTATGAAGATTTTTTTTAAAATCAAAAACTGATGTGAAATGTGGAGAAATTAAAAAAAGTGAGAGAAACTGAAATTGACAGATTCTCCCATTTTTACTTGTGGCCCTCAAAATGTTGCTAGACTCCAGCTCCCATCACTGGCCATACTGACTGGGACTGACAGTGACTGGAGCCCAACAACATCTGGAGAGCCACATGTTCTCTACCCCTGCTCTAAATCTTATGGAGAAACTTCCTCCCCAGTAACAGATGCTTCCAGGAACATGCAATGGCAGAGGAAAATTCTTCACATGATGGGAATGATCCATATATCAAGCTTGTTCCACATATTTTGCAAGGAAGTCACTTCAAACAAACTGACATTGCTCAGGACTAAAACTGAAGGTGTATGCGAACTTTTCTCCTTGAGTGCATAGGAGTCTTCGAGTGAAAAAGAGTTCATCTGTGGATGATGTGCTAAAGAGCAAAAGCGAAGGTATGAGATAGCACTGATCGTAGTCAATTCCTTAGGTCATTAGTTCCCATGTAGTACTTCGAGATCCACCACAGATTTTAAGTAATCTTGTATGTTGGTTTGCATGTTGCTATCAAATATAGCTTGGTCATCAAGAACAGAAAACAGCTTCTGGTTTGATATGGCTTGCTATTAAATCCTGATTAAAGACAAATTCATGGTGATCATAGAATTGGAGAGTTGCAATGCAGGAATCTCAGCAAAAGCATTCCTGACAGATGGCAATCCAACCTCTGCTTAAAAACCTCCAATGAAGGTCCATTGCATTCCAAGGGAATCCATTCCACAGTCAAACAGTTCTTCCTGAGGTTCATTCAGAATCTTCTTTCTTTCAGTTTGTAACTTTCGTGTAGCCATTAGTTTGGATCCTGCCCTCCGGAACAGGAGAAAGCAAGCTTGCTTCGTCTTCCATGTGACAGCCCTTTAGATAGTTGAAGATGACTATCAGATCTCCTCTCAGTCTCCTCTTACTCATACAGTGGTACCTCGGGTTAAGAACTTAATTCGTTCTTAACTTAATGGGGCCTCCCGCTGCCGCCGCGCAAATTCTGTTCTCATCATGAAGCAAAGTTCTTAACCCGAGGTACTATTTCTGGGTTAGCGGAGTCTGTAACCTGAAGCGTCTGTAACCTGAAACATCTGTAACCCGAGGTACCACTGTACTGAACATAACCAATTCGCTCAACCATTCCTCACAAGGCTTGGTTTCCAGACCCTCAGCCATCTTGGCTGCCCTCCTCTATTGTGAAATATTTGGAATCTGCAAATAAATTCTGGTCACCTCATCTCAAAAAGAAAACTGTAGGGCTGAAAAGGTTTCAGAAAAGTGGAACCAAAATTACCAAGGGATTGGAACCCTAATGAAAGGCTGATTTACCTCTCCGAAACAGACATCCCCAGAACAGTCTGCTTTATGATAGGCACGTTTTTCTCTGGGTGTGCATTTTTCAGTACTTTGAGGAAATAATTTTCTTCCCCCCTCTGTCATCACAGAATATCTTTACAGAATTCTGAGTAAGATAACAGAGCAGGAACTGGGTTGTTGTTGTTTTTATGATGGATGCGTTCAGATCAAAGGACATTTTATCACTGCTTTTGATTGAAATTCCAATTCTAAACTACTGGGCAACACCATTATTTTTGCTGATACAGAATAGAGACACATGCTGCTGCTCAAGTTATATTTATGGAAGATAATAAACGGGGTGGTTTGCTTGGATTTTTGCATTTCAAAATGTTGGGGTTTGTTCCCTGAATCTTTTTGAAATGATTGTGCGTGTGCATTTGTATCACCAATCTCTATGCCACTCAGATGTAGGTTAAGAAATAGCGCTGCATGCTTCTGGTGTTGGTTATCACAGATTACTCTGAATATCAAATGCTTTGCAAGATTTGGGGGTTTGCAATGTAAGGAAGTACAACATAACACACACACACACACACACACACACACACACCTTTAAAAAGCAAGGGAGGAATTCAGCATAGTGCAAAGCAGATAGCTCCATCAATGCAAGTGTTTTTGCTTACCTGATGGAACAATCTGCCCTCTCCTTGCCCTGTGAGCTGTTCCAGGGGATTTTCTGACATACACAATCCAGAGTCATTTGAGGGAGAGAGAAAGCCCCAAGCTGCTAGCAGAGGTCCTTGCACAAGCTTCCACTGGGCAGGATTCATTAGGTGAATCTCGCCCCAATTCACCACCATTTTCAATGCAAACCTCCTGAAAATTGTGGTACCAGCTCCTGTCAGGGCTGACTGAAAATGGTGTCCCAAAGTTTCTGATCCTATCTGTAGCCGGCCAAATTGGAGAATGCCATTTTTCCCAAATATTCTGCAGGTGTAAGATGGGATTCCTGAATGGCTGGGTGTGGGGATGCAGGCGCCCGCAAAGAAATCCACAAAATATTCTCTGGAAAAGATCTTCTGAAAGGTGATACTTAATGAAACTATAATACCAATTCAGTGTTTTTCCCCTATAAAAAGAGGTATTCACCATGAAGTTGTTAAAGCAATTGCCACACTTTTTAACAACAAGAAGAAAGAGGTGCTGGTACGGTGTACTCTTGAGTACCCCCTGGGGGGAGAGTGCTTCTGATTCATATTGATGGATGAAGGAAGGAAGGAATGGACTAAGAGAGGAAGACTAGAATTAATAGAGGTCAAGCCTACTGCTTCCCTCAACAATGTTAAAACAACATTAAACGATATTAATGCCAGAGTCACAGTTGTGACTGAAATTCCACACTCTGCTTGTGTGTGGTGAAATACAAATTCAGGGGTGGGGAGGATTTTTAGCAAAATATCCCATGTGAGCCATTCTTATAGATTAATTACCAACAATATCCACTCATCCTTCCTCAGTGACGTGGTGTTTGCGGCCTGACACCTACTTTGCCACGTCTGCTCCCCGCTCCTTGGTGGATCCATGGGGAGGTGCTTCTGCCCATACACCCAATCAGGATCTGAGCACTCCCCAGTGCAGCAAGTCTGTGGGAATCACACCTGACCCCAGATACCCCTCCAGCAGGTGAGCTGGAGGAGTTGGTAACTATCCAGTGTCAAGCCAAAATTCACTTAAATCTGTAATCAGTAAAGTTATGGCCTAATTATAACCTTGTTTTGCCTATACGACCCAGTGGTGGTGGGTTCATGGTGCCTGGGCACACAATGACATTTTGCAAACTTAATACTTAGCTCATTCATCCCTTCCTTCCTTCCTTCCTTCATAGCTGTCATCTTCCAGATACTATGGAGTAACTGCTATCATTCCTCACTATTGACAATGTGAATTGGTGCCCATTGACACCTGGCTGCAGTCTCCCCATCTCTGACTTAAAGCACTACCTAGTTTGTTTGTTTATCACATTTATATCCCTATTTCCTCCCAGGAACTCAAGGTGGCATACATGGTTCTTCCTCCAAGTGTGAGATAAATGGATGAATGCCTCATACGATGGTGCTTACTACCTGCAGTTTTAGAAGTACTTGGAATAAAAATAATGACTTTCAGTCTTCTGTCTAATTAATTAAGGACACCCCTAATTGAGCTGGATTAGATAAATCAATCAATCAAATAAACTAGAGATGAGGAGCCTGAAGTCCTCCAGTTGTTGTGTAGTGGAACTTCCTTCAGCCCTGGCCACCATGGCCAAGTTAGGAGTTGTAGTCCAACAGCATGTGGAGGTCTGTAGATTCCCTGTCCCTGAATTAAACATAGCATTCTTATTCCTAAATGAGGCCAACCAAAGGGGAAGTGGAAGAAGAGAGAAGCTATATAAATTATTTAAACCCAACCCAAATCCAGTCTGGACTCTGATCCTCTGGGTTTATTATTTTCATTGCATTAAAAAAAACCCTAAGTTAACCATTAAAATAAGCATTGGGCACAGTCCTCATGGACCTTTCAATGTCATAGGGCTGTTGTATCTCAAATTAGTACAGCAATGAGCTCTGGGAGCTTCAGGGAAGATATCTGCTGCTGTCTCCATACATCAGACTTCAGCATGGGTCATTAAACTAGAGCTGCATTTTTGGCATCCAGCACCACTCTTGGGTCCTTTTTTAGCCAGCACTGCTCAGTCTTCATGACTATTGACTGGTCAGTTTAGTGCTTTCGTTTCTGATGCTACAAATAACTTCCAAACATGACCTAGTTTTAAAGCCAGCCAGGTGAGAAAAGCAAAACAAAAACAAAGGGCAAGTGAAAGATTACCGCACATCCCCTACCTCCATAAATTGTGTACTTGTGATGTAGAGACTTGGGTTCCAATTTACAAGCAAATGGAGGCTTGATCTTGGTGCTCTGCTGGGCAATGTGCCAGTTCCACAATTTACTGCTGCCTTACAAATAATGATTTGTGAGGTAATAAAAGAGCACAGGTTCAAAACTTCATGAGTATTATGAGGACCTTGCCGGGACCAAACATTTCTGTAATTTTTAATCATCATTCTTTCATGAATACATCCAAAATCAATATTATTTTTCTCATTATTAAGAGGGGCAAAAAACCCTACAATAACAAATTAATACTCAGTTACATGCTCTGGTGCCAAGTTTTCATTGGCAGCATATCAGTGTGGATATGATTTTGGAAAACCCAACATAACTTTTCAAGAGCACTGTTGCAGATGAAAAGAAGTTTCACGGTTGCTTTGCCACATAAAACAATACCACATTATTATGGCGGTGGTTGTCCCAGATTGAAGGAGGAGCCCTGGAGATTCAGCACTGGCTCCCCACACCACTAGGACTGCTGATAAGAGGAAATGGCAGGAACTTTAAGTGGGGAGATATGTGCAAAACTCCAGAATATTTTTTTTTACCTGGTGACATCAAAGGGTCAATCAATCCTATGCTATTGTCTGATATAAAATCATACACATGATTACTATAGTGTGTTAGACTTGGGGCTGCCCTTGAAGGCAATCTTTAAGCAGAAGTTAGCATACAAAACAGCTGATGGAGTACCAACTGGACAAAAAGAAATTGAAAAAGCAAATAGCCCGTGCCAAAATAAAACACTTGAAAAAGATACTGCTAATAAAACATGAACTGTATATTAAAATTAAACCCAAAGCAAAAAATGGTCATAAGACAGCACAAAATAAGTACAAAATTAGTTTAACATAATATAACCAGCCAACCAACCGAACAAGAACATCTTCATCATACGGGTGGGGGGCAGGGGGAAATACTCAAGGGGGGGGAATCCTCTTAAGAGCCAAAGTCTGAAGCTAGTTTGAAAAGATATTGATTAAAAAGTTCAGGATGAATTTCTTAAGGTATACAGCTTGACAGCGTGTCCAGCTCAAACCTTTGCTTTGAAAAAATTATCAGAAATCTGCAAACAAAGATAAAAAATGCAAATATGACAACAGAGCAGAAGATATCTAGTTCATTTTGTAAATGTATGACCTAGAATTAGATTTGTTTTTAAATGAACTTCCCAAGCACTATTTAAAAAGTTGTGTAGATAAGTACAATATGAAGTGGCCCAGATGATCATAGGTGTTAGATTTTTGAATCCCCCCCCCCATGGCAAAATTCGCATGTTAGGACCTAGCCTGCCATATGCAACCAGAAACGGGCCCCTCCCTAATGCCTCATTAAGTCTTATGTTCCTATTTATGCTTAACTTTTTTTGCCACCAATTCTTTTTAAAGTCTATGACTCACATGTGTGTTATAGCCTTTAGCAGCTCTGCCTAACCACACTGTACTGTATTACATATGTTTTATAACCAAAAATATCCCGTGTGTAAATATTAATCTGCAATGTTTCCATTAAAGCCATTTTTCATGTGTTACCCATAATATTTTTTCTTCTCACAGGCATTCTTTATATGCCTCTGGGGCTAAGTGTTTCATTTTTGATATGGCAATGTAGGTGATTTATTAATAAAAAACAAATTAATACGTATGTCTGCATTTATCTCACACCTGGACTGAAGACTCAACAAGACAGGACCTGGCAAAAATATGCTATATTTATTAAAATATAACAAGGAAGAAATTGTGCCAATCACATCAAACAAATGCAGGCAGGTATAGCCTGCATAGGCTGGTAGTAAATCTCTTCCCTGCTACTAAGTGCTAAACCACCCCAGATCAACTGCATCGCTCAAGCTGGAGAATCTTCCTAGAAATAGCATCTTCCCATTAAAGGGTGGGTGACCTGACAGATGCCAGCCATTCTCACTGTTCAACATTCTGAAGATGGCACATGTCAGGTCCCAAGAGTATCAAACTGTGGTCCCCTCCAAGCTGCGGTTAGTGCGGTACCCTCCACTGAACCTGAAGCAAGGTGCTATGTCTACTTACCTGCCTACACTAAAAGCCCCCAGAGGCAGCCAGCTGAAGCTAGATGTCCTCCTTCCATCTACCTGAGGAAAGTTCACAAGACCTTGGCATAAGTCTTCCAAACACATGTCATGCCCCTCTGTAGTGTGCTAGACCCTATCCTCTCTATACCCTTGAGGTGAGGAGTGATGTAAGTTTTTCCTGCCTGCAACAGCCACTTCGTTAACTCTCCATTGACCAGTCTCAGAGCCTAGCCAGTCTTGTTAGGGTGTCACACTTGCCTCCAGTCTCACTGGTACAGCAACCTGGGCCAAACCACAAAGAGGTTTGGAGCCCAGTTCAAGAGTCTTGCCTAACATCATGGCTGAGAAGCAAAACCACCCACTGGAGCAGCTCATTCTCAACCAGATGTGTTACTAAGATACTCAGGAACATGTCCATAACAGGTTGATAACTTCCTAAGTAAATGGGATCATCTTAATAGATGGTCCTGGTTGTGGGCAGGCTCTCAACTTGGCTCCCCCCACCCTGGCGTGGGTAGAGCTATCACCCTCACGCCGGGGTGGCACCACAATCACCCAGGGCTGTTGCCCAATCATGTCAAAAGGTGATAGTGGGGGGAAAGTATAAAAGCGGCAGCGCAATGTGTGCTTGGCTCCTGCTTCGCGCTGCCGAACACCCGCTCACCCTCCCTTTAATTTAGATCCTTTGGCCTTGCTTTGGACTTTGGTTGGTTGCCCAGCTTGAGTCGGGGGCTGGGTAGGAATTTTTTCCATTTGGCAAATTGGCACGGCCACCTGGGTTTTGCCTGCCTCTTGGCAATCGTCACAACTTTGTAAGGTTTGGTGGTTAGGCATTGGCTTATGGTGAATGGGGGAGGGGAGGTCGGCCATCACCTGCCCCTCCAGTTTCAAGGGTATTCCGTTAAAGGAAGCCGGGGCTTGGTTCCTGTCCGAAGCCCGCTTGAAGGGTGAGGGCCATGCCAGGCCTCTGGGAACACCAGGGGAGATGCTGGTGGGTTCCCCCGAAGCAATTTCTCTTTGGGTGGTTTACCCTTACAGACTTCCTGCAAAGGGGGCAGGAGTCAGATATAGTCTTGCCAATATCGCTCTCATTCCTGTAATCAATAAAGTTGTGGCCAAATTTTTGCTCAAAAACCTTAAACAAAACATCTGTGTCTGTGTGAATTTATTTACCCTAATGGGGGGTCGGCTTGAGGTCTTGCCACGCAACAGACTGAACCTATTTCTTATTAAGAGTCATTTGTTCTGTGGGCATATCATTTCTCAAGCCCTTAGCTACTATAAGAATGAAGGTTTGAGAGAGTATTGATATTTTTTGGGGGGGAAGGATTATATTTTTATTTTATTTAAAATATTTCTATACCACCCTTCATCAAACAATCCCAGGGTGGGTGGCAATGACATAAAAATTAACAAGTAAAAACATTGCTGTTCATAAAACAACTCGTGCAGTTGAAAATTCTGCAATTAACAAACAATCATAAAACCACCCATAAAGTTGGATGATTGACTGAATAAATTAACACCCCTACAAAGGCCCAAGAAAACAGGTATGTTTTAAGATGGCATTAAAATGAAATAAGAGTTGGAGCAAAGTAAACTTCAGCCGGGAGGACATTCCCTAGACTTGCTTTATGTGTGGAGGGTGTATCTTCTGGAGCATCCTTCATCATCATACATGCATTGGATGATATCGCGTGTTCTCCTTCATGGAGAGCACGTGTTGTGGCGGGGGCCGCCAGGACACTCCAAAGTTGGGGGCTGGCTAATTGATTGTTGGCCACTGATGCAATTGTGGCTTCCCTTGTTGTTGGGAAGAAGTTAATGTTGACATTTGTTGATTGACAGTCAGAAATGCTAAAACTCCTTGCACAAGGCTAGGGCTTCCTCTTTTCGCCCGTGCATCGGATTGCCCCCCCCCCTAGAATTAGGCTTGTTCTCTTTGACCTTGCTATGCCTGTCATGGGGTTGTCAGCTCTTGGGGCAGGGGCCCGGTAGGAATTTTGTCCATCTGGCTGATTGGCTGGGGCCATTTGGTTTTTGCCTACTGCGTAGCAAATCATCACAACTTGTGAGGTTGTGGTTAGGGATTGGTTTGTGGTTTGGTTGGTTGAGGGGCATGGATTGGCTGTGCCTGCCCCTCTAATGCTGCTGCTGCAAGGGATTCCGTTAAAGAAATTGGGGGCTAACTATTGCTTGTCCACTCTGTCAAGGGGGCTTGGGCCATAGCAATGAGCTCCTGGTTGCATTTGGGGTGAGGGCAGGTTCCCTGCTCCGTCACTACCCCCAAGTGTATTCCCCTATTCTGACTTTCGCATCGTGCGGAATGTCAGTCTGTCCCCCATGGTGGGGGCAGATAGTTGCAACCAATGCCTAAGCAACCACTCACAAATTTGCATTTTAATAAAGTTGTGGCCAAAATTATGCCAAAAATCTTAAACAAAAAATTCTGTGTGATGTGTGAGTTATTGTGGTGGCCCTGGGGACCTCGACATGCAACTATCTAAGTGACAGTCAGAGCAGACCTATTGAAAACAATGTTAAACATTAGGGCTGATTCTAACATTTTACCTCTTTTATTCTAGTATGAAACACACATATGCAACCATCACATATGAATAGCATGTGTGATGTGTGTCTCCTTAAAGCATCAGTAGATCCTTGCTTCTGATTATATTTTGTGATGTGCCCAAATCTGTTTGCAAAACTTTACCATTCACTTGTTTGGGTGAACTTGCACTCTATTTTCTGTTACAATGACCACAACTGAGTACATCTCATAAAGTGAGAATTCCCTTTTTATAGACAATTTTAGGTGGATTGATAGGGTTCCAACCCCGTCATTTATCTCTCACTAAGTTTGTTGAGAGAAGGCTCCATACAACAAAAGATCTTTGCCTCTAGAGGAATAGTTTCTATGTCGCTAATACACAGCATACATCATTTTCTCACCAATGAGTTTCCTGGAAAGCACTCTAGAGACAGGCATATCCATCAATGGCACACCCAATAGATCTCAATTACGTTAATTACAATAGACTTTCTAATGAGTGAAATGTCAAGCACTGGATCTATGCCCAATGCTAATAATTCACTCACTCCCAGCTGGCACTCATTCACATGCAGGCAGAGATGTTTCATGCACTCTGACACCCAAAACATAGAAAGTGAAGTGGTTATACTTCAGAGCTAGACGTTAAAATCCAAGTGGGCTATATTAATCAAACACTACAAATTCCTCGAGTGCCCGGCTAAATGGCATGCCTTACTCTGATGCCTTAGAAATACCAGCATATTTAAGTTTCTTTAGTTATTTGTTCACCTTGAGGAATTCCTCACACCACCATGCACTTAGGATGCCTCTAAACTGTCACCATGAAAATACATTATTAGCTGAAGACCTACCATGGTAGAGAGTTGCAGTTTAACTTGATATTGTTAAACTATCGGGTGACAGGGTTTCTGTGTGGTGTATGCATTGGTTTTGGATGAATCCTGAACCCAAGTGGGCACTTTTAGACTGATTTGGGGATGGTATGAATGGAAACAGCATCTCTCCAAAGCAACCAGAACTGAATCAAGGATCTCTAAAGCTCTCTAGTGTGCTTTGGAGAATTTGATGTTTATAAAATGCTGCAGTCAGTGTCTCCGCAAAAAATGAAATATTTCTCCCCAAGCTTGTCATGCAGGGAAAACACCAGGATAGGAAAATTAGGGGAAGGGAGAACTATTTTTTTTGACTGGCAAGTCTAGTTTCTAATTGGGAAGAATGATTTTAACAGGGCTCCCCAAACACTGTGCTCTGGAGGAGGGATATTGAAATAGTGTTCCATTTAGCGTATTCTGTTCTCTTCACTAGTTCTGCTTGGTTGATAAATGCTGGATGTGCATTCATTCTGCCCCGCCACATGTTCACACATCCACTCCTGCCAAATCAGGTTTACACTTAGTTTCTGCAATGTGTAGGGCCAGTTGAGTAGAACGCAAGCTTCAAAGTGGGTGCCCTCTCCCTATGTCCCTCTTAACTCTCTATCCTATGCACCTCTCATGAAATTCTGCAAATTACTTGCATAAGGATAATGAAGTTTCATTTTTATATTAAAGTCATGTTCCCAAACCACAGGGAGGGAAGCAAATCTCTTTTGGTCTCTCTCCTGTCCGTATAAACTTTGAAGGTGTCTAGCACAAAGCAGATGCACCAATCCCTATGGAATTTGACAAGTTTCTTACCTAGGAGTACTTGATGTGAGCTAGTTTCGTACAAATTGTCCACAAAACAATAGGGACAATAGGTTAATCATTTTTTAAAAAAATACCAAAAATGTACAGGCTGTGCTTGCAAGGAGGGCAGGGAAACCTGCAAATATCCTTCTTGATCTGGAATCTGGCAGGATTCATTCTCTAAGTGAGGGCTACCATGTATGCAAAGATCATCTATTTCTCCCCCCCCCCCAAAAAAGTTATAGATACTTCATGTAAATATATATTAAAATCTATATATCTCCAACACACCCTTGGACTATGTGTATATAATTTGGTAGGCTTCATCTACTCAAGAGAAGCTACTATCCCTGCAAATTTCATCTATTTCTGTCAAAATGAAATGGCTGGGATTTTTTATTTCCCCAAAATAGTGAGTGGGGCAGCCACAAAGCTTCATGTTTCTGAACTGGGATTGAGATTTTTACTCTGAGCCAAACTGGGCAGCTTTCAAACTGATTTGGGCAAAATCAGACTGTATTCTTAATTGTGTTCCAAATGGAATCGTGTGTTCAGTGAACATGGCCAGTTTCTGACCCTTACTGATCTACAACAAATCCTCCAAAGATCTGCCAACAAATATGGATCTATCTTCTTCCTGCCGGTGCTCTGGACTGCTCAGTGCACTTCATGTACTGTCTTAGTAACCCTTCAAAATATCCTGTAGGGCTAGTGAATAATATTCCCATACTGCAAATGGTAAACGAAATAGGGGCTGACAGATGGTATGGGTTCACAGCACAGAGAAGATTACATAGAGACCTCCTTCTTCTCAGGTGAGTAAGTCACAACACTAGTTCTTTAGCAGCAAGTGCAAGATGATAGAAAGTCACTCTCTTGGAGCACTGAGAGATACCCTAAATTGTGAGTCCTTGTCAGTTTTCCTCAGCATATTACAGATTTCCCCAAATGGAAACCTTTGCTTGGAGTCTAATATATTTTGTATGAGCTCATGGAAAGTGTTTTCACTTCTTCTTCTCTCTCATTTCCTTCACAATTAACGCTGAGTTTCTGGGCTCTGGTTTATATTGATTCAAATCATGCTCTGCAGTGATTATGTATCTTGTGTCCTAATTAATGGAGCTATTCTCTAGATAGATTCTTTTTTAAGTCTCTGAGACACTATCCTCTCAAATGCTGATATTAACAGGCCCAAACAAGATGGAAATCAAGTCCCTTTCTCAGTGATGTCATATCCCTTGACAACAATGGTTGTGATATTTAAATATTTTAAAAATATCCGACAAAAGCATTAACAGGCTAAGCACAATCTGTCATCTAAATACATGTCCTTATTTTTGTTTGTTTTTTAGAATGCATTTACTGTTCCTAAATCATCTTGTTCATCTCATAGTTTTCAAAGGATGCTGAAGTCATATAGGGAATGGCAGAGTGGACCATCACAGATAAAACAATGCAAACAGAACTTTCATTTCACGGACATAATCTCAACGAAGTCAGTGAGCTGTGTCTGCTATGGTCATTCAGAATCCAGTCCTGAACTAGTCCTATGTCAAGGGAAATCCAGGCCATTTAAGACCTTAGCCAGGCCTGGTCTTGGTGAAATGGTATGTGGCTTTGAGCAGTTGATTTCTAAGGTGAGATGAGATGACCGCTAGCACTACTGGAAATCATGCTTAGAAAACAGAAGTCATGTATTTCTTTCTTTGCTCTGAGTTGACAGCATTTTTGTACCACTTTCTAGAGAAGAGAACAGGTAGGACCACAGGTTAACATTCCAATAGTAATAGTTTTTTGCCAGTTTAGAGCCCCATCACTTCTGGCCTGTTAATTTAAGTGTTAACTATTTCCTGACTCTGTTCTGAGCTCTGAGTACATGTGTTCCTAGGTAGCTCAACCAGATAGATCCTGGCTTTTGGTATTCTAACCCTGAAGCCCAAGAAAGAATATTGCTTGAAACTTTTTCACAGTGACCATGAATGGATAGGAATATTCATAGATGAATTTCTAGGTCAAACTACTTTGTAATCTTACTCTAGCTGTAATTCACCCATCTGTGCTTCATCCATTTCAGATGATAAATCACCTTTTACATATGCATAAAGGAGATTTACAAACACCAAACAAACAGCTAAAATGTTTTTTTAAAAAACAAAAACAACCAACAGTACAAGTTCCCTCCCAATATTGATTTTATAACAATACAAAATAAAAACCTAAGGCAGATACTTTTTCATCCAGCTGGAAAAGCATAATTCATCCCCCTCCCCCGTTGTGGTAATTGAATTAATTTAATTTAATTAGTTCTTTCGTATCTTTCTTTCTCCTTTTCTACATACAGGAACTATACCTTGTGATACATATACATTTTGTATACACTATACACTAGTAGGGTGTGGATTTGCAAGGCTGAAAAGGTAGCTAGGAAGTTGAATTTGGTGCCTTTTTCGGGGGGGGGGACGGGACACAGGGGTACACATGCCCCTAAACATTTTGTGAATCTAAGTTTGGCCTCATTGAGGGGCAGTATTTCAATGAGTAGGAAAATGAGAGTATGCCTAAACTTTTTTTTTTAGAAAAAAAGCACTGGTTGAATTAATCCTTCCCCCCTGCTATGTCTCAGGTTGGTTATTTTTACCCATAAAGGCAGGTTACAAGATAAAGAATAAAAAATACACCTGGCTGGAATTGCTTCAGAGAAACACACCAACTGGAGAACAGGTTAAGTTCTCCTCCTCTCACCCACAAATTCACCTCTCACCGCTATCATTACTAGACAACGGGGCTTTTGAAATACCTGTGCGCTATGGTAATGAGTAGCTCTAGCCTTAGTTACATTTGGACTGCTGCTTTGATTCCTGCTGGGGAATAGGATAGAGAAAGAGGCTTTTCACAAATCCAGAGCCATGTCGAGAGCAAACTTGCACAGCTCCACACACAGAGAAGCATAAGCTACAGCTGGAGAGACTATCTTTCAGCTCAGGTAGCATAATTATTTCATTTACTTACTTAAAAGATTTAGAAGATGCCTTTCAGGGCAAGTCTTTGAAGGCAGCATGAAACAAATTAAAACAACAATAGATTTAAACACACACACACAAAATTACAATAGATACATAAATAAAGCCATCAAATAAAGCCTGGCAAAACAGAAATGCCTTCAGGACCCATTTAAGGGTCAGATATATGGGTTTCCTCTTCAGAATTGTGGCAACTTGAGCATAACGTCTGCACTGGAAGTTGTTGTTGTTTAGTCGTTTAGTCATGTCGACTCTTCGTGACCCCATGGACCAGAGCACGCCAGGCACTTCTGTCTTCCACTGCCTCCCGTAGTGTAGTCAAACTCATGCTAGTAGCTTCGAGAACACTATCCAGCCATCTCATCCTCTGTTGTCCCCTTCTCCTTGTGCCCTCCATCTTTCCCAACATCAGGGTCTTTTCCAGGGAGTCTCCTCTTCTCATGAGGTGGTCATAGTATTGGAGCCTCAGCTTCAGGATCTGTCCTTCCAGTGAACACTCAGGGCTGATTTCCTTAAGAATGGATAGGGTTGATCTTCTTGCAGTCCATGGGACTCTCAAGAGTCTCCTCCAGCACCATAATTCAAAAGCATCAATTCTTCAGCGATCAGCCTTCTTTATGGTCCAGCTTTTACTTCCATACATCACTACTGGGAAAACCATAGCTTTTACTATACGGACCTTTGTTGGCAAGGTGATATCTCTACTTTTTAAGATGCTGTCTAGGCACTGGAAGTTAGTCATCAGTTAATTACAGAACAATCCTAACCAATTACTGGAATGGCCTAAGATGGTGAAAGTGCCTTTCTGGTTGCAGTGCTCGACTGGTGGAGAGGAAGCCCCACTCTAGCAGCCCTGATACACACATGGAAAGTGAAGTGTAGGTGGGTTCCCACAAAGCAAAATACAGTTATAACAGCAAGAACCTTTATTCAACTAACAGAACTGGACAACAGGAGCAAAACAACTGCTCACATACATTTCTGAAGGTCTGGGCCACTCTCACTCTCTACATGATTGGCTGTGTAAACTTCCAAGCTGCGAATCATAACTCAGAGTTTAAGGGCCATTGACAGTGGCCCAAATCCTGAAATGTTCTGTGACTGGATATTATGTATTGTATCAGAACACAGGGGCTCAGAATCCTTAGTCCAGACTCAAGCTCAGGCAAACGCAGACCACAGAAAGCTCGGTGGAATTCATTATAATGCCAGCTGTGTTTCTTTTGGAAGTATGCCAAAACATGGTGCTCTGGGTTTGGGTGAAGGCAGCCTAGGATCTGCTGGATCCAAAGGTGATCTGTTCCCCTGAGAGCTGGTGCAGTTAATGTCTTCCATTGGGACCAACGAAGAACATTTTTCAAAAGCAAGAACTTCTGGAATCTTAAGAACATTAGAAGAGCCTTCTGAACGAGACCAATGGCCAACCAGATGCCAACAGGTTTAGTAGCTACTGATAGCTTCACCCTCCATGGATTTGTATACATGTATACATCTTATACATGTCTATCAGAAGTAAGCTTCACTGAGTTCAATGGGACCTTCCTGCAAAAGGTGTGTGGTATTCCTGCCTAAGTTAGTTTTAAATATATACCTTTAGAACTGGATGTTTGACCACTGTCAAGAACGTACGGGTCTACGGTAAAATCACTCACTATTGGAAAGTTCATTGCAGCAAACAAAGAAAGATTTGTACTGGAAAAGCATGTTGGGAATTGACCTGGTGTGCAAGTAAAATTAATATATTTATTTCTCCCTGAAGTACTTTATAGCCACTTCATACTTCTAATTTAAGTAGCCAGACTTTAAAATGTCACATCACAGCATTTTAAACTTCTAAATTATCCATCATGTTTTAAGGTTTGCACTAATAATGATAAGATTATTTCTGTTAATATGATCTCCTCGGCAAGATAATTCTGGATCAGTTTCATTATCTTCAAGTTGCTGCTCTTTTAATTTCTAACAAGGGCTTTGCAAGGCTTTAAAAGGTGCCACATGAGTGAAAGAAACAAGCCTCCGGTAGTTTTCTTAATGGATAATTATCAGCTCTTTTCCTTTAGATTTAAATGCAGTCAATTTTGAGGCTGCTGAACACTTCATAAATACTTCTGTTTTTCATTATGTGCAGAGAACAAATAAAAACAAGAATATATCTGATGCAGAAAATGGATTTTTCTACTTAGGAATGAAAAGTGTGTGGCTGCCCAAAAGGCAGTGCTATGGTAGCCATTTCACAGATGCAATGAAATTATTAGTTATGTTAGAGTCTGCACTGCCCTATTCAAGCATCAACACTGTGGCTGTCCAGTCACATGATGGGGGAGAGCAGGAGTCAGATTACCATAGCCAGACATGCAGCCTTCCACGTGTTTGAGGCCCAACTTCTGCAGCTTTTGCCATGCATGGAAGCTCCCTGCACAGTTTACGAGCCTGGAAGATAGAAATAGATATATAGACAGGCACACATCTGATAAAGTTTATCTGATCATACAGGCAGATAATTAAAAGCTTCAGTGTCAGCATTTAAAAGAGAAGAGAAATTATATTGGCCTATGAAAAGCTTGCCTAAAGAGATATTGATGGCAGAAAATATAACCAGAAGAGGTTAGTTGAACCCAGTGGTGGAGCTTACCTCCTCTGGAAAGGAATTCCACAGCTGAGATGCAGCCACAGAAAAGGCCCTGTCACATGTCCCAAGCTATATTTCCATCAGCCTACGATGAAGAGGACGTCTCCATCTTGGGCCTTGGGAAAATAATATGGAAGAGGCCTTTTAGCTGGACCTAGACCAAAATCATTTAGGGGTCCATAGGTCCATAGAAACATACTGGGAACCAGTGCAGCTATTCTAAAAATGTTCCTTGATCTGATGATTTGCTGCTCAATCAAGGATTTGTTGCACATACTCAGGTCCTCACTTACAAAAGCCAGTTCACTACAGTGGACATAACAAATGTAAGAACAACCTGCTGGATCATTGTAGACTGACTCAGGCAATTTCCTATGTCGGTGATTAAACTACCTTATCTACACCACAATCTGCAGTATAAGCAATATTTCTGACAAAAAATATCATTAATTTTTGTTGGGCTGAGGTTTTCCTTACTAATTTCTGAATTCATAGCTTGTAGCTTCCTTGTGACTTTGCCCATTGTGATCAGTGCCAACAGGAATCTCAAATAAAAGATGAGAATTGGAATGGCACTCGGCATTCTCCTTCTACCATTGGTGCTAATTATTTGAATTGTCGAGATCTTTTTATGTAACCGAAAAACGGGATTCGGAGAATTGTCAAATAAACTGCAACATCAACATTGTTTTTCAGTTTAGCGGATGTTAAATAGAGAGCCTGCGGGTGGGGAAAATCCAATTAATTTCTGTTGTTGACCAAGCTAAAGAAACAGTATAACTGCAACTAGCATTTTTCTTCTTGTCTCCTCTTCCTCATTAGCGCTTTAACTTGCTTAGTCTGGAACAAACTTAACTTCTCTTTCAATAAAGCAAACAAAAATCCGGGCCATCTTTTTTGTTTTCCTTTCCTTTCCTTTCTACTGGCTGCATGCTCGTCTTCTGATTTCTAAGAGGAGACAGAGCAAGCCTAAACATATCCACATGGAAGAAAGTTCTGTTATTAATTGCATTTGTACCCCACTTTTCCTCCAAGCAGCTCAAGGTGGCTTATATAGTTCTCCTTCCCATTTTATCCTCACAGCATCCCTGTGAGGCAGGTTAGGCTGAGAGGATGTGGCTGGCCCGAAGTCACAGAGTGAGTTTCATGCCTGGGTGGCGATTTGAACTCTAATCTCCCAGGTTCTGGTTGGGCATTCTAACCATCATAGCACCCTGGCTCTCAGTAAGTCCATTGAACTGTCTCCCAGGTAACTGTGTGTGAGAATCACAGCCAGAATCATGTTACACGTTTGCAGGGGTGCCAACTCCTGGGGGCTGAACCCTTTTGGGGGGCCCAATATTAGTTTGGGGGGCAAACCACCCAATGTTTTAAGAAAGTCGTGTCAGGTTGGAGGAGCCAGGAACATGGCACCAGTGCTGCTTCAATGGCTGGGGGCTCCTTCTCCTCCTTCAGAAAGAGAAAAAGGAGAAGGAGTTGCATGTCAAGCCCCGAAACCCGCCCCCATTGAATAAAGACACAATGGACACAGAATGGGCAAATTTAGGTCACAACTTTATTGAATACACAAGTGTGGCTGGTATTGGCTTAGGCATTGGTATCTAATGACTATAACTGGCTCCTGCCCACCCAGCAGGAAGCCTGCAAAGGGTAAACTACCAGCAGAGGGAGCTCCAACAGTGGCTATTGACTGGGGTTCCCGAGGGTTCTGGCATGGCCCTAACCCCTCCCCAGGCTTCGGATGAGATCCAGACCCCCGGATTCCTTTAACGGAATACACTATCAAATGGAGAGGCAGGTGATGGCCACACCTCCCCTCCCCACATTCCCCTAAACCAATGCCTAACTGCCAAACCTTACAAAAGTTGTGACGATTGCTAAGAGGTAGGCAAAAACCAAGTGGCCACAGCCAATCTGCCACATTGGAAAAAATTCCTACCTGGCCCCCATTCCAAAATAGGCGACCAACCAAAGTCCAAAGCAAGGGCAGACACCGATCGAACAATAGGTGGGTGGGCGGGTGTTTGGCAGCGCGAAGCAAGAGACATGCACACGTCACACTGCCATATATATACTTACCTCGTGATCATGCCAGCATCACTGATTAGCCCAAGGCCCCTGGTGTGGTTGCAGCATTACTGTCCGGTTGCAGGGCCAAAGCCCCGCCTCCAGGCCGGTTGGAGGGAGTCCCGAGGCTGCGCGCAACATGGACCCTCGGGTGGGAGGATCCAATCTACCAGCCATTGAAGCTGTGATGCCACCACATTCTGAACTCCTCCAACCTGACGCAACATCAGGCCCTCTCAATCTCCGTCACAAGTTGGTGCTTCTGCATGTTTGTTTTATTCATTCTTCATCATCATCGTCGTTGTCATCTACTTGTTCTATTAGATTCTTAGCCTCAGAATCTTTTCCAATATCAAGTGCTAGCCCTGGAATATTTCAAATAAAGGAAAGGGCCCCAATCCAGGTCTAGCGTGATTTTGCAACACTCCTCAGTGACCAAAATCAGTCTTTGTCTTGGGACAATAAGAACATGGTTTTACAGACAGAGCTGTGGCAGTTCTCCTTTCAGAAGCACTGCTCAGTATGCAAAGGAGATAGTATTTCTGGATTCTGGAGGTGTATATAGCAGAGTCCACAGCCACTTACCACTAGTAGACTTATATAACAGACCTCATACTGTGCTAACATTATAGCCAAGAAATAAGGTGAGGAGACAGCAGATGGCAGGTAACTGAACTAAATTGGCTGGAAGAAGTGAAATGTGAGGAAATAAAATTACACAGAAAGGGAACTGTTGCACATTTTGCTCACAGTTTGGATGATGAAGGGGCTTACCACCGGCAGATTGACAAAGAACAAAAAAGCAAAACGAAACAGGATGCATGTTTTAATTTTGAAGCATATTTTCATATGGCACTAGGTGAGTTGTCAGGAACATTTTTCAAAAAAAAAAATATGTCTTCTTGAAAATTAATCTGTGAATATACATTAATTGGAAAAGGATGGAAAAATGAAAATAAGAAATCCATCTGTGAACACAAGCCTATTTATTATAGTCCAGTGTTATCTCTTTCAGGGGGAGGTGGCAGTAATAAGAACCTGGGAAGAATCCTTCTGTCTAGTTCTAGTCCTGTCTTCCAAAATGGCCAACCAGATGCCTATGCCAAACCCACAAATAGGACATGAGAGTAATAGCAGTCTGCTGCTGTTGTTCCTCAGTGACTAGTATTTAGGGAGATGTTGCCTCTGATCCTGGATGTAGCATATGAATTTGCCTTATGGCCTTTTAAAGAGAGCCAGTGTGGTGTAGTGGTTAAGAGCGGTAGACTCGTCATCTGGTGAACTGGGTTCGCGTCTCCGCTCCTCCACATGCAGCTGCTGGGTGACCTTGGGCCAGTCACACTTCTCTGAAGTCTCTCAGCCCCACTCACCTCACAGAGTGTTTGTTGTGGGGGAGGAAGGGAAAGGAGAATGTTAGCCGCTTTGAGACTCCCTAGGGTAGTGATAAAGCAGGATATCAAATCCAAACTCCTTCTTCTTAAAGGGGACTGAAAAGGCAAGAAGATTCTAGAAACCAAAGAGCTGGTGTGGTGTAGCAGCTAGAGTGTTTGACTTGCACCTGGGAGAGCAGGGTTCTAGGCCCCACTTGGCCATGAAGCTCACTGGGTGACCTTGGGCCAGTCACAGCCTCTCGACCTATTCTACCTCACAGGGTTGTTGTTGCAAGGATAAAATGGAGAACTACATACACCCTCTTCAGCTCCTTGGAGGAGACATAGGATACAAATGTAAGAATGAATAAATGATAAAATTGTTCTTTTCCTGTTGCCTGATTAAATCCAGTCAATATTATACTAGAATTTATACTCATAATAATCGACACATAAATGCTAAGTGTCCTGGCTTGCAGGTTGTTGTTGTTATAAATAGTTGCTTTTTCTTCTGAGGGAAAAAGAAGACACCACTTCTTTAAATTTGCAAAACGCTGCAAAAGCATTGGAGGCTTTGAATTTCAGCAGACTGTGGTCTCATGTGATACAGTGTAACCTGAAGCACATGCCATGTTGCATCTCATTGAAGGAAACACTTTCTGTGCACCAGCATATAGCAGCTGCTGTTGACAGCCAAGCATCTGGGCTACACCCAGGAGCCACTGGTTATGCCGCTGTCTGAAGAACAGAATGAAGAACATACAAGGTTTCCTTCTTTTTTTTTTATCCAAAGGGTTTTGGGTTCTGACACACTGGCACCGAGATATGCAACTGCAATAGTGCACACAGTGATTTTGACTGACATTGGAAGCATTCTCTCTGGGCCAAGCCGATGTGTTCTGCCTGTAGGTTGTAATCCTATTGTAAAATCTTAGCAGAACATAGGCACAATTTAACTGTTGGTGTCTCCTACTGTGCTATTGTCAAAAGATGTTTTGGATGACAGAAAGACTTGTTACACACACTATGAATCCCAAGCAAAGATCCCAAACACAGTTACACAAGCACAGAATATTTGGTATTACCTCTATGTCAGGCTCTGAAGGAAAGCCATTTTGGGAGCTTATTTTCAATGTACCAGGCTTGTAAGTTTCTCTGCAAAATCTGATGGGCCACTTTTAAAGAACAATGCTGGACTTGATGTAGGAATGCATAGAGGTTCAGTCTTTCGATTTTTCAAAATATGACCTGACCTGATCTGTGTCTCCTAGATTAATGTGTGGGTTAGAGCTTGGCTGTCACCCATATTTTGCTCTTCTCAAACCTCCCAAAACTTCTTGGTTTGAAAAGGTATCAAAATGCACTTTTTAAAGGGCATTGCAATAGTAAATATGTTTAGAAATGCCAACTTTGGGGGAAAAATAAATGTTTTAGAACTTCAAGAGTTCCAATATATACTTCAATGCCATTTTTATGTAGATTCTTCTTCTTTTTAAAATGCAGATTAATGCAAAAATGGGATGAAATAGATTTAGGAGTGAACACATGTGGAAGTACCATGGTCTAGAAATAGTCATACTTCATCTATCTAGATGATCAATCGCACACTCATACTTACAGATGTTTAAGCTCATTCGATCAGATGTGGTTCATATTTGAAAATGGGTCTAGGGAGCAATTTTAAAGGGGTTTAATATCTGCTAGGGAAGAGAATTTACATTGCAGAAGCATTTTTCATAGAGCCCGATAACAGGACTCGTACATAGTAAGTCATTTATTGTTGTTGCTTTTTAAAAATCACAGTTATCTTCAAATCTCCTGAGAGAGTGTACTTGCCTCTTAAGTGACAACGCCCTATTGAAATGAACTAAGCAATGACATTTTAAAGTGCATCATAAGTGTAGGTCTTTATGTTTATGTTTTGCTGTGAGGGCCTTGATGCCCAAAGCTCTGATAATACTAGATGACCTGGAAAACAGCTTCAAAATGTATGTTTTCCATTGAATTTGTTTGTTTGTTTGTTTGTTCATGTGCATGCACACATGCACAAGACATTCAACAATGTTTTTCATGCATATTCACAACAGCCCAATGTGTAATATTAGGCTGAAAGTAAGGAATAGGCAGATCCACCAATTTCTGCTTCTCTTGGTTTCTAAACTTGAATCTGCAGTTCAGTTCGCCACATTTCCACATCAATCTGTGTTTTTTCCCCCTCATGGAAATTCAACAGTGAATTTCTCCTAATATAGGCATGCTTTAATGCAATCTTATCCAATGTACACTTTTTTGTAAAGCAGTTTTCCCCAAATATAATACAATTCAGTGTTCTTTTCGCAAAGATATGCATTTGTATTCATAGTTTACCCTAGTATATGCATTGTTGTAAACATCGTTTGGCTGCAGAACTGCACTGCACAATTCAGAAAAGTGTGAATTTTGATGGCTGGCTGTGTTTCAGTTTATGTATTGTTTTGGAAAGTACCAGTTAGATAGATTTGCCTTTAAATGTAAACAGAAGCAAATTTCTCCCCTAACCGTAGCTGAAAGTGTCTTTTTAATAACACCCTGCTGAACTCTTCTGGTCTTAATGCCCCAACACCACCCTACATACTGGAATTCACTGCTTCATTCTAGGTGTCCAGCAGCTTTTCTTGTTTGCTTGAAAACATTCTTTTCTCAGCAGACAATTCCCTTAAATGCAATGAATCCTATTGTCAGTGAATTCTTGTGAACATTTAACACTGAAGAGCTGAGGCAAGATGCAGCAATAAACGGTGTTGCATCCATTAATAGGAATCGGGTGGTTCTATTTTTGTTTCTTTTTAGTTATGAATCACAGTATTTAATCTAAATATATGCCATAATTGAGACCTGCACATCTTCTGACAGTGCCGTTCAGAAGCAGTATTTTAATTAGGGTCACGCGCACGAAATCCCTCTCGAGGGAGAATCTTACAAAGGAAGGAAGGAATAATTTGACAGCTTTTCTGAAGTGGAGGGGGGAGGGCAAGCCTGTAAGGTGTTGCCAGTAGTATTACACCATCCCGTCTTGTGGGTCTTCCAGCAATGGATGATGATAGTAAATTGCATCCCAGAGATGTGGCGCCAACTCATTCCTTTGCAACTAATTAGCATTTTGCCTGGGACTCACTGATGTTCATTATAAAGGAATTGTGTGGGGAAAGGAGAAAATCTGAGACTCAAGGAACCATTTTATGTGTAGTCCCTTCACAACAAAACTAGCAACCGTCTGCTAGAGATCTTTCATTATACACTCAAGAATAGCTACAAGAGAGGGATACTTCACTCCCTTTTGATATGGAGAGCGGAATGTACTCGACTGCAGACCAATTATGAAATTGAAGCCTTTTCCCCCCAGATTGCTGAATGGGAAACATTGAACTGTGCTTGCATGATTATCTTAGTTAACTTCAATTAATGTGGGGTGGGGTGGGTGGATTAATATGCAGAGTATGCTGTAACAGTTGGACAAAATAAAAGGGTCACTTTGTCCCAACAGAGGAGGTGGCTGCTGGCTCGATAGTTATTGAGGCAAATAGCCCCTGACTCCGCCAGATGAGGATGGCCAAAGCCATAACAGGTTGATGCTTTCAGTCTCACCTGACTCTCATGTTCCTTGCAGATGGCTATTGATTTTGTTAAAAATAAATAGGGATCTATTCCAGGGAAGAAGAATCTTGTTCTGGTGTTCTGAAACACTTTAGTGAATTCTGGCTAAAATTTCAGGGGCTTCAGTTAAGGAAAACTCTGAAAACACAAACACACACTTTCAATATGAAACAGTATGTTTAAAATGTTCTGTATCATGGAATAGCTGCAGTTACCCAATACCAGAATTTTTGTGGTAGGCCATACAAAGAAGAAGCAGTTTTTGAAATAGATCTGGAATGTTCCTCTTGTTGATTTGAAACTATGCTGATATTCCATTCATAAACCCTGCGGTAGACAAAAATGTATATGACTTACTTCCAAACAGTTGAGATGTTACAGTTTTAAGGGTGTACAGTGTATGCACAGAGAGATTCCAAAATGTGTAATTGTTTTCTTAGAAGTAGAATTCATATACTGTTTCAGTTTTCAGTTTATTTTCTCTCTTAAATCTTGCTTCTTTTACGAGATGACAGCTGGTGACTCATCCAGCATGCAGAACACTTTGAAGTGCAATTGGAATAAAGAGGTGGAAATCAGGAGTGCCTATTCTGGCAATATGCTAAATTGTCCTGGAAAAGTTTTGCTTATTCCCCACTATCCTATCAAGCTGAAGCAGGCACTCCCATCAATACAGAAAATATGCTTTCACATTAAGGTTGTGTAACCAAACAGTAAAGTAATAGAATCGTAGAATTGTAGAGTTGGAAGGGACTCTGACGGTCATATAGTCCAACCTTCTGCATTGCAGGAATGCTGTCCACAGCTGCCCCTGAGTGGGCTTGAATCAGCAACCTTCTGGTTAACAGCCCGAGGCATTACACATTGCACCACTGGGGGGCTCCTCCTTTCACAATCTTGCTGTTTTATCACATAAACATCCCTACAGTACCGTTCATCTCCTCTTAAGAGGGCATAATGGGTGGTCCTGCCTTGTGCCGTGTTCTTCAAAAGGTGACCAAGAATGGCTGCAACACAGGTGTTGCTATTCTTTAGGTGGGATTCAAAGTCACATACAGTGGTACCTTGGGTTACAGACCCTTCAGGTTAAAGACGCTTCAGGTTACAGACTCCACTAACCCAGAAATAGTACCTGGGGTTAAGAATTTTGCTTCAGGATGAGAACAGAAATCATGCAGTGGCAGTGGGAGTCCCCATTAGCTAAAGTGGTGCTTCAGGTTAAGAACAGTTTCAGGTTAAGAATGGACCTCCAGAACAAATTAAGTTCTTAACCCGAGGTACCACTGTATTAGCAAATTCCGGTTGCAGAATTGCAGTTGATTGGGAAAGTTACACCCTTGCAGTTGATTGGGAAAGTTAAACCCCCTTCTGCGGAAGAGATTTTGAGATGGGGCAATGCACTGAGAAGTGTGAGTTATTCCTTGCTTTTATGCAACAGTCATCTATCCTCCCCACAAACAAATCAGGATGAATGGTAATTAAATAGCCAACATTCTCCAATCTCCCTGAAAACAAACCAGGATGAATGCTCAGTAACGGATCATCTGGAATGCCCGTCTCAACAGCCCGTGTCTTTGTCTTCTTCCACTTCTGTCATCAGGCTCTTGCACATTTTGCTGCTGCTCTGCTGATGTTGTAAAACTGGCTGAAGCGTTTCCTTTAAACCATGTTCAGCCCTAGCAATAAAGGTGCCACATATATATACATAAACATGATGGGATTTCAGATTTTTCCACAAAAGGTCCTTGTGTTAAAGAGCTGCAATCCCCAGAGTGAGAAAAAACATTGTGTATGTTATAGCACACATATATATTGTTTGCATGTTTTCTTCATGCTTTCCTGACTATTTTATTGTTGTTCTCAGTTATCTTTTCTTGAGCATTGTTTTAGTCAGCTTAGTATGTTGGTACCCACGTACTGCATGGTTTTAATAATTCCCTGGCTTTATGCTCTCTAAGCCCATATCATCATGACATTTTCTGCCTTTCCCCCTGTTATTTCATTTTCTAAGAAGGCAATTCTAGGCCTCTCCCATTGAGTTCAATGGAACTTATTTCCAGGTAAGCATAGATAGGATTGCAAACTCAATGCCTTTCTTTTTCATCTCTCTGTACGTGTACCTCTATTGTTCTGTTGTCTTCTTTCAGTACCGTGTGTGTGTTCCGCTGTGCCGCTTGATACAAACTCGCTGTGTACTACCGTTCCCTTTCTGATAAGATCCTTTTCCCCATTCAAATCCCCTAGATTTCTTAAATACGTGCTGTGGTGCTGCTGTTGTAGTCCTTGGATGCTTTGATTTGTAAACAATTCATAAATTTATATTTGCTATGGCTCAGAATCCTTGGTTTCATCTGTGTTGCCACTGTCAAAAGCAACCCTTGACTATGTGTATGGAAATAAATGAAATGAATGAAGGGTAGGTTCTATCATCTCCCCATTTTCTAAAGAGGCTTGAATAAGAACCTAGGAAATATTAGCTCTCTATTGTGATTTTTTGAGGGGACTTTAGATCTCAGTTAAATTATAGCTCTTTCATAAGGACCTGATTCTATCCAGCTACTCTGCAACCAAGTTTCCCTTTACAATACCATTTAGGACATTATTATTTTGTTGCAGTTTTTATCCAGTCTAACTACCAAATAGAACACATGGTTTAAGCTACCAGTTATTGGGTTATTATCCACTTTTTGGGGTAGCTATTAAACAGCTACGTGCCTCAGCTACTGATTCTGATACACATATGGGGTAGGAAATTATAGGAAACATCACTTTGCATGGCTTCAGTTTGCATATACCCTTATGCAGTCAATTACTAAAAACGTGCCATATCTAGTAGGATAAAATATGACACATGGTACCAAGGCATTTTAATTCTTTATTAATCCCCTCCAATAATTACTCCACATATTATTATTTTAGTCTAAGCAAATTATTTAGATGCTATTTTGAAATGAAAGATCGCATGGGCTTAACTTGAGGGCAGACTTGGGGACTCTGAGGTCCTGTGATACAGACAGAGAGGGAGAGTAGACACCGAGTAATTAGTCTCTGGGAAAAATGAATGTGCATTCCCCATTTCTTAGCACTGCCTCTAGGAGAGGCCTCAAATAAAGCTTCATTTCCCAATCCCCCATTCAGAGGAATATGAATAATAAGTTACCAGGTCTATTTTTCTTGCTCATATTAAAAAACATGGAGTGAGTGCATGAAATCTCAGAGTATAAAGTTACAAATCATTAAAGAAATTTTCAAAGATACTTGTAACTCCAGTGCTACCAGAAGAATGGAGACACTTAGTGATAAAAGTAAGAGTCAGAACTCTTTTAAAAAAGATGTAGAAGAAAAGGAATGAGACCAAGTGAGGTTAACATCAAGACTTTTCAAGGTTAGCAATCAGAGCGAGAGAGCGAGCGAGAGAGCACTCTGCCTGAATAGTTGCGTGTCGAGGTCCCCAAGACACCCCAAATAAGAACACAATGACACTTGATTTTTGTTTAAGGTTTTTGGCATAATTTTGGCCACAACTTTATTAAAAATACAGCAATGTGAGTGGTTGCTTAGGCTTTGGTAGCAACTAACTGACCCCGGACAGGGACAGCTCTGACATTCACACCCCCCGCGAAGTCAGCAAGGGTAAGTCACCTGGGGAGAGAGACGGGACTGGGAACCATGCCTCACCTCTCCCCAGAATGCTCCCAGGGGCTCTTGCATGGCCCTAGCCCCTTGCCAGGGGGTTCGGACAAAAGCATGGTGAGCCCCTGGGTTCCTTTAACAGAAAACCCTTGCAGCAGCAGCATTTTGGAGGGACAGGCACAGCCAAATCCATACTCCTCCACCAACCAATTCCCAAACCAATGCCTAACCGCAACCTTACAAGTTGTGTTGATTTGCTACGCAGTAGGCAAAAACCAAATGGCACCAGCCAATCAGCCAAATGGACAAAATTCCTACCAGGACCCTGCCCCAAAGCAGACGACCCCATGACAGGCATAGCAAGGTCAAGCAAACAGCCTAACATTAGGGAGGGAGGGCGGGTGATCCAAAGCATGCAGCGAAAGAGAAAGCTCGTCTCTGCGTGCAGTGTATTTAACAAACAGGGCTGTCAATCAATAAATGGCAACATATAAATCTCCCCAGTAACAGCCCGCCCCTGCTTAAAGATGGCCAAACTCTTTTGCCCAGCAACAGTGAGGTGTCTTGTCAGCCCCCACCATAACACGTGCTCTCCATGAGGGAGAACACGCTTTATCTGCGTAGGGGCTCTACATGTTTTAATCAACATACCTTTATCAGACACAATTCTGCTCCACCACCACAACAAATATTAATTTCACTCTTCTGGAATATGTGGAAATGGCTATTATATCTGCATATTTAAATTATGTTTCAGGATTGTCTACTAGCCATGGTTCAAATGCAAACCATGGTTATTAAGCATTCCACTTGGACCCAACCAAGCATAGCTATAGCCATTCTACCACTTGTCCAACTGCTCCACTAGCAAGGTAACAGGCAGGTCTTGTTGGCCTCTCCCTCTACTCACCATTCTGGGATGGGTGTTTAGCACACTGCACTTTTGTAACCCGAGCCCAGAGCTAAGGCAACAAATCATGGCTATCATAGATGGGGCTGAGTCATGGAAAGCAGTCTTTAGATAAGCCAGGAAACAGAAGCCATGGAACATGCCAGGAGTAAGAACCAAATTGCAAGTCAGGACAAAAGGATAGACCACAAACATGGTCAAAGAATAATCTAAAATTCAGGACCGGGAAATAACCAAGATGTAGGAACACACCACAGCTCAGGGACAGGGCTGTTCTCAAGACACTTTGTTGCCTGAGGCAAAGGACAAGATGGTGCCCTTCCCCAAAGCACATTCAGAAGCCAATTGGACTGAAATATTACTCCAGTAGTGGTGTAAGGACAGTGTCTTCCACTGCAACTGAGGGCAGCAGGCTAGTGAGGGGGGTATAGGGCAGGCCACATGGCATTCATAGCTCTGGTCACTTCCTCCACCTCAGCAGCCACCTGAGGCAGCTGTCTCCCTCTGCCTCATTGTGGGGCTGACTTTGCTTAGGGAGACCATGTTGCTCATGCAAGGCTTAACTGGAATAGCTAGCCTGCCCAGGAGGGTCTGAGTGTGTGGAGCCACTCAACGCCCTGAAGGCATTTCATTAAGAAATTGCCACCAGCTACAGTTTGGTGGATCACCACATGGAGGAGCTGAATAACAAATCCATCAGCTCCTGACAGCTTCTGAGTGTTAGGTGTTAATCATACAGATGAAGTGTGTGGTAGAGGTATAATATTGCCTGCTGCCTGTTGTTTGTCTACAGTTTCATAACTTCTTATTTCAAAACTACCAGCATTGTATGCATCAAGCACATGAACAGCAGACTACTTTCCATGTTTAGTTAGTACTATCTACACACACAAATAAAATCGAGTAGAAGTCCTCACCATTTGTCTTCCTAGAATAGCTGTTAATTCAAACTTGTCTGGCAATGATGTGTGGTTTACTGTGGCAAAGTCTGTTTCCAAAGTGAAAAGCTGCCATCTAGACAGAGATGAAAATAACTATATTAGCCACATCAGTTACTGAGAAATGCCAAGAATATTAATGTATTTTAGAAACTCATCTGCATAGCTGACAGAATTTATATATATGTTTTGATGTATTTAAAAGCTATGACTAAGCTACAATGTGGTTCTTGAATTTTTCTAAGAAAGAGAGAGAGAGAAAATGGCATAAATGCTTCCCTCCCCCAAAAAATATAAAAAATGCAATAAAATCACATTAAATAAGTGTCATCACCTTGAAAAAAATGTTGTTTCCCATCAACTATCTGGTTTCAAGTTGGAACATGCAAGGGATTTGGGGAAACAGAGCCAGTCATGTACCTTGAGATCTTTCTTGCGTTGTCCTACCCAGTAGCTACAAAAACCAGAAGATATTGAAGGATCTCAGACTCTTGGGATGTAGCACAGACCTCTCAGTGTCACCCGGTCTAAGTTGTCTTTTTTTATTTAGACCATTTGTGGACTGCTAGGTAGGACAGCACAAGAAAGATCTCACGGTACATGAGGAAAGGGCACTCTGTGTTGTTTCATTTTCCAGTGAGTTCTCACATGAGCCAAATCCACTTGAATTAATTTTATTAAGCTTTATGTTCATTTGCAAACATTTTTACTGTTTTAATAACCTAAGGCAGACCTCGGCTAAAACAATTTACAATTCTTTGTTACTATTATTCCCAGAAGGCAAAATATGAAGAAGGGCATGTCAGGCAGAGAGGTTGTGAGAAATGGCCAAATCAGCTAATGAACTTCATTCTAAAGTACTGATTTGGCACCCAGATTTTCCTTAGTTCAATCATTATTCTATCCACAATATCACAGCAAGATTGTTAATAGGTACCCAAGAGCTTATTGGGAAAGCCGCCCTTTGAACATTTACAGCATCCAAACAAGCTGTAAATCGCCACCTGTTTGCTAAACCTGATGATATTCACCGCGCCCCATAAGCCAAGGCCACAATCCAATGCAGAATTAAGATCCTTTAAGCCTATTGCTTTCAATGGATTTAAGGCACAATTACTGTGATGTTTCATTGTGGTGTAACTCTGTCCAAGCAGCTTGTCTGTAGCTCCTGGATGTTTGCATCAGCAAGAACCGCCCCCCCCCCGTACAATTTCCCCTTTAGGAAACTCATAGCTGCACTTGCTTTCAATTGAAGAGGGGGGAAAAGAGGAATCAGCTCTTATACTGACAATGTTTGTTGTTCATTTTAATTAAATAATGTAAATGAAGCTGAAATGACCCATCTGCTAGTAAATATTGCATTTGAAAGGCACTGCCGCTATTACTGGACTAGAGAAAAGGATATATGACTGACAGACTGAAAATGATTACTACCATTCCATCATCTGTAAGGTGGATTGCTAAATTGGTCTATTCATACCACAGTCGCTGCCATTAGCACCTTCATTTTCTACATGCAAGTAATTAACCTTACTACAGTGCTCACAGTATGCCCTGTACTAACTTTAGCATAAATGCAGCAGTTGTATTAATTACACAAAAGGAAAGGAGAGACAAAGATTTTGGCAACCGTGACACAATCAAGAATAGTAGTGCCAGACTCTGTTGCAACATATAACATAAATGCAAGCATCCATCAGTCTTCAATGCCAAAATCCTTATTGAGGGTTTTACATTAATATTCTTATCTATTGAACACTGATGATCAACATGGTGCTATAAATAATAGGACAACAACACTATTTATTTCATAGCTGTTAAGCGTAATGGGCTTAGGTCTAAAGGCCTAGGGATGCCTTCTGTTATGGCATGTTTCACAAAGATAGGTGGTTTGATGATGGCAATTTTGCTATCTTCCAGCTGACCTACAGTAACCGATCCTCTGTTTGCAGTGATATATCCTTGAAACCTTTCCACTTGCTTTGCAATGTGCATTACTATTCCACACACAGCCCCACAGAGCGGGGGAAAGCTTGGTTTTTTCCAGCAGAACATTATGTGAGCAAGCTGTAGCTATGAATTTTATTAACTTATTTTGGGGGTTGTTGTTAGGAACTGCATTAAATGGTAGTACTAATGCACAGATGAGCTCTGCAATGCTCCCATTCCAAAGCCGAGCAGATGGCCGTTTTGCTGTGTCGCGTGCTTTTCATGTTCTTCATTTCATGCAGCTTCCCTCACTTCTCCTGCAGAAGAGCCTAAAGCTTCCCAGAAACCTATTAAATAAGGACAGGATATGGTGGAAGGCAGATAGGGGGAAAGCTCAGATAATGTGCCACCTGTGCTTCGCCCGCCTACTTATTACCACAGGTGGTTTTAAAGTTGGTTTTTAAAATGGTTTCAGGGACTGTGGTCCCTGAGGCCTCCGTCAGGGATAGACGAGAAGCTTGAACTTGATTTCAAAACTTGAATAAAGTCTGATGTCCAGAATAGTTTGGTGGATATATATTCATTCTCTCTCTCTCTCTCGCTGTGTGTGTGTGTGTGTGTGTGTGTGTGTGTGTAGCTTTCAATATTTATGCCTTTCTTCACTTTACTCTGCTTTTCACTGAGGACTCCCGGCTGAGTTTTACAGAATGAAAATCACACAGAAACATGGCTGGATTAAGACCTTTAGAGGCTCTAAGCACTTAAGAGATGTTGGTGCCCCCATATGTATCTAATTCAAAATATAAACAATAATAAACCATATATTTTTTGTTTTTCAAAATGAAACGAAACCTACGATAGGATGGAAAATAATGCTTATTTTTGTATACCTTTGGCATACTTTTTGCTTGATAAACATGGAGCAGTTATTAGAAATATGCATCAACTTCTGAAATCAATCAAATCATCATTGTGTGCTTAGTGAATACCTTGAGGACATCATCATGATAGAAGAGCGGCTCTGTATTTAAGAAGGAAGTATCTAACTGATTATTTCTGGGTTACTTGCATTTTATTAGTTTTAATTTATAGGTAGAGCTAAATAAATCACAGCCCCCTGCAAACCCACCCCTTCATTGTGAGTGAATGATACGTTTGTCTCAGATGAGGAGACTGTATTTCTTGCAGTTCTTTGTTGCTATTATTATCCATGTCACAACAGATTTTCAAGCATAGTCCACTCAGCCATTTTGTGAGGGGAAAGGAAAAGGAAAAATGTAATAGCTACTGTGCCATCACTGGAGAATACACTTCTAAGGCTGCAATCCTCTTACCTACTTATCTGGGAGTGAGTTTCATTGAACTCAGTGGGCTTTATTTCTGAGCGTAGGATTGCACTGTTCATCTCTTTGAGAGTTATCCATAGTAGGTCAAGGGAGAAAGGGAAGGAAGATGGTATTGTATATATTGGTGAGATGGCAGAGTTGATCCCTACATAATGTACTATCATGCCTGTGCAGGTCATGTGACATTATAAACACACATCCCTATATTTCTATATAACATCTTTGCATTGTGCAATTATAACAGCAGTTTTAATACCATTTTGAAAAAACCAGCAAGGTTCATTTTGGAGATTACCCCAACTCTGCAGTGACATTGCACCCTTGAATGACAAGTAACTACATAACTACTCTTGGAATGTAACTCTCCTTACTTATGTATATAAATTGCTTTCCATCTCCTTTCTTAGTATTGTTTGTAACTAGAACATATTGCTTTGGATCAAACACAGCAGTCTAATAGCATTGATCTTTTGTATAACACAGTGAACATCTCATGCTTGACAATGGATTGCCTGTTGTAAATTGAGGCCCCGCTCCCCGCTTGTGATGAAATAAGACACATGGACACAAGTAATTTAGGTTAACGGGCTAAAAAAAGGCCACAACTTTATGGGTTACAGAATGTGAGTGGTATTGGCTTAGGCATTGGATCCAAACCGACTATACTTGACTCCTGCCTGATCTGCAGGGAGTCACACAAGGGTTAACAACCTGTAGGGGGAGCTTGTAGATGCAAATCAACTGGAAGCTTTCACCGGATGGTCGTGACATGGCCCTAGCCAGCACCTGGACATCGGACAGGAACCACGACCGCCAGATTCCTTTAACGGAATACCCTTCAAGGGGAGGAGTAGGTGACGGCCACAACCTCCCCTCCAACACACAACACATTTTCCAATGCCTAACCTAACCGCCAAACCTTACAAAGTTGTGACGATTTGCTACGAAGTAGGCGAAAAACCAAGCGACTGCTGCCAATGTGCCAAGTGGAAAAAATTCCTACCAGGCCCCTAGGACAACTAAGGCAATCAACCGAGATCCATTGCAAGGTCAGGTGTGGAATTCAAGACCTAGAGGGAGGGAGGGAGGGAGGGAGGGAGATCCATCCGAGGAAGCGGGAGAAAACAGGAGGAGCTCGTGGGCCGGCAGCTGTTTAAATGCAGCTAAACCATGTCCCCCCCAGCCAGCCAGATTAGCTGGCTGGGGGACATGACGTGGGCCCAGGACTCCATGATGCAGGGGGCCCAGCCACACGCCTCCTGCAAGCATGGGAAGCGATTCCCGCTCACAATCCCTCCCCTCGTTGAAGAGGAGAGGCTTTGCCAATGTACATTTATATGTACACTGGTACCTCTGGTTACATACGCTTCAGGTTACATATGCTTCAGGTTACAGACTCCGCTAACCCAGAAATAGTGCTACAGGTTAAGAACTTTGCTTCAGGATAAGAACAGAAATCGTGCTCCGGCGGTGGGAGACCCCATTAGCTAAAGTAGTGTTTCAGGTTAAGAACAGTTTCAGGTTAAGAACAGACCTCTGGAACGAATTAAGCACTTAACCTGAGGTACCACTGTAATCTCTTCTATATATGTCTTTCTGCACCCTTTTATAAAGACAGCAGCATCAGCCAACAACTTAGGGATTGTATTGTCACCAAGCAGCTTTCATTTTGAATGGTATCCAACCAAACTTTTGTCAATAGAAATGATAATTAAGGCTTATCAAAAGAAGGTTAGAAGTATGTGTGCAAGTGAGAGGCTATGTTATGTTAGTTGGCTGAAATGAGACGGTAGACAACTTGGCGTTTTTTCCCCAAGGGTGACCATGGACAAGATGGGAAGCAAGGAGAAGGCCAACAGTACAACAGGTGAGAGGTCTAAAGGGAAACAAGTCCCTGGGATGGTTCAGCCTGCAGGGCTAATGATCCTGCATAGCAGAAGATTTCACTGGGACAGTGCTAGGGCACTTCCCAACCTGTTTGTAAATAGTGGTACCCTGTCTTAGTAACACTTGTCATGTAAACATCCTGAATAGTAAGTTGCAATGGAAGACATAAGGGGTGTGAAGCAGTCAGAACTATGGTTTGGTGACCTCCATGTTGGTAGGAAAGGAACGTTCTGAGCACGGCTACATCTTCCTGTTCTGTCGCACACTGGCACCAGAGGGCTGCTGAGGTACAAAACACTCCAATACTAACAGCATTTTTGAGAAGCAACACAGCATCCCAAATCTGAGGTAAGTTGTAGCACCTGACTCCTATAAAGACTCACATCTCTCTTTTATATATGGTCAGCTAGACTTTGTTTGTGTGTCATCACCCTTTCCTGTGTGAGCACAGTCATAGGTTCTCGGATTAGCTCTAGGTTTTTCCTTTTCTCTTGTAAGCACTGTGTTAAGCAGATTTGGGTAAATAAAGTGGATCTCCAGGTTAACAGAGCTATTTTTGCCACTCTACTTTTAAAATAAATATATAAATATAAAGCTTTTTCTAAAAAAATAAGAAACCCTGTATTGCAGAATGCCCTTTCCTCCATATATTTCCCCCAGAATGTCCTTTTCTGCAGCAGTTGCTTTAGACAAGACTTACCTCTTTCCCCAGCCTTTCCTTAGCCCATAAGATCTGACCCTGCTATATATGTTCGAATCTTATAATCATTGTTTTATCTGTTCTATATACTTTTATATTGCTGTTTTATAGGCTTATGGGTTTTTTTACACACACACACACACACACACACACACGTACACGTATACATATACAGGACTTAAAGACTTTTTAAATTTTAAGTGGTTTAAAAATGCTTTTAAATAAATAATATCCTATTCTTTCATTTTGATTCTTTTTCTTTTAATATTTTTTTATCAAGCTAAAAAATGTATCAACCGGAACTCAGTAGGATGCACTATTATATGTGAAATAAGTTTTACCTGTACTGCTGAAATGACAAGTTCATTCTTGACTCTTCATGTACAAAGCATAATGTGTCCCTGTTGAGCTTATTGCATTCAGAAAAGCCAATCACATGTGTGAGCCTCATATTATTTTTTCCCTTTCACAACATTTACAAACTGATACATATCTCTCCAAGAGGATAAATGGTGTTTTTTCCCTAAGTCAAAGGAGGGAGGCAGTCTGCAGAGAATCAGATTGCATGAGCTCTGTTGAGTTATTCAAATACATACGAAGTTAATGAAGTCTGAACCACGGTGGGCTATGTTTTCGATAAATATTGCAGTGGCTTTTTGATCCTGATAACCCCCAAATGTTCAGCATGAGGGAGCTTTCATGGTCAGCTTCAATGATTTTGATATTTGACTTAATCTGCAGCCAGAGGTTGTTTGTTTAACTTATCTTGATGGCATGCCTCATACTGAAGGAGTAGCAGAAATTAAAAACAGTGCAAGAGCATTGGAAATTTTATATCTTCAAATAATACTACATTCACTCCCCCATTTTGCTAATGATTGACTATAGCTGGTCGGTTTCCTCAGGTGTCTCAAACTGCAGGCATATTTGAAGTCAGATATTAAAGATTTTTACTTTCTTGTGATTATTCATCTAAAATTTGTTAAATTTACTCATTCATTCATTCACCAGAGTGGCTAGGGCAACCCAGTCAGATGGGTGGGGTGCAAATATTAAAATTATCATAATCATCATTTTCAAAGTGTAGCTTTAATCTCAAGGCGAGAACCCTGAAATAACTGAGGCAGGCTATTTTCCTGAGTATGAACTTAAGATGAACTAGTTTGTTTGTAGAAGGCTGGTCTGGAATTGGTACAGGTTCCTTTCGACAGGATGAATTTGACCTACACCTAGTTTCTCTTTTTTAAATGAGCTTTCAAAGCAATCCAACTTAGTTTTTGCTTCTTTCTCTGGTGCTGGTGGCAGCCATGTTCCTATGTGGCAGGAACCAATTAATTGCATTTCTGTAAATTGCAGAGGGATTATTTTGGTGGCAGAACCAAATCTGAAGGCGAACATCTGTATTGTTTTGTCATATGAAGAGGCACATAATGGTATAAAGAAACATGTTCCTACACAGGAGACAGCCTGGGTGCGAGGGAGCTTCTTAGATGTTTAGAAACTCCTATTACTGCATCGATTATTAATGCTGCTTTAGTATGTTAGGATTTGTCACATTTCTGCAGAATATTTTGCTTGTCTAATTTTTGTCCTATGAATTGCTGGAATATTATTGAAGAGGTGTTATTGGATGGCATCTAAGTCATAGTCCAAGTAGATCTTTTGAAATCATGACCTTAACCAACTCTCACTATGAGCTAGTTGGATGCCATTCATTATTTTGAAGCACACTGTTACACAATATCCTGCTTCTCCACCCAGTATACCTGAAGGAGCGTCTCCACCCCCATCGTTCTGCCCAGACACTAAGGTCCAGCGCCAAGGGCCTTCTGGCGGTTCCCTCATTGCGAGAAGTGAGGTTACAGGAAACTAGGCAGAGGGCCTTTTCGGCAGTGGCGCCCGCTCTGTGGAACGCCCTCCTATCAGATGTCAAAGAGAAAAACAACTATTTGATGTTTAGAAGACATCTGAAGACAGCCCTGTTTAGGGAAGTTTTTAATGACTGATGTTTTAATGTATTTTTAATCTCTTACTGGAAGCCACCCAGAGTGGCTGGGGAAACTCAGCCAGTTGGGCGGGGTATAAGTAATAAATTATTATTATTATTATTTTTCTGGGCCTTTGGCTAATTAAACAACCCATGGCCTTTTAAACTGTGGCAAGGGTATTGCTTTTGTTTGTTACTATTTTTTTGTGTTTTTACATTGTAAACCAGCTTGTGATCCCCAGATGAAGGGAGGTATAGAAATGTAATCAACAACAACAACAACTATTGTTGTCAATGGTGCCTCAAAAATAAAATAACTTCTAACTGTGCAAGCCTATACACCGTCTACTCTGAAATAAATCTGATTGAGTTCAATAGGAGTAAAGAGGCATAGGATTGCAGCCTAAGTTAGTCATTTTACTAATGCTGGCTCCTTTTACAGTATGCAGAAGCCTTGTAAGCCTGAGACTATATAAAACAAAAACCTCTATTACTCAATGAAAGAGCTACAAAATGCTTATTTGTAACAGCCAGGACACCCATCCCAGTTATGTATGAAATGCAGAGGAAGCCTTTTCATTCCATTGATAGGCTTGTAATAAAGTGGGAAAGCGCTAATAACAGTGCTTTTGCCCTTCTGTTTTATTTTTATTTTCTCACCCAAGCTCTCAAAAGCACTTTGCAAACATTAATTAATTCTCACAACAGCCCTGTGAGGCGGGGAGCTATTAGGTGAAATAATCCCTTTTAGTGTGTTGCTTTTTGCCATTGGGGAAGGATGAAAAAGGGGGAGGGAGGGAAAGATTGGTCTAAAAAGCTCATTTCGTGCCAAAAAACATAGCCTAGGAATAATGTTGGCAAGATGGGAGTCTTGTCGCTGTGGGAAACAACTGCTGCAAATACTAATGCATTAGGAGAACAATGAGTGCAGCCATAAATACAAGAACTGATAGAGATCAGGGAACAGGTTACCCTTACAAGCCGGGCTTCAGTATCTTGTACAATGTAGTTAGCTATGGGGAGGGTTTGGGGTATGTTGTTGTTTTACTTTTCCGCCTCCTTTTTGCAGTTCTTTTTGTGTGTGAAATAATAAAAAAGCGAGAAGCAGAGCCTGTCCTTTAGGTAAGATTTCCAGTACTCTCATCACTCCTTAATAATAATAAAAATGACTTCACAAATGGCACTTAAGGCCTACTGGCAAGTAATTGAAAAGAGGCCCAAATTGCCACCTCTCAGGGTGTGTGGGGGGGAGCAAAACATAGAGCTCAGGTTCTCTTGTTGCAACTGCTGAAAAAAGGAGCTGTAACCAGGTTATTCTGTAGTCAAAGCAAACATGGAGGAGCACAACATCACAGGGGAATGGTAAGCAATCCAGCAAAAGGGTGATTTTATTTTTATGAATATGAATATTGCAAATGTCAAGTCTGGAAAGGAAAAACTGGAAATTAGACCTTGATGGCTTTTTAGTGGGGGCATGGAGAGGATGACCAGCACACACACACACAAATACACACACAGGGGTGGGGAATACAGAGCAAAACCAGGCAGAATTGGTTTGGAGACACAACAATACTCTAGTGCTGAGCATTAGTTATTGGACTTCTATTCTGTGTGCTAACAATATAAATGATTTCTCTTCTCCCCCCATCCCTTGATCACTAACCTGAGTTGAGATCAAAGGAGAATTTAGCATCTACAATGAGTTGATGAATCATGTGAAAGTCAAATTCTGTGTAGACAGTAGTCGTGCATCTTATTTACCATAAACATGGTGGCAAATTGAATATCTATGTCCACATATGATCAGGCAAAAACTACACAGTTGGGATTTGGTTTCCCTTTAGACTGAAACAAAAGATTTAAGAATGATAGCTTATTCTTGACAAAGTGACCTCTGCCTATCTTCATCAACTAGGGTTGGCATGTGACATTTAAAGTAACCAAACATTCATGTTTCAATTCTACAGTTTACCTTCTGTAACAAACCAAAGGCCCAAACTCCCTGTTGTTCTTCGCATTTCCCATTCTCCACCCAAAGGCTATGATTTCTTAAGTCAAAAGTTCGCAATTAGCTAAGTAGAGCAGACCTCCTGTTTCTCAAAAGCCAAACCACGGACCCCTGTTGGTGGGGGCTTGCATGCACACCCCTGCTCTCATCCCCACTTTTAAACATCACCAAACACAGCTAATACGGAGCAGAAATAAATTAATTGTGGGCACTGAGGGGCACAACGAAGATGAAAAGAGTTGCAACAGACCTGGAGTTCAGAGCTTTGGGATCCAGGGAGTGAAATACTTCTGCGGTTTATTGGCATGACACATTCAGAGTTCCAAGACACCTGGGATTTGTGAAAGGGAGAAGCCTCTCTCATTGTAAATAGGAGTGGAAGTGAACTAGGCACTGCTTCTCAGACTCTTGAGTCAGGGCAAACTTACCCGTAATTTGGGGTCTGGGCAGGTTAGGGTGTTGCTCACTTTGAAGCCCCAACTGGTATGTTACATAAACAACATGATTAGCAACCGAAGGTGTTTGTGGCTGTCAATTGAAGATGTTTTCGTAATGCTAACTGGCACAAGGGTGGGTGGTAGGCTGATTTTTAATGAGATTGTGACTGGCAAAGAAAGGTTTAAAACCTCTTTTTCCTATGTGTTATGGTGCTGCTGATGACACTACCATCACTACCCTGACCCGGTATTTAATTTCAAAAAAAACACACCCCACAATGTGATTGCTAATCATGTCATTAAGATAACGCGCAGTTAAGCTCTTCATTAAATTTGGTTGCACATCTCCTTGCTGTTAGAAGTTAATAAAGTTTTGGCCCCGGTTCAATCCAGCAATGTGTGTTTTGACTTTTATTCTGGGTGTCGACGCAATTACTTCTGAGTAGATATTTATAGGATTGCGCTGCTAGGCTCCCCCCCCCATCGCCACAATCTTAGTGTGTGATTCATAATTAAAGGTTAGGATATGCCTTCTTTCAACACTTGTGTGCATGTATATAATCCTTTGAGCCCGTCTCTTCGGAAGAGCTCATTTAAATTGAAGTGCCTACCTACCAGGGAGACATAAATGAAAGCAGAATCATATTAAATATTAGGAGACCTGTATTGGCAGGTTGTTGAATCTTGGAAGCTGTTGCTAATAACAAGATAATTAGAAATAGGGGGGAAATGGGTTTTCTTCATTTTTCTTACTTCAAAAAACACCTGCAATGGGATTTTTGTCCACAAGAAAAGTAGAAATTACTTTCCCACTTCTGAAACCCCTGCATTTCATACATTCACCTGGGACTTCTAATGTACTATTGGAATCAGCCGTCCATTTAACAAATGTATCTCCATCAAAACATCTGTGGAATTTATTAATGGTGATTCTGAAGAAGAAAATGTTTTAAACAGTGAGATGGGGAGGGGGGCACACTGGTGGAGTTAATCTGGTGCACCTGCTGTTGGGCCGACACTGTTTACCAGACCCACACCCCATACCATCCCAGTAAGTGGCAATGGGGCTACTGCTGGAGCAGGAGAGGACTTCCTCAACTGCCCTGCCCTGCCCTGCTCAGTCCTGTGATTTAGGGCCACAGTTCCCAGAGATCATGGAGCAATATGCTTTACCAGAAATGCCCTGGAATATTCAGGGTAAGGTAGGTCCAATGTCTAAATGGATCATTTAGTGTAGAGCAGCCTTTTCTAGCCTGCTGCTGTCCAGATGTTTTGGACTACAGTTTCCATAAACTCTATCATGGTCAATGGTCGGGGATTACGGGAGTTGTAGTCTAAAGTCTAAAACATTTGGAGGTTACGAGGTTGGAGAAGGCTGGTATAGTATAACGCATTGAGATCTCTTCTATCCTCATATGTAATTCCTTGAAGATTCTCCTTGGGGTTATTTTTTTTCTTAATATATGAGACTAGATGAAAAGTTTCCTCCTCCTCCTTATGGTGCTGAAGGAGACTCTTGAGAGTCCCATGGACTGCAAGAAGATCAAACCTATCCATTCTGAAGGAAATCAGCCTTGAGTGCTCACTGGAAGGACAGATCCTGAAGCTGAGGCTCCAATACTTGGGCCACCTCATGAGAAGAGAAAACACCCTGGAAAAGACCTTGATGTTGAGAAAGATTGAGGGCACAAGGAGAAGGGGACGACAGAGGATGAGATGGTTGGACAGTGTTCTTGAAGCTGCCAGCATGAGTTTGACCAAACTGCGGGAGGCAGTGGAATACAGGAGTGCCTGGCATGCTCTGGTCCATGGGGTCATGAAGAGTCGGACACGACTAAACGACTAAACAACAGATGAAAAGTATCCACATAGCGTATGGTGATCACTTATCCATGATAAGTGATTGGATTACATTAAAGGTCTCTCGCCCTATCTTGAGCACTGGCTATATATCAAGCTAATTTTACCACTTTCTGGTGATATCTTCTGCACTGGGTCACTTTCTTGACATAGAATTATTGAGTACAAAATTCATGAAATTAGCCCCATGCAGTTCCCATTGGTTAATCCAGGGCTACCTCCATGACATAAGATTAAAGCTACCATTCCATGAATCCTGGTTCTATTAAAGTCAGCAGCAAAGCTCCCAGTGATTTCAATAGAACAGCATTCCATCCTTATTCAAAGGCGGTGATTGAAACCCTTAGGCATTTTGAGAAGTACGTTTTCATTTACAAACTCTGCCCTTAGCAGCCTATTCAAATGAAACAAATTTCTCTCTTTGCAATATTGTTTCTGCCCACAGATTTCTCCTTCTCCCCTCTACTTCCTTTTTTTTCTTTTCTGAACTAAATACTAATCAAAATATGCCCCAGTGCTACATTAACTGAAGCTTGGGTCAGTCTGGATATTTCTACACAGTTACACAAGATCTTCTAAAGCAGTAAAGACTTTCAAAACAGTGGAAATATTTTAACCAAGACCACAGTGGTGTGTCTAACAAAAGTAGCAAAGATCAAAGAATTGTGCTGCAGACTATGATAAGAAAGGTATTCTGTTTACTGATAATACAGATATGCATCACAGTTCGGTTATTTTCCTAACTGGGAGCTATAGGCTATGTCATTGTCTCCACCTGAACTCATTTAAAAAGCAAACTACTTCCCCCCACCCACTCCTGCAAGGACTTTCTCCCCCCTTGAAACGCTAAAAGATAATACTTCAGAGGATTTTCTTCTTCTTTTTATCCACCAAACCCAGACTTTTATCTTTCCAGTAACACTTTTTTTTTTTTTTTGCATTTGCAAACACCTGATTCTAATTCTGGAACCTGATCATCACAATTACCCCGCTCACCTGATATTTTAACTCTATGCTTTTTAATATATCTGATAAATATGCATCGGAGTGGCTGAGCATGAACACAAAGGATTTTGTTTCCTCCATTCCAAGGGTTCCCTTGAGGACACAGAGGCTCCAGTTTGTAAACATAGCTTTCCCAACTGGGTTGGGGAACTTTGTGGACACAGGTCTATTTTAATGTAGCTGCCGCCTTTACTGATGAGAATGGTGAAGCTCTCTTCTGCACAGCCTCCATGTTCAAACCAGTCAAAGCATATTTTAGAGATGGCAATGCTTCTGAACACCAGCTGCTGGAAACCACAGGAGGGGAAAATGCTCTTGCACTCAAGTCTTGCTTTCAGGTTTCCCAAAGGCACCTGGTTTGGCCACTATGAGACAGGATGGTGGACTAGATATGTCATTGCCCTCATCCAGCAGGCCCTTCTTACATTATTATGATCACATCCAGAATTCTAAATTAGGGCACTGTAATCTGCTCTTCTAAAGAAGGAATAGTAGCCAATTGATAGATGAGGGAGTGGAAAGACTAGTTCACTCTCATCTTCATTCACTCACTTTTTGGTAGCTGAAAAGGGTTCAGGTGTTGAGCGATGCACATGCATGTATCCATCTGTATGGAAAAGATGTGGTGGGAAGATATCATGAACTGGTTGGACGCAGAAGAATGGTCCATTAATATACTGTATTAATCTAATGTATGTTCTTTGCAAAAGTTGTATTTTGCTGGATGTGGGGTATCTGGGCTATGACATGTGTAGTAAAGATAAGCATGAGGCCATTCGAAAGAGACATAAGAATATAGGAATTCTTGCCCAAGGACCCCAGCAATTTCTGAGCCCTCAGCAGCCACTGTGTATGACTGCTAATTTTTGCTATCTAATTAAAACATTCACATGAATGTTCAGTCATATTTGGATGAGTCTTTGGAATAAACGCCTCCTTACCCATGAAGCTCATTAGGTGGCCTTGGGGAAAGGGAGAGAGTGGGTGTTGTGCAGCGGCTTGAGTGATGAATTCGGATCAGAGTGTTCCTGGTTCAAACACCCACCCAGCTATGAAGTTGATTTGAGTGAGCTTAGGCCAGTCACATGGTCTCAGCTCAACGTACCTCATAGGGCTATTGAGGAAATAAAATGAAGAATGGAATCTAATAATGCTCCCTGAGCTCCGTAGAGAAATGATGAGATTTTTTTAAAAAAAGGATAAACAGACAAGCTTAGTATAAAGGACAAGAAGGTACTTCCAAACTCTCAAATGGCAAATTTGTTTCAGCAGTCACATTGGAATTGCATGCTCTGTTCTTTTGGTGTCCTGTTCTCCCCTCCATCTGCTGAAATGGATTGTTGCCTACTCCACAAGTTTGCTAAGCCAACTTATTCTGGCACAAATGCTAGACAATGGCAGTATATGAAACACAGTAAGTTCTGTGGCTTCTTCAGATACCCCTTTCTGGGAGGACGCCTTGGCACCACGTACCTCTTCAAACTACTAAACTCCTGCTGATACGTGTAGGCCAAGCACAAGCATGTGGGTGGATGTGTGGGGAGAGAAAACTTGAAAAACATGCACATATTTCACAATGTCCCAACCATTTCCTATATTAATAACATTCCCTATATACAAGCAATTTAAGCAATTTCCTACATAACAACAATTCAGATCCAAAGCATTGGGATGAAAAATGTCCACTTAAAAGGCTTGTTGGAAAAGGAACATCTTAAATAAGCACTGGAGACACAATAGAGAGGGAGCCAGTGTAATATGTAATGAGAGGAGGCCAGGAGGCACCAAGCTAAAGCTTTGATTCTTACATCATTTGGAAATTATCTGTAGAGGCCCCCCTCCTGCATTTCACAGTGGTTGGTTGGGCACGTAAGGCATGCGGCAATCTTTAATGTATCCTGGTCTCAAGCTTCATAGGGCTTTCTACACACCAGTACCAGCACCTGAAACTTAGCTTCATAGCTAACTGGCAGCCAATGCAGTTCCTTCTACAGCAGTGTAACATGATGGTGAAAAGTCTGCTTCAGTAAGTGGTGAAACACCGACATTTTGAGCCAGCTGAACCTTCTGAGTCAAGCCCACAAAGAGTACATTGCAGCAGTCCAATCTGGAAGTTACTAGTGCATTAGTGGTTTGGCTATCCCACCTGAAGTTCCTAGCCACTGACAACACCAGGGCCTCTTGATCTAGTGATAGATCTAAGAACACACTCAGATTACAAATACGCTCCATCAGGGAGAGGAGGACTCCATCCAAAGCTAACAATTGACCAATTATTTGAACCTAGGAACTGCTTGCCTACAGCACCTCACTTACTTGACCCTCATCTGTCCCATATTTAGCTGGGATAGCTCAGTGAGTAGAGTATGAGACTCTTAAGCTCAGGGTCATGAGCCCCACCTTGGGCAAAAGATTCCTGCATTGCAGGGAGTTGGACTAGAGCAGTGTTCCCCAACCTTGGGCCTCCAGCTGTTTTTGGACTACAACTCCCATCATCCCTCGCTAGCAAGACCAGTGGTCAAGGATGATGGGAATTGTAGTCCAAAAACAGCTGGAGGCCCAAGGTTGGGGAACACTGGACTAGAGGACTCTCGTGGTTCCTTCCAATTCTACAATTCTTTGATACTGATGACACCTTGCCCCCAGATCTCCTAATGACTTTTCCCCATGGCTTCACGTCGATGGCAAATAGCATATGGGAGCAAGATGGTAGCTTGCAGCACCCAGCAGCATGCCCTTGCCGCAGGATAGTTTAGGTTGTTATATGAAAATATTTATTTGGCATTGCATACAAAAGCTAACTGCTGCTTCTCTTCCACATTTACAGCATCTCCCATCCATAGTCCCTTCCAGTCACTTGGGGCATGCATTCAGTCAGAACATGTAGGGAGCTGGCAGATTCCTCCCACACTCTCAAGGCTTTCAGATAATCTTTCCCACCCTAACAGTAGATGTATTTACTATTAGGCCAACCAGTCTAGTGTGCAGAGTCTAGTGTGTGTTCTCTAGAAATCTTCATTAGGGTTAACAAAGCAAAGAAGCAGGGGAGAAACATTTCTTGATGAATACTTCTGGAAAGCCTGAAAGCTTTCAGATTCTTTTGTGAGGTTTTAGTTTGCCTAATAAAGGTATTGCCCTATTGTGGGGGTTTTTTATTTTTCTTATGAGCCAGCATGCCTTCCCTTTTCTTTTTTAAAACATGCACCCACTTTCTCTTAGTTATCTTTAATAATTTCTCCTGTTGCCTTTGCTAATTGTGTCTGTGTGTATTTAAACATTTGCTCTTCACCCTTAATCCTGCCATGAGTTTACAACAATACTGAAGCAGAGGTTTATTTTCATACCATTTGCCCTCGCTTCATTATGATTATATGAAGGAAACTCTTTGTTCCTCTGTGAACTTTAAAAAGCTTTAGCTTATGGCACACCCAGTGACTTGGCGATGGGGACACACACACTGAATAGTAAGAGAAGCAGGAAGGTGGCTTGGATTTTGGTGAGCAGAAACCCACAAAATTTATCTGAATAAGAAAAGTTGTAAAAAAAAATATTTCATTGTTACCACAGTTACAATTGGTTTTGTATATTTGGAAACAAAATTGGAAGTAACACGTGTAAGCGGATGTATTTGTATTGAATAGTCACAATCCACTGGATTTTGGCTTCCCTCCCCCTCTTCTACCAAATGCTATCAATCAATTAGTTACGATTCCTCCCCCCCCCAATTTAGCAAACTAACACCAGTACAAAGAAACAAAAGTGAAGGAAACATGTTTTTAAGGTTTTCCAATACACAAAGGAAATGGGGAAAGAAACCCTCTTATCTATAATACTAACAACATGTTTCTCATTCTGGTAAGGCAGGTGTGATTTGGAGAGGGAAACCGTATATTGCAGGGCTTCCAAAAAAGTTTCTCTCTGCAGGCTCTGCAATCCTGCCCATCTGATATCTGTTACTAGAGCTGGGCCAGCCTGCATATTGGATGATGAGTGTGGCTTCCTTCACTGCAACGTTAGCCTCATGTGAAAAGCTGCCTAGGAGGGCTCAGTGCATCTCCCACCCCCTTGCTCTTCTCCTTCATTGGCCTCATATTTTTAACATGTCAGTCTTCACTCTTGTGGCACTCCACAACTCCCCTCCTCTTCCATTCAGTGGCAATATCCACTCCATCACCACCTGTTCATCATGCCCTGGTTTAAATAAAATCTGCTCCTGCCTCTTGCCCTGCCTGTGACAATGGTCTTAGGAGGATAAGAGGGGACGCCCCGCCTCCCATCCACTATAGAGGTCATTGCCATGGTCAAGGCTGAGCATGCATGTCTTTGAAAACCCAGGCCTCTCCAGCCACATTCTGTGTAGTGTAACTGAGTTCCTGCCAGCCGCTTCTTTTCTCCCTTAAGGCATGAAGCAACACCATCTCCCCCTACTGAAAATATTCCCTAAAGCTAGCTGCCTCAGTGTGGATCCCATGTTTTGAAAGTTTCACCCACTGCCTGATGTCTGGCCTGTTGTTCCGAGTATGCTACGGTGTGACAAATACACTCCAGTGCTCCACAAACACCTTCCTCTCAGAAGAAATTCAACTATTTGCCCTGTAGACTATGACTGGTCTTCCAAGACTACATACAGAATATATAATGTAGTCAAGTTTGGAGATTACAAATGCATGAATTCCAGTTTGCAGGCCTGAATCTGTAAGTTAACTGACCAAGGTCACAGAGGATGTGTACATCTCACCACAAAATTGAACTGGAATCCCCTGAGACCCATGAGGTAGCCACACACCATCTTTCCTTCCTCTTGATATAGTCTCACCTTCAATTTTCATAATGCCTTCCACATCACTGTTTCTTTTTAATTTCCTTTTGGCAAAGATAACCTCTTTGTAGATCCATTTTTATATAATGAATCAGCTTATTTTTTATATTTGAAATAGCTTAAATTCAACTGTCAAAACACAGCATACAGTTCTAAGAATTAATCTCTCTTGTTCCCAAGCCACCGTTCACCTTCTGAATACCTTATAATTACATCAACAGTGAACTCCGGAAAAAGCGGTACTCTAATGATTGAGTGAGGAACAAAAAAAAAGGGAAAATCTCTGTGCAAATTGTTAAATATTGCATTTCCTCTCAAGATTCTAACCTTCAGAGATTAGAGTATACATTTGAAAAGAGAGTGAGAAATTATTTTAAAGTCTTATTTATCTAACTCATGGAACAGCAGCTATGTTTAAAATTCATCCAGCAATATGGATGTTTTTGCTGAAGTGTCTAATGAAAGCAATAGTATGTTTGGATTTCAGTAGGAGTGATCACATGAAAACAAACCAATTCTCGGTGCCCAGAAATTTGGGGCACCTTTTCCTCCATGCAGTAGTTTTACATGTAAAAATAAAGAATTTTGTTTTGAAAGCAAGAGCCAGGAGCCAAAACACTACTGAGATGAATGCTTGCATAGCCTCAGTAAATTGTTTAACTTTTTTCTGTGAAGATCCAGGTCTGGCTTAGATATAACACTAAAATATGTAGATTCATTTACTGCTAGACTATGGTTTAGTGCAGAGGTGGTGAATCTTTTCTTTCTAGCATGGGTGTCCACCCATGAGCAAACTTGGTGGATCAAGGAAATGCTGTGGACATAGTGTATATTGATTTCAGTAAGGCTTTTGACAAAGTCCCCCATGATATTCTCACAAGGAAGCTGGGATAATGTAGGCTGAACAAGGTAACTGTTAGGTGGATTTGTAGCTGGCTGACTGACCAAAGCCAAAGAGTACTCATTAATAGTTCCTCGTCATCCTGGAAAAAAGTGACAAGTGGGTTGCCGCAGAGTTCTGTCCTAGGCCCGTTGTTGTTTGACATCTTTATAAACGACTTGGGTGAAGGAATTGAGGGGATGCTCATCAAATCTGCAGATGACACCAAAATGGGAAACGAATGCCGCAGAAGACAGAATCAGAATTCAAAATGACCTTAACAGATTAGAGAACTGGGTGCAAGCTAACAAAATGAATTTCAATAGAGACAAATGTAAGGTTCTGTACTTAGGCAGGAAGAACCAGATGCACAAATATAGGATGCGGGACACCTGGCTTACTAGCAGTACACGTGAAAAGGATCTAGGGGTCTTGGTGGACTACAAGCTTAACACGAGTCAACAGTGTGATGCAGCAGCAAAAAAAGTGAATGCTGTTTTAGGCTGCATCAACAGAAGGATAGTGTCCATATCAAGGGAAGGAATAATACCACTCTTTTGTGCCTTTGTCAGACCACACCTGGAATACCCTGTCCAGTTCTAGGCACCACAATTTAAGAAGGATGTTGACAAGCTGGAACGTGTGCAGAGGAGGGCAACTAGTATGATCAAGGGTCTAGAAGTCATGCCTTATGAGGAACAGTTGAACAGCTTAAGCAGCTTATACAGTTTGGATCATTGTTCTGACCATGAAGCACCCTCTTCATTTAGTTCAGTGGAAGGGGGATATACTTGGTGGATGTGCTCTTCCATTAAAAGACATGGAATGGTTGAAGGAGTTTGGTATGTTTAGCCTGCAAAGAGGAGACTGAGAGAAGATGTGATAGCCATCTTCAAATATCTAAAGGGCTGTCACATGGAAGATGGAACAAGCTTGTTTTCTCCTGCTCTAGAGGGTAGTATTCAAACCAATGGCTTCAATTACAAGAAAGGAGATGCTGACTAAACATACAGAAAAACTTTCTGACAGTAAGAGCTGTTCAACAGTGGAACAGTCTCCCTTGGGAAGTTGTGGACTCTCCTTCCTTTGAAGCTTTCTTTTAAACAGAGGTTGGATAGCCATCTGTCATGGATGCTTTAGTTGAGAGTCCTGCATTGCAGGGGATTGGACTAGATGACCCTTGGGTCCCTCCAGCTCTAAGATTCTATGATATTGCCCTTTCCCATTCCACATACAGAAACTCTTCAGAGTAGCAATTGAATCTCATTTCAGCACTTCTGGTGGGTCAGCATTATTCTGAGGACAGTAGGACAGCTTAGAGCAGGCAACCTCAACCTGCGGCCCTCCAGATGTTTTGGCCTACAACTCCCATGATCCCTAGCAAACAGGACCAGTGGTCAGGGATGATGGGAATTGTAGTCCAAAACATCTGGAGGGCCAAAGGTTGGGGATGCCTGGCTTAGAGGCTGGAGGACAAACCACATGGTCTAAATAGCTCTGTTCTCCAAAACCTCACTGACACCATCCCCATCCTGAGGGTCTGCTACCTGAGGCAGGTGGCCCATTCTGCCACTCCTGGGCACAGCAGGTTGCTGGTGGTTGAAAATACAATAACTGGGGGATAGTTTTAGTCCTGATAGTATGCAGCTTTTTTTCTTCCTATTAGCATTCTGGAGTGATAGATTGCTTGGAGGAAAAACTCTTTTTTTGATAAAACATTTTTTTATAAAAGAGAGAGAGAGAGAAGAAAGAAAAGGAAACAAGTCAAAAGCACATGTCTCAAGGAAGAATCTTTTGACCTTGTGAAGAAGAATGTACCAGGATGAGTTGAAATGGTCCTCGTGGTGTTTGCAAACTCTGCATTCATTTATATATGTCCCAGAACTCAAAACATTTAATCCTTTGCCAAGAACACATAAAGGATGTGGCTTTGTATTTTGTGAGAAGAATGATGCCATAGATGTTCAGCCAAATTTTGAGGAGGCTCCTAAATACCATTTGGGGGAAAAGATTACTGAGTGAATTACCCGTAACTGTTTGTCACCTCCCAAAGCTCAACCGCAGAAAGAAAGCATTGAATGGGTCTCCTAATCTTTTTTTCTTATCCCTTGCTTTCAGATCAAGTCAAGTGGAATATAAAGGCTTTATTTCCACTGAAATCTTCTGTGTGAAATTAGACCTTTGGAATCCAAACTTTCCCAGCAGTCTTATTTTTTTTACAGTAAGTAGTCAGTGTTTAATTACTTGACTTTTACATTGGTTCAACCTCTGAGGCCTTGCTGACTTGCTGAGTCTTGAGGTGCATTGTTCAAATTGTTCAATGGCTCTGTTTAGCTTGTTAACACCTACAATGTAGGATGGCAAGGGAAGAAAAAAACTCCACTGAATAACACATTTGCTACACTCACACAAAAACCTCTCTATGATATACATGGATTAAAAAGGATTTCAGTTCGTTTCCTTGACTCAGACACATGCAGAAATTCCTGCACACTTTCAAGGGAAGAAAGAGTTATCCAGAATTAAAGTCTTTGTCGTGTTCCATAAGAGATCAAGACAGACAATATTCTTGGAGGCCAAATACCATCACCACCACAAGCTTGGCAAATGTCCTTTAGCTGACACTACCCATCTCGCCACCCAAATGCATATTACAGTAAATGCCTAACCAAGAGGAGGAGCCTTGTATCTTGTTCCTATCCTTGCTTCAATATCTCCTAGCAAAACTTGTCTTTATTTAGTTATTAACATTTATATCCCGCCATTCCTCCAAGGAGCACGATGTAACACAGAAAACTCAACCCACTTTATGTTCATAACAACCTGGACTGGGTCCATTGCCATTACGTGATGACAAAAGGGAACACACAGGACCCAGCAGAAAGCCTCATTTCTGTGAGCAGTGACAGCTTCTGTGGGAAGTGCATTGAGAGTCTCCGCCGTGGCAGAGCTTTCCCATTAATGATGTAGCTCCCTTGATGGTCAGAAATTCCATCTGTTTGTTTGTATGCCGCCTTTCCAAGTTAAAACCACGCTCAAGGCAGCGTACAGTGTATAAAAAATACCTAATTGCCTACATAACAAAAGTAGTCATAAACAATAAAAACGTACAGAACCAAACTGAACAATTTCCACATAAATCATATCATATATATATATAGAAATTGTAATTTTTTAATAGGTAAAGGAATAAATAAGGATTTAATTAAAGCTGGATATATGAATTAGATGTGGTTAAAAGTAAAAGTAAAAATGTATCTGTGGAAAGCCAGAAGGGGGAGGAAGGAAGTCCGGGGGTTCAGGGAACCCCACAATTGTATAAATATTGTTGAATTTAAGTTTGAATGACGTTAACGATGAAAACCTGATTTTAAAAATCCACATAAATCATAAGATCTAAAACAAATATACAAAAACAGAATATCGATAACAGCAGTGACCCCCCCCCCAATAAATTTCCCTAACCAATCCCACAGCCCCAAAGGGTCCTTTCATTGTTTAGAATCTAAAAGTTCTGCTCCACTGCATTGTGGGGATGCATGCAAGTCCTAATCAGTGTTTCCATCTCATAAGTGCTGGATCAAAGGACTGGATTGCTCAGCTGGTGCAATGGTTAGAGTGTTGGACTAGAACCTGGGAACCAGAGTTCAAATCCCCACTCACTGGGCGACTTGGGTCTATCACCATCTCTCAGCTTACAGGGTTATTGTGGGGATAAAATGGGGAGGGGGTGGACATATGCATGCTACCTTGAATTCCTTGGAGGAATGTTGGGGTATAACTCTTTAAAAAAATGCATTTCAGCATTTGTTCTGCAAATTTTATAAAGGCCCACTGTACACTGAGCTTAATTTGGCTTTTGCGCCAAACGAAGCTCTCAATCTCTACATATATATATATATATATATATATATATATATATATAATGGTAGAGATTGAGAGCTTCGTTTGTTTGAGTAATTACTAATGAAAAGCATTCTCCCTTCAGAATGTCAGATCCTTCAATTAAAATGAATGTACAACTCTTATCATTGTGTAAATTAAATTGCTTTCTTTTGGAACGTGCATTGTTTGAGAGCAACCTGAAATTAAACCCTGTCAAAATACATATTTTAGAAGAGAATTGTTGAAAGAAATTTTATACAGACACACACACAAACATATATCATGATGATAGCACTTACGATGCAAACTAAAGCATTGCATGCTTTCAAAAAGGTGTAAAGTATTTAGCCGTGTTATTAAATCTCCAGAGAGAATCATTTGATACTTCTCCTAATCCACAGAGAAAACAAGCTTAATCAGTTCTTGCTGTTCCTGGACCGGCAACACTTTCCAAAAAACACAAATATCTTCTATGCAATGGTTAGTACATCTAGTAATCGTGGACTTCAAAATGAAGAGTCAGAAAATCATATCTGCAAACAATGCATTGCTCTAATGTTTTGGAGAGACAGTGGTAAAGCAGGCTAAAGAAAATAGATCCTAGCTTTAACTTTCACTCCAAACATGAATTGGAGTCCAATGCAGTTAAAGAGAGAGAAGATATGCCCAATGTATTCATCGGCTTACAAAATTCCTCCCACCCCTTTTTACATCATCTACAGGAATTTTATAATTGATTGTTGGACATTGGACTGCATCATTCATGAATGCTAGAACAGAGAGTGCAGGTGTCCAGCCACCATCAAACATACTGATAGGTTTCAATGGGCCTTCCATATTTTAAAAACAGAAAATATTATGGGACTTGCCTTGCCTAATTTAGCCATAAATTGGATAGTTGCTTTCAGATTTTCTTTCCCTAGAAAGAAAGTTTCTCTCCCACCTCTTCTTGGAGCAAATAGCTTTTGAGGGCTTTATTTCTACCTGTTTTTGACGCATAAGAGCAAAAGCAATTTAGCTAATCAAACACACTTGATTTGTAGTCTGAAAGAAGAAGTCATTAGTATACGGGTCTTTGGCAAGTAGCAACTTAAAAGACTGGTCTGTGGGGCTTTTTCTTTTCTTTTCTCATTTTCAGTCATTTCTGCCCATTCCTAGCTTTCTGGTTATTTTTATATAAACGCAGAAACTTTTCTCATTAAAATGGAAAGTTTTGTTCATGTTAAAAATGGCAGATTATAATATGTTGTTTTTGCAGCTGTCTGATAACTCATTACTAGCCAAGGGGCCCAGGTCCTTTCCCCTTGCTGGGAGCACTTGTCTTCCAGACAAACAAATGTGGCAGACTAATGTATTTTTCACAGTTTAGTCTATCTTAAGGCTTGAAATAACTTTTTGTAAGTAAATAGCTGACCTAATTACATATACAGTGTGTGGACATTCTTTTAAATGAAAGTAATTTAGGCCACATTACTTGCCTTCGAACCGGAGAAATCACAAGACTCTCTCATAAAATTTACTGTAGTGAGGAAAAATGAAGCCAACCCAATGATGAAACTGTGGTCTTAAAACCAGGTACAGTTTAGTTTGCTTCCTTATTTTCTTGGGCACTACAAAGAGAAACTCCTCTACACAATGCTTTAGGGAGAGGGAATCTCATTTTTGTAAAGAAGTTATTTCTTTTTCAAATGATAAAAAACTATAAGTAGTTATGACCCCTCAGAGCAAAAATTCTTATTAAATAAGAATATGTGGTTGGATAAAATGAACTTTCAAAAAGCTTTGAGGGACAATTTTTTTCTAGAGCCACTCATTTGCAACCTCTGTAGCAGTTTTTCAGGCTCTATTGGCCATAAATAGTGTGACTGAATGCTTCACAGTGAGATCAGCAAACAAAGTGATGTTTCCCAGCAGGGTAGTCACATCTGATGACGAAGAGAGTGAGATGCTAGTTGAATGCATGAAATAAACATGATGCTGTAATTTCATAGTTATTGTATAGGTAAATCTTCAGGCGGGCTGCAAGTATTTCTTTCTTTACATATATATTCCAAACTATTTTTTTGCATTCAGGAGCTGCAAAAAGAAGGGAAATGGAAAACAACTCAATTTTTCCTGTCTCTCTTCTACGTTTCACAATGATTTTAAATTCACTGTGAAATTGTGGGTTGCATTTAGCCTATTATCCAGATCAATCAATGGCATGTGGACAGATCTCTGTGTGCACGGATTTTCCCGCTTACTTGGGTTATGAATCCAGTTGACATGCACAGAAGGGTGCCATGTGTGATGCATTCCTCCATTGAAACAAATGGGCAAAATCGGCAGGGACTGAGATCTCTACTGAGAAGTACACATAGGAAACAACCCAAGCAATGGGTCCAGATTTTCTGTCCTTTTCCCATTTTTGCACAAACCTTTATTACTGATTGACATGAAGGTGTAAAAGACTGCCTAGTCCCCAAACGCCACAGGTCTTTTGTTTCCTTTCTTTTCCCACAATGGAAGGAAGATTTGTGCTGCAATCCTAAACAAGTATATTCAAAAGTGACATTAATTGTATGATATTAATATATATCTATATTTAAATATAAGATCATCAGTAATGCCTCTGTAATAATCTGTTATGGGATTAGGTCATTGGCAGTAATTAGAAAGATTGCTAGTGTCATCCTCAAAGCAGCATCAAAATTTATTATTTTTATTTTTGCAGTTATGCTGCTCTTCAGCCAAAATAGAGCTCCAAAAGCAGGCTACAAATCACAACATAAAAAGGTATGGCACAAAAATAAAATGGATTGCCAGGGAGGAGGAAACAAGCAGATTTATCTCTTTCACCCACCCACCCAACTTGACATACTGCAAGTTTAGAAAAAAAATCCAAATTGGATTTTTCAGCTCTTCTCTTGACACACCTCTGTTACAAACAAATGAAACATTAAACGTATATTCTCTTAGCACAGTCTCAAAGAAAAATGAAAGCTTCCTTCATCAGCTACTGGATCATCAGTGGTTGACTACATCAACTGTGTGATTTTACTGTTCGGGGGCAATTGTGTTGCTGTACCTATTCAAGAGAGACATTTGTTTACTTGTTACAAAGGCAAAAGCAAGCAAACTAAAACAAAAACAAATGTACAACCATTTCCATTAAAAAAAAATTTTTTTGCTATACTTAGTGATTTTGTGAGCAAATTCAAACTTCCCAGCAGAAGGGTTTTTATCCATGTATAAGACATGACTGAAACAAGCAGAGGTTCTTTATCATACAGTGAAACTATTGTTTGCCAACAGCAATTTTGCACCCAAGACAAATGTGGAATTTTGGCTCGAACATATTTGAAGGGAGAACATAAATTTGTGAGCTTACATAGAGTATATCTGAGCCAAGCTCATCCAAAGGTCTTTATTGTTTCAGAAGAGAGAAGTGATTCTCCTGGGATGATCTGTTTACTATGCAATAAAGAAATAACTATGGCTTCAGTTTATCCATGACAAGCGTCCAGCTAATTTAATTGTACAGATTTACTTAGCTGTTTTCCCCCCACATACCTATTTCAGCTGCATTCTCAGGGCCCAGTAAATGTTTTAATTGCTGGAAATGTGGAAAAATATGACAATTGTACATATTGGCAGTCCTGCTTCCTTAAATTTCATGCCAATAAGCATATTTTAAAGGGGGGGGAACCCTACATTTATTTACTATTTATTACAAGAAAACTTACATAAGCCATGCCATCATACTTATTTGAAGTTCTTTGGCCGGTGAAATGAAATGGAATCTTTGACTCATTCTTCCATAAAAACTTTTATCAGTGAAGAGAAGGGTTGTTCATAACCAAAGTAGGAAGGCTAAAGAAAGAAGCATGGTTTCGCTGCCACATCCGTCATCCAAGGACAGGCCTAAATGGCATTTCCTAAGCTGAATTTAAGACCGTCACTACTCTGCTTGTCAATGCCAATCCAATGTGGCTTTCATGAGGAAGTTGCAGGGGGTAAGACGATGCTTTTATCTGCATATGTGAAGTGCAATGGCCAGTGAATGGATGGAAAGCTTTAAAGCCAAGTCTTTGTCTCTATTTACGTTTGGCATTTCCTCTCCTGTGGTTTCCAGCAACTGGCATTGAGAAGCATTGGTGACTCCAATCATGGAGGCAGAACATAGTCATTTTGGCTACTAGCCATTCATAGCCATATCCTCCGTGAATTTTCTCCAATCTCCTTTTAAAGCCATCCAAGCTGATCGTCATCGCTGCCTCCTGTAGGAGTGAGTTCCATACTTTATGGGGGGGGGGGAATCTATCTACTTTCTCCATGCCATGTATAATTTTAAAAACTTCTCTCATGTCACTTCTTACTCAGTTTTCATCTGAACTAAAAAGTTACTTAAGCGTGCACAAGAGCACAACTTCCAAAATATTAGTCTTTCTTACCATAGGTGCTGAAACATTTCTCAAAGGCAAGAGAATATATTTTAAGAGGCTTTGTTTCGATGTACTTCGCCTTTGATGTGAATGAAGCATGACAGCCAATCAAGACAATTAATCTGATTCCTACTCTAAATGCGTCTCGTGTTTATTCTGCAACAGTTGAACAGCATGTTCTACATTAACTATAAATCTGACTTTGATTCCTGTCAAAGTCAGGTTTAAATACGGAAAAGTGTCAAATAATTCCCAATTATTATAAATAGAATGCACATTGCAAAATTTGGTGGCAGGCTGAATATCACACTTCTATCTTCACTGTTTAAATTAAAGTTGTAAACTGAGCATCAAGTGCCTCCTATCTGTTTTAACAAAAATAATAATCATTAATTTAAAGCATTGGAGTATCTTATCAATAATACCTAACACCAAATACAAATAAAAATGTAAATGTTGAGCTATAACCTAAGAGGAGAGAGTACAGATTCTAAAAATCAGGAATTAAGAACACACAATTTAGCAATGAAATAAGAATAATTCTTTATCTCCATCTCTGTCTCTGTCTCTGTCTCTCTCTCTCTCTCTCTCTCTCTCTGAGACATGGCAAGTGTGGATCTAGTCAAATTCCCATCTCTGGTCCATAAATGGCACATTATTTACTTGTGCAAAATTTCAGATCCATCTAGACCAAAGGTGGAGAACCTAAGACCTGGGAGCACAATGAAGAAGCATATCTGTGCAAGTGTGTTGACAGTCCAGCTGATCCCATACAGAAGTGAATCCAATCCCATAAATTGGAAGTGTATGGGGATGTTCTTTAAGGGTGGTAATTAAATGAAAAGCTGCAATCCAATACACACTTACTTGGTCAATGAAATATTAAAGTCAATGGGACAGAAGCAGCTTGTCAGGTGGGCCAGAGAGAGAGTAGCAAGGCAGCAGGGAGGTTGGCACGGTGCAAGCACACCAATTCAATCAATTCAGAGCTCCCGCCAGCGCATTTGCACTGTGCTGACCTCCCCATTGCCTCACTCCTCCCCCTTCCCTTAGGCAACAGCGACCCACCTGCCATAGCAGTGCCATACCCCAGGAGCCGCTTCTGGTAAAGATGCATAGGATTGCATCAGATACGTGGCACCACACACCCAGTTGCAAAAGCCACATTGATCATGAGGCTGCAGTCCTGTAAATGTCAGTAGTGGTGATGTATCTGCAATATGCTATAATGGCAACGATATAATTTTGATTCCCATGGATTTATATCCATATACATCAAAGTGTAAAAGGCAGAGGGACATGAGGAAACTCAAAATCCTTCTCTAGTGGGGGGGAAAGCATGACACTTTGGATTTGAAAGATGAGGCAGTATCTTTGCCGTCTGCTGTTCTCTTGCCTGTAAGGTAGGCCAAAGGGTTTCACTGGTAATGAGGAATCAACTGGGTACAATGGACACTTGCCATTGTTGAAGTGAGGCCATCGTTACGCATGTTTTGATGGGGCTCGTGCTGTGCATGGCAAGGAAATGTGTGTACACAGTAGCCAGCTTACCGGCTACATTTTTTTGTCGGCCAGTTCTCTTGCTGTTACTGTAATGAGATTAGTGATGCAAACGGGGTGTGTGCTTTCTTTAGCCCCTGGTTTTTGTAAACTTGTGACAAATATGAGCTGAGCAGCCAGGAAGACAATTGGCAGAGGGGGAGGAGACCCTCTATGTGGGATGGTATCTCTGAGCACACACTGTGTGCAACAAGGAAGCACTTTTGTAAACTGGATGGATCCCGCTGGGCTTCTTAGCACTAAAGCCCACAGATAAAAAGAAAGAAAGAATCTTGTCTTGTGTGAAATCTGACTCTGACTCCACAGCCTATTTGCATGCTTGTTAGAATGACATCTTGCAAATACACTCTGCAAGGCATGTTGCTGAACCAAGAAACGAGAGTGGAGAGGGGGGGAAATGAAGCCTTTTGCAGCTTGTGTATCAGACCAGTAAGTCCCTGGCTCATGAGATGAAATTGAACATATGTCCAAAAATGCAAAGTAGGCTTTGCAACACATTGTCAGTTGAGTTGAAGCCTGGTGCTGTTTGCGTCTCTGAAGCTCACCAGGACAACTTGTGTAAATGTATTAAAGGCATGTCTAAAATCTCCCAAATATGTTAATAGTACTTCTTGTGTAAATGGTTCTTAGCCACTAACAAGAGACAGGAAGTAACGACGGAAGTCACAGACATAGGACTTGACATATTAATCCAGCTACAAAAATAGAAGGTTCCACTATCATAGATGCCCCTGCAAACAGGTCCATGCATGTCCTAATTCTTACATATTGTGACTGTACACTTCCAGCTGGTAGCCACTTTCTTGGCTCCTCTTCACTGGAGGCAGCTACAAAGTACTTGTGAAGGAACTCCTACAGGGACATTGAGATGCCCATAATAAGGTGAAAGGCAAGCTTTTTGGATTTGCTTCCTGGCTGCCATCAAGAGTCGATGTGCTTGAGCATCTTCCAGGAGCCCAAATCACATTGCAGGGTCCACAGACATGAGTCCCTTGATCTTGCTGCAGTAAGGAGTTAACCTCATGGGCAGAGGATGGTCAGTGGAGGCTGTCTTATCCAAAGAAAGCTTGGAGACATTACTGATTTGGTGCAAGGTCTTTTTACTCTGTGTGTACCCACACCACTTTTATCTATAGCATGTCCAGAGAAGTCTTTGGCAGGAGTAGTTGTATTAATAGGAATTCAAGTCGTTTCAGCTGCTTTTTTCATTGAATACTTTTCTAAATTTTGGTTTTGGCGGACCGATTTTGAAAAGGAAGCCATTCTAAACCACACTCCCTCTGTATTAAGAATATAGTAGTTAGTAAACGAATTGCCTGTTTCCCACATTTAAATGACAACCCAAATCTGCTGGCTGAGTGCTAGAGTTGACTGCCCTAAAGTGCTCTTGATGACAGATGACAGCACCTCTTGGCACTGTGCTTGAATATAAACATTCCTCTCTGCCTGGTAACCTCATTTGCCCACTCATGCATTCATTTGTTCATTGAAATACTTCCTGCTTTTCCCCAAAGGGATTCGAAAACGAGGCAAAAGAGGCAAAACCAGTCAATAAACTAGGCAATAAAGCAATAAGAATAAAGCAATAACAGACGCTATGATTAAAGTCAGCATCAAGAATAGAAGAACAAGTCCATTAGCAAGGCAAATAAGGTAATATTGTTTTGCCACATGCCAAATTATCACTAGAGGGGGTTGATCAAGCTTCCCAGGATCAGGTTTCCATAGTCATGGTGCCATGACTGAAAAGGCCCAGGTCTAATGTCTCACCAACAGTGCTTCTGATAGTGATGGGTAGGGATGGAGGTGAAATTTGATCTAAGTTCACATTAAAAGGTGAACCTGCCAAATTCACACTTTTTCAAACAATATGTGAACCAAAACACAACCATCTTTTGAAATTCATACACCTCTGACTTTTGCAATGCAGTCCTCCCGCCAAATGAGACCAAAAAATGCATATACTATGGTACAATGTGCACTAAAATGCATATATTAATGACAATAACATAAAAATGCAGTAGGTGTTAAGAAAACTGCTTGCAAAATGTGTGTGTGTGTGCTTTTAGGCAAATTTCAGCCATAAATGTGGAGAAGCTAATTTAAGATTGGAAAAACAGTTCAGAGAGAACTGAAATTGATAGATCCGTCTATCCATCCATCCCCAGCAATGGGACGCAAAGTCGGGGCTCCAACAATTACTTAACTGAGCAAGCAGGGTTATGAGAAAGAAGTCAGTTATTTATATAGCATGGCCTCAAAACTAACCAGAAGTTTAAACAGAAGGAGGACCCATAGGTCAAATAGTAGAGCACTTGCTTTTCTTGTGATAGTTATCACTGGCAAGTCCCTGACGCTGGTCAGACTAGACGCAGTATTCTGCAGTCTTGGGTCTCCATATGTTGTTGGACTACAGATCCCACCATCCCAGCCTTCTTAGCCAATGTTAAGGATGATGGTATTAGACTCCAACATCTTGGGACCCAAGGTTGAAGAACAGTGGTGTGGACTGACTTGGTGTAACACAACTTCCTATGTTGAATGATTCTCATATAGAAACAGAAGGAAGACAGGACAGTCTTGCTTACTGGCTGCAGTAGGAGCCAGGTGCCTAAGCTCATGCTACCGCTAAGCAAATGATGCCTGGTTATTATTTCAGAAATATTTCTGAAACCGTTTTTTGTTTGTATATGTGAGTCACATAGAAGCTTGCAAAGAAATTGGGGAATGTTTTCAGGCCACTCTTGATCAAAGAAAGGAAAGAACAAAATGTGCATTAAAATTCACACACTTTGTTTCTCTCCAATATATAATTTGCATATTTTCAGATTAGAACAGCAGGACGGCAGCAGAAAGTCAGATTTTCATTATTATTAGTTTGGATTGTGGCCGCTATCAGTATTAAATCTGAAAGGGCAAAGGGACATTAGACTCATTCCCTACTCAAAGACAGTTATCTTTGAATACCTGATTTGTTTCCCCCCAACCATCCAATACATTTAGATTTCGGGAACCAAAGAAGACTGAATAAGTAACACGTTTTCTATATAGATGTGCACAACCTTCAGCAGAGGAATTATCTCCACAGGGCGCCATTGCTTGGCAAAAATGGCAAAGGAGCAGAAATTGGAGTAACCTGTGAAAGTTTTCAAATGTGTTCACGTGGATGTCAACAGCCTCAAGATCTAACTCCCTTCAGAAAAGAAGTGGGGGGATTCAAGGCAGCAGAACTACCCATTGCAAGAAAGAAACAGTGCTATCTTGTAATAGGTAGTTTGGCTGTGGGAAGTGGGGTCCTTCAGTCCTCACAATTGCCTCATTGGGGCAAGACCCGCTGAAAAGACTTGTTGGGATCTCTAGGCCTGCACTGGTTTGGGTTCTTTCTGTAAAGAATTAACCACTGACATCGATGTTGTGTTTCTTTTTGCTGACCTACTCCTGACCCTGGCTCCTGACATTCACAAACTCTTTTTCAACAATACCCAAATATATTTTCTATTCATTCTATATTAGGCTTACCATACACCAGGGAAATTCCTGACATGTCTCGGTTTTCGGGTATAAAAATGGCATCTTCCAACAACTTTGCGGGTGTCAGGAATGTTACTTTTTGAAATATGGCAACCCTATTCTATACAATACATTTGAAAAATGCTACCTAATTACATTATTGGAGCATCTATTTCCTAATCCCTTTCTCTTGAAAGTGCAGGTGGGATTCAGCCAAGTTGTTGCATGTACGCAACCAGCTGCACTAACACAACAAGACTTTTCCCCCAACTCCTGCCACCACATGACACCCAAGCCCCCTAAGTCTGCTCTGGATGGTTGGGGGGGGACCTATAACAGGTTTAAGGGATGCACAGGGGCGGGAAAGGTGGAGACCATGACCTTGGCCCGTGCATGCATATCTCACTTGGCACTATATTAAATTCCACTCTAGAGCTTTCTTTGGTTTTTGCATGATAATCCTGAGGTCCACATTTACTGGGCAGTAACACCCAGACGCATCCAATTAGCCTGAGTATTTCCACTTGTACTATGGGACTTTCCCCCTCTCCATGCCCTTCATCCTCTCAAAATCTGCTCTGAAGTGTTGAGGGAACCCCTAGAACAGATTTAAGGTGTTGCAGAAGAAGGAGAGAGGGGAAGTCACATTCTGCAAGTGGTGCTGACAGAACCGGAACCTAGTGCTATGTTGGATACTACCCTTTGTGACTAGGCCAGAGCCAGATAATCTTTGATTTACTGCATGCAGTGTTGGCGGTTTCTATTATCAAATCTTATTTGTCCCCACCCTCAGTTCCCTCCTCCCTTTTCCATATTTTCCTGGCAACAATGAAGAGGTTCCTTAGCATGCAGCAGCTTGCAACTCATCTTTAACACTGGGTATATTTCTAATTATATATGAATAAACTAATTAACCGGCAGTTATACTTTTTTTACATTTCATAACTATACCAAATGGTACAATTTTATGTGTTAAGTTATAAATAATACATTTCATTTTCTTGAAGTAGTAAAGCAAGCTTAGGTTTGATGAGAGAGTGGTACGATGACTTTTGTGTTCCCCTCAGGAAACAAAGGTGGATTCCACCACCGCTACCCATGGGCTTAAAATTGCTGGAAATCTTTACATGTCTGCTCCTCAGTAAATGACAGGTAGTCACAGTGGATGGACAAATATGTTTGATTCACACCCTTTGAAGGTTCTGACTTACTCAGAAGAAATGGTCAAATTAAATTTCCACATCCCAAGTTTGGTTCCCTCACCATAAATAGAATGGTGAGGATTTGTGTTTTTCTATCACCTTGCATGCAAAGACAGGCTCTGACAGATTAAGTGGACAAGACCAAGAGTGGGACCAATGGTCAAGAAGGCTGTTCTGTAGAAGGAAGTGAGGGGCAGATGGGGCCCATCATCCTGTCAAGGTAGCCCATCTTCCGCTGCCTTGTGGGATGTCTTTGTGTAACAAAAGAAACCCCCTGTGTTGCAAACACAGACAAACTTAAGCAGTAACAGGCAACACATGGCTAATAATGTTCTAACAACATATATACATAACAACATTCCTGGGAGTAAGCACCACTGAGAACAGAGAGACTTGCTTCCGAATAAACATGTACAGGATTGCCCTGCTGGTGAATATTAGCAGAGCATTTTAAAGTACAGTGGTACCTCGGGTTACACACGCTTCAGGTTACAGACTCCACTAACCCAGAAATAGTGCTTCAGGTTAAGAACTGTGCTTCAGGATGAGAACATAAATTATGCTCCGGTGGCACGGCGGCAGCAGGAGGCCCCATTAGCTAAAGTGGTGCTTCAGGTTAAGAACAGTTTCAGGTTAAGAACAGGTTAAGAACAGTTTCAGGTTAAGTACGGACCTCCGGAACGAATTAAGTACTTAACCCGAGGTACCACTGTATGTTTTACCATATTAGAGAAAGGAGGACTGCCAGTTTGAGTAGATTTACAGGAATTTATCATGTATCATCACAGAATGAGAACATCCCACACTTTCTCCTGAGCGTTGTTTTAGTGGAAAACAAAGTAGATACAATAAATCTTACATTTTCCACCATGCATATTAAAATCCAGACACCAACTCCCCCTCCAAAAATTGCAAACTTTCAACTCCTAAGATTTGTTCATATTTATATGTGAAATAAAATATCAGTCTAGCTTTTTCTTTTATTTTTTAAAAAACCCAGTGGGGATATGGTATCTATTTCAAAAGGACCTAATATATTTGTCACCCTCTTATAGGGAGGAGGGGAGAAGGGGAAATGCAAAGAAATTATTTATGTCTGACTAACCAAGAACATTTCCAGATCAATTTATTTGCGAAATAACTAATAAGTCTGGTACAAAGTTATTCAGAGGCGAGCTTCGCAATGTCCACAGAATCAGTGTATAGCCGTTAGAATCCATTTAAATCAAATTACATGCATAAACTCATTATCTGCTATTGTTTATAGAAGCCTGGCTTTGGGGACTGAACAGACAGAAAAGCAAAGTGTGAAACATGGCTTTGAAGTGGGTACTTTTGTCCCAGCCCTCCTTGGTTTTGAGGTGTTCAAAACTGCAGGAAATGTGGATTGCAATAAACTAGGACAAGTCTTTCCTCACATTACACCAAGTTATTAAATTCACACTGAAGTTGAAACATGTTGATTGGTTTTCTTAGCATGCATACTAAAAATGCTATTGACTGAAAAGTAATAGCAGAATATTATTTTAAACTAGGGGTGCATAGGGGGCTATAAAACATTCCTTTAACTGGGCAAATGCTGTTGCATTCATTGACATATTTATCACATACAAAAAGTGGTTAAGAAGGTGCAATAATTGGACCTGAGTGATATTATCCATTTTGTCCCTCTCGTTTTGATCCACTGGTGCAATAACAGTGCTGTACACATAAATATCATTTTCATAATTGTTTTGGAACTCATTTTGTCTCAGTTTCTAGTGTGGTGTGCAATCTGTATTTCTCATTCTGCCTGAAAGGCATTAATTGGTTTTTAATATAAATGGAGCCTGCTGGATTTCCTGGATTTACCTTTTTCTTCTTCATCTACTGCCAATCAGGACTCAATCTAAAAACAACACACTAATGCAAATGTGTCAGGATCCAGGGGTCCTGTCAATGGAAAATAAAAATAGGTGGTGCATCACCATGTAGAATTGCCATACAATTGGAATCTCCCAGACATAGTCGGGATTTGGCCGTCGGAAACAGTGTCCAGGCGGAAATTGCTGAAATGTCCTAGAAAATCTAGGCGCTTGGCAAGCCATGTTGGGTGTTGATTTTGGCGAATTTCCTTAAAAACAGCTCAAAAACTTTATTGAGATTTTGTAAAAAAGAAAAAGCTATAACTTTGCCCAAAAATCTCAACAACTTTTGTGTCCAGAGTTTCACTTTTTGAAATATGGCAACCTTAACCCTAAGCGTTTTGAGTCCCATTGATTTCAAGGACAGTAAAACAGGTATTTAACTAACTTAAAAGTATATTAAAAGTATATATGATTGGCAGCATAGTACCTCCAAAATCTTAGAAATGTACAATTTCTTCCGCAAGCTTTCTGTGCAAGAGGATCTGTGAAAAGGCTTTCTCATATGCAATATATAATCTCTGGATGCACTTTGAATATTTCCATAGGCAAGATCCCCTTTACATAATTCCATTTCTGCAAGTACAATAGACTCTGGATTCCAGCCATTGTGTCTGATGGCTTGCTCCACCACTCCCCCCCCCCCCATAGATAGATTCTATATAGTGTATTACCTCATTCTCTCTCTTATGTACTTGTGTGTGTTTAAAAAAATCCTTCATAAGAAGTGCTGCATATGACAGGTGCAACCTCCTATGACTGGTCACAAAATTCAGTCTGACACATACCCAGCGTATCATTTTCCACACGTTTACCCTGTTTGGGTAAAGAAATTAAATATTTTTTTTAAAGGAATTTTCAGTGATAAATGAACGAAGAAGAATAAATACATTTTAGCTAGTTATCTATCCACTTCCAGTATCAACACGAACCTCTCTTTCCCCATCTCTTATATTGTGTTTATTTTGGAACACCAGCTACCTCGCGAGCAGAATTTTCCCGAAGTTTCCTATAAATTGCACTGCTTGACTATTCTCAGATTGCTTTATTACTTTACAACCTCTGAACTTGTGCCTTCCCAACAGACTTCTCCATCGCTCTATAAATTTCAGTTCCCATAAGCTGTGCTATTCATCCTTTTCAGAAGGGGGCAGGGGAAAGCTTTGTGTATCCGCTTTTAAAAGGATCATTTGCATCAGTTTCTCGTTTGTTCTGGGTTTCTATTTTTAAAATAAAGAATCAATAAAATTAACTTGTTTAGAACAACTTAGACTGCCAGGTCATGGACCAGATCCAGTGCCAAGATGCCTTTTTGTTGCTCCTCCTCCCAGTCAGTGGCTCTGCTGAATTTATGACTCAAATGGGAGGGGAATAGAAGTCCACCTTTAATCTGCAGTGGTCAGTAAGGAGGCAAATAGGAAGTAAGAAACTTCAACCACTGGGCAGCAATTGATGGGAAATGAATCCAATATCCATATGGTGGGCATCATATAGCACCAAGGGTAGAGCACTTGCTAGATCAGCTGTCTGGCATAGGCATAGAATTATAAAGTTGGAAAGGACCCTGCAATATGTGCAATATGTGGCTGTAGGGATCAAACCTGCAACCTTGGCATTATTAGCACTACATTCTAGCCAACTGAGCTACCTATGCTTTCTTCTAGCAGCACCCAGCACAGAGCACTAGCCCCTATGAAGCTGTGCCGCTGATAGATAACCTATTGATACTCATAAGCAGTCTGAACACTGGGTCCATTCCCCTAGCATCCTCCTCTTCCAATCAAAAGTCCATTTTTAAAAACAAAATTTTATTGTTGTTGTTTTTTAACAAATGCAAATGCAAGAACCATTCAACACTTGCCCATCTTTCATAAAACCTCACTGTGGAGCCTACATGTTTTCTCAAAACATAAAGGGCCATTTCCATTCTGCATCTTGAGGTGGATCTTGCAGGAAATGTAGTCATTGCTCATCTCTCTGTCCACTGAACACAAATCAGTGGCCACGTATAAGCCACTAGTCAAGCACTTAAGCTATGTGGCTGTGAATATCTGGGAAATGTCCAAGGTGTCACTGCTAGAGGGTGCCAAGTTTATTATGCAGCTAGATGGAGTTTCTTTCTAACTACAAGACTCTAAAGGTAGTTTTCCTTATTATTCGGGAGCAGAGAAAATGGGAATCCTAATTCTAGTCACAGGAGAGTTATAAACCTGATTCCTGAAAGGCCGCCTGCCCCCTCTATAGGCTTGCAAGATCACTTAGAATTTTCTAGGGAAATTCTATTAGTGCCACTGCATATAGAATACCATGGGGGGTGGGGTTGATCCCAAATTGGACATTTTCTGCTTTTTGCCCTTTACTGTGGAATGCTCTGCTCTCTGCCATAAGTGAGGCAGCAACATCAGATATCTTGTAAAGACAACTTTTTGCCCAGGTTTTTCCTGACCCATAAGATGAGAGCCTGTTGCATATGTTTGGATCCTCTTGGATTTCTGTTTTATTTGCCTTTATGTGCTTTTATGTGTTCTGTGTTGCTGTTTCACTGGTTTTTAGTTCTGTTTTTCTTTTTCATTTAATGTTTTAATAATATAGTGTTTGTTTTATTTAGACCGTAGAGATTTGTTAAATACAAAGTGGTATATAAATGCTTTAGAATAAAATAAATAAATAAATAAATAATAAATAAATAAAGGAGGAGATATACCATTCTGAGTCCCAAACCAATGGGAAAGGGTCCCTGAAAATACAGGAATTGCCACTCCTGTGTTTGAAGTTAAGCACACCTAAGCTGCAATCCTAAACACACTTACTATACTACAGTATTCTAGTTTTTTGTTAGGGTGGTTTTACTTTGAAACATAACTGTAATGATGTTATCTTTTAAGAAACAAACACTGCTTATTACCTTGTTGTAACCCACCCTAAGATCTTATGGTGACAGACGGATAAAAAATCAAACAAACAAGTAGGATCCCATTGGGATTGATTTCTGAGTAAATGTGTTTAGGATTGCAGTTATCCACTGGGAGTCACAATGTGATTGCGTTTTGCCGATGAAAATCAGCACTCTACGTACAAAATCTCATCCTCTGAAGACAGATTCGCATGTAGCCAAAATAGTGCCATCCACAAACAAGCGAGATCTATCATCTTCAGCAGCCTCAAGGGAACCTCAAGGTTTGAAGAAGACTGAAAAATATTTATAGGCGGGTTGGAGAGAAAATTAAGAGGAGGGAAACCCTTGCTGAAAATCAGCCCAAGGATGATTTAACATACTCAGCAGTTGCTGTTGAGGAGGAGAAGGAACCAGTGGGGACAGAATGAGGTGTCCTTTTGAAAAGTCATGGCTGGCTAGCTGGCTGAAACCTTATGAGGGACTCCAATTGTTTGTTGCTGCTTCCACCTGTACGTTTTGAACTGCTGAACTTTTAAACTCAATCACACCCTTAAGCAATAAAGACACAGCAACAGACTACCTCTCCTTAGTCATGGTCCATCAGGCATCCAATGATCACTGGCAACTTTCATGAGCTGTAAACAAATTTCTGTTGTTTCTAAATACTTGAGGAGCTGTTAAGAAAAATAAAATAAGTCATTACTTTAATAAAAAAAATTAAACCCCTGTAATGCTTCTAGGAAGGTTTTATCTTTCTGACATTAATGATAATCTCTTGTGTAATTAACTGTGGAGTGGTTATGCATGCAGTGTGCAGTCCATGACAAGCCTCATAGAAAATACATCAGTATTAGCCACAGGTGAATTCGTTTAGAAAGATTAATGACTGCACCTGAATTTTAATGTCTGAAAAGGGACGGAACACTGAATCCTTAATTAAAAAGTTGAATGAGTGGTATGGTTTGTTTAACATCACAAATTTCAGCCAGAGATTTTTATATTCAGACGAAGTCTGCAAAGAGAAACTTTCCTTCGAGCAGGGAAGAGTAAAGGTGAAAAGCAATCATGTTTTATGTGCTTTCCCTTATGTAAATCGATACATGGATCAGTTGCTTTGATAAGGATCAAATATGGTATAATTATGGCTCCTCTGTGTTTACAGTGAATGTTCAGGGGCTGGGGGGGGGGCTCAAGGAACACATTGCTGCTCTGCTCCGCTACCAACAGAACATCAGATGATAAAGGCAGAGAAATTGACGAGTGATCTTATTCTTTCCTTAATGAGAGGCAGTTTTCACTTCATTATTATTTTGCTGAGTTTTTAATAAGGAGAAAGTAACCTTGAAAATTACCTCTGGAGTCCCATTCCCAGAAGATGGTTAACTTGCTTCTTTCAAACCTCTCTTTCAATTAGTGACTTAGTTTCAAGTTGTTAGCATTAAAGTTATTCATCTTAACAAAATCTAAAGTGAAAATCTAGGGGAAGAAATAGACTTACCTGCATGAAGAACACGTTAAGCTGGTTAACTTGAGATTCCTGACCCAACCGGGGTGTGGGGTGTGTGTGTGAAAACGGGACATTTGTCCCAATATTTAAAAAATCTTCTCATGGTCATTCCCAGTAAGTCTTAATCACAGAGAGTGCATTACATAAATGAGATAACTTGGTAACTTTTTGCTTTTTCAGTTTTCATAATAAGTAACACACACACACACACACACACATACACACCACACAAACAACATTCAGAACAAAAGAGATCCTTTGCAAAGCTTATTTGTCTAGTAAAACTGATCAACTGTTTTTTCTTTCTCTGTGACGTGAGTTTCCTGACCTGGAACAGATGCAGAAGGTCACCTCTCTGACTGTCTCTTGCTAACTGCTCTGAGTTACCCCAACTGTAGCTTGTTTTTAATGAGACCATTCTTACCAAACGGAAGACGCAAATAACTGCAACAGCCCAATCACACACAGCTGTTATCCTAGCTGCGTTTAGGACTGGCAAATTCATTTTCTAAGACTAAAGTAATTCCAGTGATTGTTTTCCAATGCTATGAAGAAAAGAAATATATGGAAGAAACCAGACCATCAAAAAATTGTACAAGCAAATTACCTAGGATGGTGAAACTGATGGCGGTGATTCTATGTGCAAATGCGATAGAGAGGGGATTTTGTAATGCTCCCTGGCTTAAAGATAAGAGACTCTTGTAGATGTTTACTGCAGGAGGAAGCATCTCTCTTGTTTCTGAACACAACACTTTTTGTAATAAAATGTCATTAGGACGTTCATTCAAAAAGACAACATCCTGTTATATTAAAAACTTTAAAAACTTATGATTTTTTAAAGCGATTGCTTCTGGCCATATACCTATGTATTAGTGTATTTATCATAAGGAGATGTATGCTTCCAGTCCATAGCATTGATCTAACACAGCATGCATGGAGTAGGCATGGCTGCATATTTTGTAGGGTCATTTTAAAAAGGTAACATTTCCTTTGATTTTCCAAGGCAAAGGGAATGGAGTGCATATGTGGATCGAATACCCCACTTCCTCTCTGATGCATCTGATTAGCAGGCACTACACAAATTTGCAAATGCAGGTATGACGGTGTATAGGTGTATAGATGGGAGGGAAACTATAGATACAACACAAATTTTCAAGAGCAGGCATGATGGCATAAATGGAATTCTGCTTCCATAGATGTATTTGTGTTATAAATAATATTACAATGACTGAAAGTGGTTTCACATCTGCATCAAATATTGTGTAGCCTCTTTTTTGAGTCTTCGTTTAGATTCCAATCATGTCAAAACTAGCATGGCATCTACCTGTGGCCCTCCAGCATTTGTTGGGCTCCAGCTCACATCAGCCTCAACAAGGATAGCCAAAAGCCAAGGGTGCTGGAATTGCAGCCCAGCAAATCTGCAAGGCTGCAGTTTCCCTGCACCTGCTGTTCATGAATCTTCTCTCCCCATATATGTCTTCTGGGTGGTCAATAACTGGAAATGTGTGGATACCAATTATTATCTTACTGCACACCAATAAGATTACACTTTACCTCAGTCAATACAATGTATATTACTTACGCTCCATACTTGCTATATGTCTAGATCAGAAGCCAGTTTGACATTTTCCTCCAAGTCAGATTGATTAGTAATCTGGAGATATTTTGTGTCTATCCAGTTCACTTATTATTTGCTATCTGCAGAAACACCTGCTCTTAACTTGAAGCCAAATAAGATTGATTTGTAGGTGATGTGAGGTAGATGGTTCTGTTCTTGTGGCATGAGGGCAGGCTTCATGACCTTCAGGTTCATTTTAACTCTTAAAAATAAAAATTAATATTGATACATGGCTGCACCCCCTGAAGAAAGTGGGAATTCTGTACAAAAAGAAATATGTGAAAGAAAAATATATTGTGTTGAAGAATTGAACTGTTTCGAATCCAGGAAGTTTTGGGGTTACTGGCTGTGATTGAGAAGTTAGGTGGTTGGACTGAAACACATTTTAGTCCAGTCAAACTGAAAGGAATACAACTGGCTAAAATCAAAATGCCAGAGAATGTTACTTACCAAGCACATAGTTTGGGTAGGCTGCTATCTTGGAAACTTTTTTTCTTTTCATTCCTTATGGGATTGAAGAGAGAAGGGGAAATTGGAGACAGAATGAGTGAGGTCACAGCCTCGCTTTTCGGGGGAAAGAGGTGATACCAATTGGCTAGCTTTTGGCCAATGAAAGAGACCACTTCCTGGTACCCACCCCTCTTTCCAAATGGTGACCTCACATTGATTTCAAAGCAGTTCTGAGATGTATACATATGCTTCCTGAGACAAAAGCTCTCTGTAGAAATTTACCTGCACAAATACCCTTAAATGAAAGGTCCCACACTAAAATTTCTAGCAAGTCTGTTCAGAAATGCCCTAGTCTTTACAAAATATGGAAATAGGACATGTTAATGTTCATAAGAGAACTATAATTTTGCTGCTCCTGTGCATGTTGTACATTTTTAGCAGTCTTCATGAGAGGATTTAACCCTCAGGTTAGTTTTCATTGTAAGTTGTTTGGAATTGTTTTTAAATTGCATTGTAATGTTTTCATGTTGTAACCCACCCTGGGTCCTTAAGGTGAAGGGCAGGTAATGAATGTAATAATCATAATCATAATACTATTTTAATGTTACAAAATTCACCAAAAGCATTTGTATGTTAGGAGACAATGGTCATTATTAATGTATTTAGGTGACAAAGATGTTCTGGATGTGGTTATTAGCAGACAATGCTAAATTACTGGGGGATGGGGCTCCACCAGTAAATTCAAACAGGTATTTTATCCTATTTCTCAATGCTAATTATAGGAACGGGGGGGGGCAATACTCGGTGTGTACGTTGCATATGTTGGGAAAGTGGGAATTTCTCACAGGGTTGGAATCCTTAAATAGCAGTTGTTGATAACCTTTTAAAAGTAGACTCTAAGTCCCAAGGGAACATAAGATTATATCTGCTGTAATCTTAGCTTGTTCATCCGGAAGCCAGGTGGATAGAGAGTGCATTAGTGGATCAGTTCCGAACCACTTTCCTTATTGGAAAAAGGAGAGTGAGAGAGCTTGCAATGCTTTTTGCTAGGAAACTGATCTTGGTAGTGTGTTTTGGCTTTATTGAGTACAATATAAACAATTTCTTAAGCACAATTTCCAGCCCCACTTATGGGCTGTCTATCAGAGGGTGCATTTCTTACCCATCATATTTCCAGAGGTAATTGCTGAAATATTGTAGTACACTCTCGCAAGAGGAAAAGTTCCAGACAGAAAGCTATTTGAAAACAATGTAACCCACAGGGCAGCTGGGGCTAAGCTGATTCTCTTTTCATTACATTTTATCCATCCATTAAAAGCTAAGCACTCTTGCCTGCCTTGATTGCGCTGACCCCATGGAACCTGGATGTTGAATAAATAGGGAGGGAAAGCAATACCTGATTTTTGTGTTTTAAGTTCCCGTTTGATAGTGGTGCATAACATGTGCTCTCTACTTTCACTATGAGGAATGGATTCCTGAGGAAGATGATTTTGGACCTGCTGCAGGCAGTGGGCTTAAAAAGACAAGGCTTCTATGCACCACTAATTTCTGGGTCACCTGTGTATTCCCATCCATGAGACTTCCTCACTCACAGACTGTTGTTACCTGTACAATTTTCATTGAAATGTTTTTATGAAAATATCCAGGGCGGTCAGGTGAATTTTATGCTTTTTGTCCACTCATTTCAGATCAGAACACATCCAGCACTTCCAGGGTGGCTAACTATTGTTCTGCTGCATGCAAAACTTTCCAGGGAGTGATTTTAGCAGCCTCGTATTTTTGTTTCCTATGCCTGCCATTCTATAGCACAATGTAGCTAGTGGGCATTTTTCTGACATGTTTCTCTTTTTCTGCTTTGGTTGGTACTATTTTACATATGTGTAGAAAGTTTCTTTTTGAACACTGATCATTGACCATAGTAAAAAGATCAGTTGATTGAGATTTATTTTTCACCTATCAGCCCAAAGAAAGGCTTGAACCAATAGCTTCTGATCTACAGCTAGCTCCTTTACCAGGCTAAACCATTTCAGCCAAGAACATGTCAGCCTTCCTTGAGGAGGAGACAAGTAAGTTGGATCTCCCCCCATCCAAGACAGAAGAGCAAGCAGGGCTTGTTGCATCTCCCCCTTTGTTAGCTAAATCTAGGATCTTTCATAGCAAGCATGAATTTCCTGCAATAACTGTAGCTTTATTATTTTCCAAAATCCAAAAGTACCAATGTGACTATATATACAGGGTAATGTCTGCTTGATTCAGCAATGATCCAGTATTCGGTTTAGCTGTTATAAACGTTTTAACGCCAAACACACCAAATGGGCTGGTGGGGCCCCAGCAACTGCATAAGAGTGCCACAAAGTCTGGTCTTGTGTAATCAGTAGTTTTGCCACATAGCCACAGAGTTGAGCCATTGTATTTCCCTCCACCCCAAAGTCTTGAAATAAAACAACACAGGCAGGGGTAGAATTCCAATTCAAGAAAAGTAAGCATCCACATACAATATCTGGTAACCAATATATTATGACAAATTGCAGTTCTTTGCAGGCTCTCATTCAGCATTCAGCACCCAAGCAAGGCAAACTAACAAACAACAAAAATAAACCCAAGATGTTATAGACCCTGTTGTCTATTTAATGGTGTTGGGGAGGGAGTGTGTGTGTATCTAGCTAGAAAATAGGGTGATTAAAATAAAATTATTGGGTCATATTGGCTGATACTCCAAAGCCTACTAATAGAGGATTGACTGTTGGCTGCAGAAAGATCTATAAATGTTTCCTGAACAAGTTCATATTACTAGATAGGATATAATAGGATAGGATATAAATTGGATTAATATAGTTAGACTCTTAATACCCTTATCTCATGTCCTGGCATTTTATTATTATGTGTTTACTGCATTTGTATCCTGCCCTTTCCCAAAAGAGCTTAGGATGGAGTATATGATGTTATCCCATTCTCATTTTAGCATTGCAACAACCCTGCAAGGTTGGGTAATCTAAGAAATGTTGTCTGGCTTAAGGGCACCAGTGAATTTTATAGCTGAGCAAGGAGTTTGAACTTATCTCTTCCTGGAACAGGGAAACATGTGTAGATATATGGCCATATCTTTTTCTTTTTGTTATCTTATATGGTCAGCACAAAATAATTTGCAACTATTGTCTCTAGTACAAATCCAACAGTCTACCTATAATATTGCACTGGTTCTGATTTTATTTTATTTTATTTTCCGAAATGGTGTTTCATAGAGTGGAGAAGATTACAATGACAGAGGAAAGGAGAAGGGAATGAAAAATCAAATGCTTGGCTTATGATATACAATTATTCCACTCTAAAATATTCTGCAGACTTGAGAAGCCATTGGACCCTTAGGTCAAAGAAGCCCCCAGGCATCTTGCATCAGCAGCATTCCTCATTAGATTGTTGTGGGTATCATGGACTATTTCTATGGCACCATCAGAAATCATTGAATATTCATTTTCCTCTCCCATGTAAAAGACAATAAACAAACTCCATTCAACATCTGGAATATGTGAAACATTTCAAATGATTTTGTTCCCAACCTCACTTTGTTCTCTCTCTCTCTCTCTCTCTCTCTCTCTCTCTCTCTCTCTCTGGTGGGATTGCCCATCTATTTTTCTCATTTAGTTTTCCAGCCTACAGAAGGGAGTCCTACGCAGGCTCTGAATAATCTACAAGGAAGCACTAGCTAAGGTTGCTCAACTTGTCATTTGAATTATGTAAAATCAGGAGATGCAAGGGACAAGAATGATTAGATTAAGGCCTTTCAAATGGGCTGACTTGTGGAGAATGGGCTCGCCCCAAACACTGTATTTTCAATATCCACTGCATCCTTCAAAGTTAAATGCCTTCTGTACAAAGGCACAGTCCAGCCAGCTTAATTATTATACCTCATTATATCTGTGTTTTCAGTCTACATATTTTAAGTAGAAAGGTAAAAGAATGTGTCCAAAATCAAATTATTTCAAGAGCAATATATGTGGAAAGCTTTATGAAGATTTCAGCGTCCAGATAAGTAGCTGTGACTAGTACATTTGACATTGTATTCAGTATCATTCTTATCCCAGGCTATATACCCTGTATCAGAGAAGCATATGGTGGGGTATTACGGAGAAACAAATTATTTGTGAAAATTGGGAGAGATTGAAGTAAATACTGCCAGAATGAAAATTACTTTTCTTCTATGATAAGTTACTTTTTAACAACTTACGTTCTCAGCGGCATTTTTGTTTCCTTTATGGAGCTGTTACAGAAAGGATATTGTGTCCACAATGGAACGTGACTAAGAAAAGGCTCAAGTTTAGCACTTTCTGCAAAGCCGTTTCTCGTTTTATTCTTCTGCATGCAACATCGTCTGTGTGCTGCTGCAATGCACTAAGTGAGGCATTGCAAAGTAATGCAAGAAGGTATGTTGAAGAATAGCTGTTCCCTAGATCTTAATGGCCAAAGGGCTCTGGGATGGCATGAATACAGGCAGGAGTCCCAAGGATGAAATTCACCAGCAGTCTTAAAGCAGAATATAAGAACATAGCAACCTGCTAAACAATAGGCAGAGCAATAGTCCATCTAGTTCAGTGGCTTTCCAGGATTTCACAAAGGCCTCTCTCTCATTCCTACCTGCCAGGGGATTGAGTCTGAGACCACTGATCAAGGACCCTTCTGCAAACTTTGGTGGGTAACCAGGTAGGTAAAGGGACTGGAAAGGAAGTCCTATGAGGGATGCTAAGCATGTTTTGTTCTGTAGAACAGAAAATTCAGGGGAGACATGGTGGCAATTTGCAAATAACCAGAGGATGCTGGAATTATCTGGGGATGATTCAATTGAAATAAAAGAGCTTACTTCTGAGTAGACAAGTGCAGAATGTCAGCCCAGTGTTACTCAGAATTAAACTCGGTGTGAGTTCTCTGAGTCTGCAGCCTTTTAGAGCAAGCTTGTGTGTGTTTACTCAGAATTTAGTCCCACAAGTGTAGTAAGACCTACTTCTAGGTAAGGGAATGTGAACCGAATTGCTATCTAAACTGCAATCCTAATACAACAATTGCATACCCACTTACCTGGGAGTAGGGATGGATAGATCTGTCAATTTTGATTTGTCTTAGTTTCTTTCTTTTTTAATTTTTATTTGTGATTTTCCGTTGTATACATTTCAGTAGTTTTACAATCGTTCTAACATTTCAAACCCCGACTTCCTTCCTCCTCTTTCTGTGGTTCCTTAAATTTATTTTTTATATTTCCTGCATGATTTGTCTTAGTTTCTCATTCCCCCCTTAATCGTAAGTTCACTTCTCCATATATCCACATTGGTTTGCATGGTGTGTGTGTTTTTTTTTGGTGTTTTTAAAGTCTTCGTGAAAATTTGTCAGCATTTTAGTGCAATTTTCTCCTAATATATACATCTGTGCTCATTTTTTGCAAAGCAATTTCCCCTAATATAATGCCTTTTGCATATTTGTTTACACCAGCATATGCATTCTGATGCACACCTTAACCCAGTATGTGTGTTTTCGTACACATTGGAACTGCATTGCAAAATTTGGGAAAGTGAGTGTTGCGTTTTGGTTCGCATATTGTTTCAGAGAGGACAAAGTAGGTCGATTCGCCATTAAATATGGACTGAATCAGATTTATACCCCATTTCTGCCAGGGAGTAAGCCCCGCTGAATGGGTCCACATGGAGGATTGCAATGTCAGAGTATTGATTTGAAAGTAAGTCCCTTTGAAACCGGTGGGACTTACTTGTGAAGAAGCAGGCGTAGGCATTCAGCGGCTGGCGAACTGTGCTGATTAGCACAGCTTTCTCTTTACATGGTGGTGCCATTGTCTGTAAAATGCTTATTATTCCTTGCATTTCCAGCTGTCCACACTTGGGCAGGGAGCTTAACATCTTGTCAGTTTCTATCATGTTGCCTCTTTGTTATCATCATCTCGCACAGATCTGCATAACTGTAAATCTCAGTGGCTTTCTGAAAAGATTGGAATCCTCGTTGCAGTAAACTTGGAGCAGGGGGCAGGGGAGTCTGGGCATGAATGAGACATTAGTCGTCAAAGCCTTCAGGAGAGAGATCTTAGGTATGCCTGCTTTGCAGCTGGTGTGGTAGCATTCTCAGTGTTATTGCTACTGAGTGGTTTGAAGAAAACAGCTGGGGCAGAGCCAGATACGATGTGGGCTGGTCAAAGTAAAGTGTGCCAAGTCTCTCTTTTGGTAAGATGTTGATATATTTTATTATTTCTGGCACACAAACCCAATTCTGTTATCTTCTGAGAAACTTCACTTTGGGATTGGTTGCACAAAGACTAAACATACTGATTGGGGATATCTGGGCAGAAGCCATAGAGGCATCCACACTGTTAAAAGGGGTTTAGTGTCAAGGTGTTCCATTGCAGCTGGGGACTTAGAATATTTGCAAACTCTGCACCCTCTGGAAGGGTTGAGCTCTCCAGTTCAATTGCTCAGCATGTCTCCTGTTCGCTTTCATTAGTTTACAACCATTTTAAACTAATGCTGCTGAGAGACAGCAATAGCCAAAAATACTTGGGGCAAGGTACATTTGAGCTGCTGAACGAGCGATTTCTTCCTTTCTGGAACAATGAACCTGCTGGCATTTAGCAGCTTAAGATTTAGAGCCTAACTTTCCCCCTTGCATCACTCTGCATTTATCCCTCTTTTATCCCATTTCCCCCCCTGATCATTGTTTGTTTGAGTCACTCTCTATAAGCAGGCTAATCAGTTAGACGTCTTTGTACAAGCATATAGTTGTGGTTTATTTGGTGTTTTTGTTTTGTTTTGTTGCAACAGTCATTTGAGTTTTAGTTAATATACAAGTAAACTTGAAAAACTTGATTCTCTCTTGTGCTTTAATATGGCCATGTTATTTTCAATCCTACAGCCTGTACAGAGCTGGCCAGAGAATAATCTGTATGGTTGGCTTCCCACATGCACCAGTAGAACTCTTCCTGTGCTCAGGGTTTGTGTGTGTGTGTGATGGGGGAGGAGTTTGGTTTAGTGGATTAACATAGCTATGTGGGCCTCAAAGGTAGCATTTGTGCTGTGCTGGAACACATAAAACCAAGTATCATTACAGTATTTAAATCAGTTAAAACCATTGAGGTTTATTAGCAAAGGTGTGCTGAAATGAAAGCAGTAGGACTCAGAAACGCCAAATGTCATTTCACACACCTAAATCACACCTCTTAAAGAAGACCAAAGAGTCCTCCTCTCCCAAAGAAAAAAGAAACAGAAACAGCTAAGCGTGCATAAAAGATATTTGGTTTGATGGCAACATGTAGATGCTCCACAAAAGGCATGAGAACAGTGTCAGTGCCAGAGTAGGGATGAAAAGATCAGTCCATTTTGGTTCTCTCAGGTTCTCATTTTCTTCCGAACTGAAATTCAGCTTTCCACATTTCTGCAACAATTTGTGAATGTGTATTAAAATCCTCATGTTGCTATTTTCTCCCAATAAACACATTTTTGTCTGGTTAACATAACACTTTTTCAGCAAGCAGTTTTCCCTAAAAGAATGCATTTTTCCATATTTCTTATCTCTCTAGTATATTAATTCTTCTGCACTCTCCTCCCTCAAATACACATTTTGGTAAACATTGCCTGGAAAACTGCATCACAAACTTCAGAGATCTATGAATTTTGAAAATGTATTTATTTCATAAAAAATATAGTTCTCAAGTGTTAGAAAAACAAACAAACAAACCTAAAAGTAGTCTACAGAAAGAATGAAACACTGGCATTGTCAGTGAAAACAGTTTAAAACAACTAAAAATAATTAAAATCAACAATAAGCTAAAAATCTGCTTAAAACACATGCCAACATTCTGCATATCTGGAGAGGCTTGCCTAAACAAAAACAAAAATGTTGGCTGTCTTTCAGTCCTCATATTGCTTTTGGTGTTGCAGATTTGATAGATTCACCTTTAAACATGTACTACATCGATTCTCCCTGCATCCCCACTCCAGAGCAAATTCCTTACACAGAGCTGAAGGAACTATCCCTTTATGGACACTGGTTTAAATCCACATTCGTGGTTTCCATCCTTGTTTTATCATCAGACTTCCAAGCTGCATGTTATAAAATTATCTTCTCCGAAATGTGGAGTTACTGTCATGGATTCAGTTGGGTTTCCTCTGTGGGCAGTTTTAGTCTTGTACCCTTAGCATTAAAATTTTATTTATTTTAAATGGGGCTTTTGAAGCATGTATACAGATTTTTTAAAAAGGTCTAATGATTCACTAACATCCTAACATGCACTATGGCCTTAGCTCAATAGGGTGAAGGTGATTGGCATTCATATATCGCTTCTGAAAGGCACACACCCATATGCATTGCCTTACTTATGGTATCCCTCATATATCATTTCAAATTTTCACCTCATGGAGGCTAGCTTTTACCAAGGAAAGAAAGATATCTCAGTTGAGACAGTTTGCCTTTGAACATGCAAGCAATTCCTCGGCTGCTATGCTCAGTTTGGTATATTATCTGGTGGAAAGGCAGCTGCCTTTCAACTTTTTTCCACAGGTGTTCCCAAATTCAACACACAGAAAGCTTTCCGCACCTTTCTGGGTTCTCCCACCTCCCCAACCCCCACTGCAATTCCTAGCAAATGTTGGCTATTAAAGCAGGAAGCAGAGCCTAGCAAAACAATGTCAGCCTTATCTTCAATTTCCTCTCCTTCAGAGCTAACTGCGCTCCGTAAATCCTTGTACTTTGGGTTAAGATCCCTGAAATTCTCAATGAAGTTTTTAGGGCCTTCTACAAAGCCCTGTGTAATGAACGAGACTCTCTCTGAGTTCAGCGGGCTTTGTATTAAGACTTTAAAGGACTGAGACGTGCCACATGATAAATATTCAGGGGAACAAAGAGTTGCCTCAGTCTCAGGATATGAATTAAAGAGTTTGGGGGTCTTGTCCCATTTTTTTTAAAAAAAACCAGGAATGTCTAAAAGTCACAAATCATTTTCTCATTTTTCTTTCTTTTATCAAGTGATACCTAGCATGTTTCGGTAACTGTAAAAAAAAAAGAATCAAGTGCTTTAAGTATCAGAATAGAAATGTGCTTGTATTTTTATTATTCTAAAGTAACAAAAAAAATCTCTCTTAAAAAGTCATGCACTTCTGCGCTTAGAAGCCAGTGTGGTGCAGTGGTTAGAGTGACAGACTAGGACCTGGGAGATCAGGGTTCAAATTCTCACTTGGACACAAAGCTCACTGGGTGACCTTGGGCCAGTCACTGTCTCTCAGTCTTACCTACCTCATGGGGTTGTTCTGTAGATAAAATGGAAGCTGAGGGAGAACTATGTACACCAGCTTGAACTCTTTGGAGGAAAAGGTGGGATATGAATGGAGTAAAATAAATATTTGGTATACCAACACAAGGAAATCACTTGATTGCTCTAAATATGATTTATAACCAAATAAATAGTCTGGCTCCACTGACATGCATTGCTTGTAAACCGTTTAGAGGTTTTGTTTACTGTTAAGCAGTATACAGATCTTGTTAAATGAAGGAATAGTGACCAGTGGACTGTAAATACTAGCTGTCTAGTCACAGGTGCTTGAACCAGCCCATACTGTCAGTTAGACTAGCACGGATATGTGCATTACCTAGCAACAATGTGGTTGCTTTCAGTGCATCCAAACCCTGGTGGCTTCCTTCCCCTCAGTCATATAAACCTTCTATCAAAGGGTTTTGAAGGTTTTGAGGTGTAATGGTGGTGCCTTAATGTGGGAGGAATTGAAAGTCAGAATGTGAACAGCATACACACCATGCATTCAAAATTGACTAAGGGTGCTGGGAATTATAGCTCTGTAAATTACACTTCCCAGGATTCCATTGGGGGAATGTGCTATGAATAGTGTGTACACAGCCACGGCCACACATAGCAGGCAGCATGGCATAGCCAAGAGCCCAGTTTTGTATTTTTGCCCTTACGTTAGGCTCAGGTCCGGTGTCTTCAAACATTCTTGGGTAGCTTCCAGGGACCTGGTAGAACTCATTTCTGACACGAGCTATGCCCCTCCCATAAAAAAGAATGTCCTGTGTTCTAAGTAGCAGAAGGCAACTGGGCATTTCCCACAATTCCACACAGCAATGTTATTACAGGGTCATGCAGGAGATTACATGGCAGCTAACAGAACCCCATATTGCTGATGGAGCCCCACCATGTGTTATTTTGCCCGGGATCTTTTCAAATCTGGGCCTGGTGATGCTGAATGTGCATGATGGAAAGTTTGTCCTATTGTGTGAACAATTTCACCACGGGAAATGCTCTGAAATATACCTTTATCTTAGCACAGGAAACCTTCCTTCCAAGAAACAAAAGAGTTAATTAGAAGGGGGAGGGGGGAATAGCTGAATACCAAAAATGAAATAAATTACCTAGGACATATTGTGCCCATAGAAGTGATGCCAAAAGTTACTATTTTGAAAAGCTGTCAGATGGAGGCGTTTGGTGGTTTTGCAGAGCAGATATAGAGTAGAGAATGCCTCCCTAGAGTCGTAGTCTGTTGATGCTGTGTAGCTTTAATTGAGATCTGATTCCAGGCTGTTCTCCCACTTCTGCCGTTGGCAGTCACTGCTACCTGTGGGTGGATGAAATTCCAGATGTAGAAACTCAAAACGTGAGCCTAGCCTACCCCTCTCCCCCATACACAAACTCCTCCACCCCAAACTGACATCTCATGGGACTGCTAATGGGAAGCTGAAACGCTTTGGAGAAATTAAAATAAAACTCACTGTCTCCTCTCAAGGAAAGGTGGGGGGGAAGTAAACAGAATAGATTTTTCTCTATTTAAAGCAATTAAAACAAAACCCATTATGCCCATGCAACAAAACTGAGCAGCACATGCAAAAGCTAAGGCTCTAAAATAATAGCCAAGCAAAAACAACTGGCTCTCTTTTCGTCCTTGTTGCTGCTGACATGGCCTCCGCGCTCAAGCGAAATGTACGTGATAGATTTGCACTCGGAGGCCAGCTATCTTTCTAATAATAATAGGAATGCTAATACTGATTGTGGGGATCATGAGTGCTGATGAGCTGTGCATACCAGGGGTATGAATCAGCAGAATATACTTCCAACTGCTTGGCTAGGCAGTCCTTGAATCACACAGCTCCAGGGGACAGTAAAATATGAAAACCAGACAGATGTGCTTTAGAGAAATAAAAATAAAAGAGAAGGACTGGGCCGAAACGTTTCTTTCCTTCCCATTCTCAAGTACGGGTGCAAGGCAGAACAAGTGTCAGCTTACGTTTTGCTTAAATTAAAATTGGACCTTGCACAAATCATGCTACTATATATAATTTATCGTTATTACAGTCAAAGAACAGACAACCGAAATAACAATAATAACATGCATAACTACGTCAGCACCAAGCAGCAGAAGCAATACACAGAATCCAAAATAGTCACCACATATTGACATGGGAGTCTGTTTAGATGTTTTCTGAGAGGACGAGTTTTGATTAACAACTTGAAAGCCTCCAGTTCTCGTGGATTTTGTTATTGAGATAGTGTAAGTTGGGCTGCTATTGGAAGGCTCTCTTTGGCCCCACCCACACTGCACATTTAAGCATTCACAATTGTATCCCTAATGGGGGGGTTCATCTGCTGAACGAGACTATGTGCCCACATTGACACCATCTATTTAAAACAGTATGATACTGCTTGAAACAGCCATGGCTTCCACCAAAGAATCATTGGTAGTGTAGCTTGTTAAGGGTGCCAAGAGTAAACCCCATTCCCTTAACGGAGCTACAGTTCCCAGATTTCCTTGGGAATAAGGATTGACTGTTAAACCTCTTTGAGAAATGTAGCTCGGTGTGGGGAATAAGGACCTCCTGACAACCCACAGCACCCTTAACAAATGCCAATCCCAGGATTCTTGGGATAAAGCCATAATACCACATTGACTTTGTGGTGCAGATGCTCCAAAGGCTGGAGCAATCCAACCTTCATTATGAATAGTCATAGTGTGATGCAGCCATTTAAGGAATTTCCCTTTAAAATCTGCAGAGATGTCAGATGGACTAAATCCCATACCCAAGTGGAACTTGTGTGACACAGAAGTTAATGGTTCCATCCCTCTCTAACTCAGAAGTAAACCCATTTGCTTTCAACAGAGCTTATTGCATGGCTAGGCACGACAGCCCCAGCCCCCAGGGAATGTGGGAAAGGAAATAAAGCCTCTGACAACATTATGGAATTAAAATTAGGCCACAACTTTATTAAACTTCTGAATGTAGGAAGACCTTGGCTTAGGCCTTGAGTGTGTATCTCTCCCAGCCCCTCAGTCGGGGAACTGGGGCACATCAGGGTAAATGGGATAGGGGGTACTCTGTGTGACGTAAGTGTAGGCAGGCAGCCAAGCCCATATCCCCACACGCAGGGTAATTCACTGACAACCTTTCGGTGTATAGCCAGTGGCACCCATTTCTATAACTCCTTTAAGAGGGGACCCTGGAATCGCGGCCACAGGAGGGTGAGTCACCACTCCTCCCTCCCTTATAGGGAAGAAAAGACTCAAGGATTCCACCCAAGGCCATAACCGCCAAAGTTATGACGAATAGCTACGGGGAAGACAAAACCTGCCAATGCAGGAAAATTTCTTCCCGGTCCTTCAACAGCAACCAGTCAAAGACTGTAGCAGCGCCTGCTAAACAGGAAGAAAAAGTTAACCTGTAAACAAGAAACATTAACAAAGGGAGGGTAGGGAGGGTGAATCTCCAGAGCCGTGTGTCTGGCTCCTCCCCCTATTTATAACAGGCCTGGCCCCACTTCCCAGGAAACGAAACTTAAAGCTGAGGCTGGGCGTGAACCTCTGAATAATACACTGAGAAGCAGGCCAGCCCCCTTCTACTAGCAAGTTCCCTGGGAACTGTAGCACCACACACGATCCCGCAAAAGGCACCCACAGCATAGTGTGAGTGCTCCTTTCCTTCAAATGTATACATAGGATCACAGCTAATGGTGTAATTCATGATTGTCTACGCAGAAATAAACCCATTAAGTTCAGTGTGAGACTTCCTCTTAGGAATGTGTGCACAGAATTGCAGCCTTGTTCTTTTTGAATTGTGCTTGTTATCACAGTTGTTATGCCTCTGTAATTTATCTCACAACTATCATCACTATCGCAATTATAACATGAGAAAAGTTCTGCAATCTGTGTTTTGTTATATTTCTACTATTCTGGGTTTGCAGCTACCATATTATCTACAGCCACACCTTTCTTTCATCAAACTATACGTTGAGACAATATTAAGAGCTGCCTTTCTCTTATCTTCCTTCTGAAAACCTAACGGAAGACAATGCTCCTCCGATTTAGCCTGGCTGTCTTAATTTCCATTACAATTTAAAACACAGCAGGATGACTCGAATGTGTCTGTGAAATATGGCAGGAAGATTTAGTTTAAACCTATTAGTTAGAATAAAACGAACAATTTCAAAGGCATTTCTGGCAATTATTTTTGTTAAAAACATTGTTGCTTTCTGTCAATATTCAGATTGTAAATCAGTTTCAAAACAAATCGGTTTTCGCCCCATCCATGGTTTTCAGAAACCCAAAGTGCCTATTCTGTTACACATGTTAAACATTGGCTGCCCTATCAATTACATTGCTGCATGCTACCCAAGACACAGTTTAGTGATGGACATTTCTCGTGAGCCAAATTCTCAGCTGGGGCAAAGTAATCTGAGTGTATTTTTTAAAACACATTTATTTTAAAGGGGTAACGGGCACGAACCACCCTGTTTTGCATGCACAAGTCAGAAAGCTATGCACATGGTACAAAGTCCTTATGATGTTCATTGGTGGTCTCAGATCATTCCTCATTCTTTGCTGATAGGCGTGCTTAGCGCTGAAAGGAGTCCTTGCCATCAGTGATAATCTGTGTAGCTCCCATCCTCTCCAGAGAAGTGTACACAGGCAAGACATGCTATGAACATAAATAGCACACATTCTCAGTTCATTAGGAGGAACCAGGCTACTGCATCCATGTCTTGCAAGCATTCATGAATTTCTTGTTAACTTGATGATTGAGTGCAATGTATATATTTGGCAGAGTAGGTAACTAAGGAAGGTGCCTCATATTGAGTCAGACCTTGGGTCCAATCAGCTCAATAACATCTACAGTGGCAGAGATTCTCTGGATTTTCAGACAGGAGTTCCTCCCAGCCCTACATCAAGATGTTGGGACTCTAACTTCAGATCTTCCGCAAAGCATGGGCTCTTGTTCTTCTGTGATTGTATGTGGATGCCCAAATCTTCTGCAATTTCAACCCTGGGCAAACTTGAGGTGTATTTTGAATGTCTGGTCTGAGTCTTTGAAAGGAACCTACACAGAGGATCAAAAGATTGACAAAATCTAAAAATGGTGAAAATGCCATTTATCACATTTTGTCTGTCTTTTAAGTCCTATGTGGGAAAACTACTTAACAAAAAATCTAAACCATCCAAAACCTGGCAACATTCTTGACCATTCCATAAAACTGAGGCAGACTCTAGTCTGCCAAAGGTTATGGCACAATTGATTTTGCAAAACCTAAGATATCATAGCACCCTTTCTTTCTGTTTCTCCTGCCTGCCCCCTGGTAGAATTTTTGTCTTCAAATTTAGAAGCTGCAGATTAAAACAAAACAAAGCATAGAAGACCCTTGATTTGCCAGGGTCCCTACTTGGCAGTATAACTGGCATAAAAACAGCACAACTCTCTCTTTCTCTCTTTGTGTTGGTGTGCATGTGCAAATCCTGAAGGAAGATTATTTTCTTTTTCCTCCAGTGTTAACAGAAATGTAGTGAATCCCTTTACCTCCAAATATTGTTGTGTAAACTAGGAAGGTAGAGCAGCATTTTTAATACTGATGGTCCGACAGAAAGGAGAAATTGGTGGTTTTCATCAGTGAGCTCTTTGATTGAAGGCAGATAGTTACTTAGGTCTCATTACATGTGGTTTGCTTGGCTAAAAATAGAGACATTCAAAGCTTGACATCAATGTCTTAAAAGCCACTCATGGGGTTGACAACAGCTTCTTTCTTTAAGCCACTTAATTTTTTGCCATCAAATTAATATTTTATTATTCCTGGGGGCCCTCTACATGGTCTTTATGGTTTTCACAAGAACAACATGAACTGCTCATACAAATATTAAATTGTGTCAGGAAAACCCGCTGAGAGAAGGTGCTGGAACTAAATGCTTTGGTATCGAAGAGAAGTAATTAACTGCTGGACAAGGGCTTAAAACTTGCAAAGGTTCGTTTTTAAAGAAAGGCCAGAAGAGAATGAAAAATGTAAAAAAGTAGAATGTCAAGGAACAAGACATGCCAACCAAAATGTTTGGTCATCGTCCCCACACACAGCCAAATCCTAGAACATCGTGTTCAAAGGATTTGATCAAGAATCATCTCTTGGAAAACAAATATTTCACAACTTTAAACCTTTGCATAGCTCACACAAGAGAATGATTTCACAAAAGGAAGCAGGTTTTTAATTTGCTGTCACTGATCACAAGAGTATCAATTATTTTTTGATGGGGCCTTCTTTCATCTTTTACCTGAAGAGATATTCATTGCTTTATAGACCTTTTCTTTTTCACCAGTCACTCAGAAATAAAAGATTTATGATGTCAGGTGTGTGTTTTTTTCCTCCCCTAACCTCACTGTAGCACAAAGGAACACATTTGTTTAAAATGTATGCTGCTCACACCAAAGTAATAGTTCACCAAAAGAACAAAGAGCCACCATTAGGCTTCCCATTTTAAAATGTTTCAATGCTGCATTTTTAACAATCAGATGGTAGAAATCCATAGACAAGAATAAATGTCATGGGTTTCTTATTTTGATTCAAAGGGCCCCTTTTTCCAGATTTGCTATTTTTTAATTTCATCTTCAACCCTAAAATTTTAGCTATTTATTTATTTAAAAATAAAGAATTATAGTTGGCCCGAGATTCCACAAGCCCCACATTGGTTATGTTACAATCCGATTTCTTCCAGCTTTGCAGTTCAATGTATCTATGATAAATCCTCCTTTTTTGTTCATGTTTGAAATCTCAGGAATTGGGGTATATGGTTTCTTCAATTGGTACAACAACAGGATGAACACAGTAACTACAGAAGACCAATTGTGGAGGACACAGTTGGAACAGACACATTGCAGATGAAAGAAATGGGTGCGGGAAGGTAATCGAAGAAGGGGACATTGGAAGCCAATTCTAGCTGAGCAGAACAGGATGGCTCCATACAAGAGACGAGAAGTAGGTCAGCGTCGCTTGGCAGAGGGAAGAGCAGAGTGAGCCAACCTTGTCAGAAAGACTTGCAATGGAGATGGATGATCCCACTGAAGAAGAAAGGAATGAGCCAAACCTGTCAGGAAAGAGCCAGGCCAGACTCATCAGGGGAATGGGGAGTGGTGCAAGCGAGCCCCATTGCTGCGGAATTTACAAAGCCTGAAATCAATATAACTTCAGGATGAAGAAACAGGAGACCTAGCTAGGGGAGGAAATGAAAATGCCTTGCCAATAAAAGAGCTTAGCTTAGAAATAAGAACAGAAAACAATATATTGCTCTGTGCTAAAATACTTCTGAACAGGGAGACTAAAAACAGCAACCCTATATGCGCTTGCATGGGAGTCAGTCTCGTTGAGTGTGGTGGGGCTTACTTTTGAGTAGACATGCATCAGATTCCTATGTAAGAGTCACCTGTACAAAGCTGTAGCTTCTTGTTCATTAGCAGTAGTGAGATGTTCTGTTTTTATGGTGTCTCTTCAGATGGTTTATTCCTTATCAGCACTCCTGAACCTTTGAAGATCTATAGAAAACATATTGTTGTTTTCATGAGTAATTTAAAGACGGGGAGGCAGAATAGAGTTGTTTAGCACTTTCTCTGACTTTGGGATCTTCAAAACTAAGTTAACCATATAAACTATCAGGCTGGGAATGAAATTAGAGTAAAAATACAGTAGCCAACATACAGTGTGATTTTAATCTTATTTCATGGTGTGGAACTCCTAACAATTTATCACAGTTTATTTGGAATCTAAGGAGCTAATTATGAACCATTATGTGCAAAATCCTATAACAAGAGTTCTAATGCTGAATCTTTGAAGGAAGGATCTTACCGAGAAGTCATAGAGGAGGAATTCCTTGTTCGTCTGCTCCAAATCTCCACCTCAAGTGGCCTTCAGAAAGCACCTTCAAATGTGGCTTGAAATTTTATGAAGGAAAAACAACTGGGAGAGAGAAGGATTTAGAACAGGGAAAAGATCAGTGGGGAAATAGTTTTAAAATGAAACAAAATATATATATATACTGCCACTGCTCTGCTAAAACTCCATTACATCTTTCCCCCCCAAAAAATAATAATTAAGAAAGAAAAGAACAACACTGTTGTGACCTTTTACATACATTTCCATGTGATGTAAGGGTATATCTCTTAATTAACCCCCAAAAAGACTTTTAAAAAACAAACAAACAAACCCATTTATCTCAAACTTCTCACCAGCTTATGTTCAACAACTATTCTTTGAACATCAGTCAAATATACCCTAAATAATGGTTATCTGTGTTTGATACCTGTATTGGCTATGTATATTGAATGATACTTGATTTGATATTTGATATTTTACTTGGCTACTTCATATCAGTATTTTTATGCTTGACATCCAAACCTATTCAACAGTTCGCTGCCTCTAGCTAGTTGGCATTTAGTATTTGATAGCATTTGACAGATAGCATGCAATGCTGCTTGGGAATGTGTTTTTTGTTTGTTTGTTTGTTTGTTTGTTTGTTTGTTTGTTTTACAATATTTTGAAGTTGGTAGCTTTCTAAAGTAGATTTTACATTTGATACCTGCTCCTCAAAAATAAATAAATAGAGATGGCAATGAGCCTGAAGGGCCTGAATAATCAGAAATACCAAGATGAAATTTCACATCCAAATAGGTATTTGAATTTCAGATTAGAAAATCTATATCCAAACTTCAAATGGAAAATTGAGGTTTTGATTAGAATAGATTTCATGTAGATTTTGGAAGATTAGGAAGAGCTGCATTATCTGCTTCAGCTTTACTTCATTGTATCATTAAAAGAGTAATGGGACAAAAAGTCTCCACAGGGAGAGCTTTGGTGGGACTGATGGGACCATGCATTACCTGCCTCTGCAGAGAATATAACTCTCTGTCAATATTTCAGCTAGAAGCAGCACCCCATAAATGTAGCTTTGCACACGGGATACTCCCATTCGCAGAAGGAAGAAAATGAGGTGACTTTTTTCCAATTTCCCATACAGCTTCTGAAAATCTGGTGCTTGGGGCCCCTCTTGAAATGGGTAAGGGGGGCTGCAGGTGGAAGGAGAGCGAGCAAAAACTACTCCCCTCCTTCTACTGGCAGATGAATGGGACTGAAAGCTGTTTGTGAATGGAAGTCTTCCTTCCATTCATAGAAAGCATACTTAAAATACAAATTTCTGGGGCTTCTAAAGTAGTAGTAGCAGTAGTAACAACAACAAAACATGATACTTGCAGGGTTAATGCAACAGCAAGCTAAAGAACTAAAGGGATACACACACACAAACTCCATCAGGTATAATTTTCTCCATGAAGTAAAACAAAGAGTTCAAAATTTGAGTAAAGGGAGAAACATGTTAAAATACAGAGTGCCCCAATGCTATCTGAGGTTACATCAAGCCTTTTCCTATTTGCAAACACTAGTAAGCTTTCACGTCCTCCTCCCTCATTTTATATATGACTTGGAACTGCTTGATGTGAAAGGCAGTCCATAAATTGAAACTGCATTTTATTTGAGAGGAGATAAAGATATTGAAATGGCAAAGGGGAAGAGAGAGAAAACACAAAAACACCAGCTTTTAAATGAGACACACTTGAGCTGAAAATGCAAACCACATTAATCCAAGAGGGTTGAGGGTTCTCTCTCTCTCTCTCTCTCTCTCTCCCAGTTCTTCCCAAGAAAGAGCCCAGAAAAGGAGGGCATTTAAAAGAGTAAAACATAAAACTTAACAACGGAAGATGCTACAAGCTCAGAATAGCAAATAAACGTACATACCATCAAATGAATGCAAGAGGCCAGGGTGGAAGCCAGCAAATCTGGTTGGAATATTTAAAGAAAGGATGGAAATCATTAGAATTGGTAAATGGGGGGAAGCTATGTGTTGGTGGTTGGATAAGCTTTATAGAGAAAAGTACACTGAGCTGTGAAATATGACAGGCTCTATGCTGGTCTATGACCGTAATAAAGTATTTGATGATGCTGACAGGCTGTAGGTCAGTGGTAGAGCGTCTGCTTTGCATGCAAAAGGTCCCAGGTTCAATCCCCAACAACCCCAGGTAGTGTTGGGAATATCCCCCACCTGAAATTCCAGAGAGTCAGTGTAAATAATACTGAACTAAATAGACTTCCTATGTTCTGAGGTTCCAATTTCCAGGTTGTAGCCTAGAATACTCATTAGCACACAGTCTTGTACAGTGGTACCTCGGGTTAAGTACTTAATTCGTTTTGGAGGTCCGTTCTTAACCTGAAACTGTTCTTAACCTGAAGCACCACTTTAGCTAATGGGGCCTCCTGCTGCCACTGCACCGCTGCAGCGCAATTTCTGTTCTCATCCTGATGCAAAGTTCTTAACCCAAGGTACTATTTCTGGGTTAGCGGAGTCTGTAACCTGAAGCGTATGTAACCTGAAGCGTATGTAACCCGAGGTACCACTGTATTTTGAAGATGGCCTATCATTTTAGGAGTGAGAAAGCCACATAGCTTAATGGTAGAACCAGGGGCGTAGGAAGGGGGTGGGGTGGGGGTGGGGCCTGCCCCGGGTGTCATCCTGAAGGGGGGTAACATTTGGTGTGCCCTCTCGCCCACGACTATGAAGCCTACAGTGAGCGGCAGCCCCGGGGCCACCAGCAAAGCAACAAAGCAACTTGCTATAGACTTGGGAGTTGTGGCGGGGGGGCGCACCGTTGCCCATGATCCCAGCTGGAGGAGGAAGGCAGGCAGGCAGGGGAGAGGACGGCTGTCATCCCTGAAGGGGGTGACATTCGGTGCGCCCCCCGCAGGCAGATCGGCACACCACCGATCACACCCCCGGGAGGATTGCTCCACCCCTGGGGGCACGTCATTGTTGCCACTCCAGGTGCCCGAGCTGCTTCCTCCACCACTGGGTAGAACACATGATCTGCTTGCAAAAGGTCCCATGTTCAATATCCAGCATCTCCAGGTAGTACAAGGAAGACACCATGTCTGAAACCCTGGGGAGCCACAGCCACTCAGTGCTGACAGTACTGAGACAGACCAAGTTGTCTACACACAGAGACATAAAGTGCCTTTGCTGCCTTCCACAGATGAATTTTGGGGTCAGTGTTCACACTGAGTTGTCTTCACATTGTCAGTCTGTCGTTCTTTTGGTGTTTCGAAGATGCCTTCTGGTAGAACAGTTGTAAGCCATCTTACATTTTACAATGCATTCTGAAGCCCTTCTTGCCTTTGGGTGGAAACTGAGAGCACCTTCTCTGGGGACCTCATGTTGAGGAGGGTAGCAATATGGAGCCATTTCCTCTCTACCTGCGACTCCCTCTCCACCCAATCTGCACTGGGTATGAGGGTTGGAGAAGAAGAGTCATTGGCCATTTCCCCTGTTCCACTGACAGATGTCTTTTATCAGCAGAGGGACACTAATCACAACAACAACAACAAATGACCTGGATCCCACCCACAGAGTTCCAGGTACACGTTTTGTCCTTCTGATTGTGCATTGCAAGCCCCCAAGAGAACATCCATTGCTTTGCAGAAATGCCCTGAATCTGACTTTCATTGTTATTATAACTAACCAGAATGGCAAAGTAGCTTAGACAAATTCATGGAGCATAAGTCTTTCAGGGGTTACCAATCATGATGGCTATATGATCTCCAGGACAGCATGTATCTGAATACCAGTTTCTGGACATAATGGACAGGGAAATGCTATTGCACTCATGTCCTGCTTGTAGATTTCCTCAGGCTGGCCACTGTAAGAAAAGAATGCTTGACTAAATGTACTTTTAGTCTGATACATCAGGGTTCTCTTTAAGTACTTATGGCCATATAAGCAACATAGTTTTCCCACCCACCCCATCTCACCTTCAGGACAATGCTCAACTAAAAGATTAGAATTATCTTCAAAATATGTGAGCCTCTGCTCCTCTACAATAACTTACAACAGCCCTCTCACTCAGCAATTTCAGTTCACAGTCCCCAAATCATTTATAGAGCAGTGCTATTATCAGATTGACACCCACACCTTTAGCTAATATTTGTTGCCCATAGTTCATGAGATATTTTTATCTCTCAGGTGTTAAAATTAATGCATTTTCTTTCTGTTCTGTATCAGCTGCAGAGCACTCATAAATTAGATTGGATCCTTTCCAAAACAAGAAATTAACAGCTAAGAGGATTTAATGTTCAGTGCTTAAATAATGCCTTGTCGAAGGTTTTGTATCTCGTAAAATCTAATGGGCAGATGTATTTCACTGCGACTACTACTTAATATTTATTCAGTGCCATTGGTAGGCTAGACAGTGCACAAAAGAAAGGAGTGGCGGTGTCCCTGCTCAAGGAACCAGCCTGATGTCTGAAATGTGGACTTGGAAGTGTTTAGCACTTTGGGGGACACGAGGAAAAGTTTCCCTGATGAGTGGAGGCCATGAATTTGGGAAGTTATATAAGACTGGACAGAAAGATGACATGCTTTGTTTTAGACGATGGGAAAGGATGAACAAAAGATGCCAAATATTCAAATAATGAAAATGGGGGAAATGAGCAATTTTGGAGGACATGTAGCTCTTCTACTGCCAGTTCTAAATTTTATGGGGACTTTGGGCACTATCCTCTCCATGAGATGGCTCCTGCTCCCATTAAGCAGAGTGGGATAGCCACTTCAGAGAGCAGATCCTGAGAAAGGGGTAGTGGATCTTACAGTGTGTGTCTCATGAAAGTCCCCCTCCTTCCCTGTAGACCCTCCTGGGTATAAAGGTCAGCAGAGACGGCCCTCTTGTTAGTTCCAGAGGTTGGGAGGCAGGAGATGACATTCTCTGTGGCAGCCCCCAAGTCATGGAATTCCCTCCCCACAGTGATGTGTCTGGCTTCTTCACTCTGTAAGGTAAAGGTACCCCTGACCATTAGGTCCATTCGTGGACAACTCTGGGGTTGCACGCTCTTCTTGCTCTATAGGCCGAGGGAACCGACATTTGTCCATAGACAGCTTCTGGGTCATGTGGCCAGCATGACTAAGCCGCTTCTGGCGAACCAGAGTAGTGCATGGAAACACCATTTACCTTTCTGCTGGAGCGGTACCTATTCATTTACTTGCACTTTGACGTGCTTTTGAACTGCTAGGTGGGCAGGAGCTGGGACTGAGCAATGGGAGCTCACCCTGTCGCGGGGATTCAAACTGCCGACCTTCTGATCGGCAAGCCCTAGGCGCTGTGCTTTAGACCACAGTGCCACCTGCATCCCTTCTTCACTCTGTAGCTTTTAGCAAATGCTGAAGATGCAACTCTTTACCTTGTCCTTTGGTACCTGAAATGTATGTTTTCAGGGCCCACCCTATTCCTGGGCCTGTAATCTGTTCTAAATTTCCATTTTATTTTTATATTAAAAAATGCTATTAAGGTTTATAGAGAAAAACACAAAACTTTATATCTTTCCCCCTTTTTTAACCAATTCAAAACTTTTATCTAGATTCAATAAAAATACAAAGGGGGGAGACAACTAGAGAAAGAGAAAGAAACACATTTCAAAATGAGTATAAAAGAGGTTTAAAAAAAAGACAGAAAAAGAAGAATCTGTTTTAAATTGTAAATGATTGTATCCTACCATGGGGCCTGCAGGTGAAGGGTGGATAATAAATTTAATCATCATCATCATCATATGTCCTGCACTCCCTAACAAAATAATTGCACTCCTGCAACATAACCATTTGCTTATTCTTTTTTATGGCAGGGCTGGCTCAAGTATACCATATTTCCTGCTTAGCCATGTGCACATGCTATTCAATATAAGAAGAGCCATGCAGGATCAGAGCAAGGATTGATCTAATCAAGCATCCTCTTTCATACAGTAGCCAGCCAGATGCCTCCGGGAAGCTCACAAGCAGGGCATGAAGCCAAGAACCCTTCCCCACACTTTGTCCCCAGCATCTGGCATCCAGAGGCAGGGATGAGGAGCCTGTGGCCCTCCAGATGTTGCTGGACTCCAACCTCCATCAGCCCCAGCCAGCATGAACAATGGCCAGAAATGGTGGGAATCATAGTATAGGAACACTAGGAGGGGCCCAGTTTCCCCAGACCTGGTCTATGGTCCCTTGGCTTGGAAGATCCATTTAGCTGTTGAGTTAATAACTCTTGAGAAACCTGTTTTCTATCAATCTGCCCAGTCCTTGCAGAAACACATAGCAGGAATAATGTCTGTATATGCTTTTTTATTATTTCACAAAATTAAATATTTCAAATATATATATGTTTAATTGGGGGGGGTCTTTTTTCTCCCCCCCCCCACCCATGCGCCTGGTACAAGTTACGTTCTCATTATTGGCCTGTCTATGGAAACTGATTTCTTTCCCCACTACTTTTTTTATATTTCCTCCTCTTGTCTTCAAAAGAACAGCAGAAAAGGCTCGATGATTGGTTTTTTAAAAACATAATTGAGATTGCATCTTATCTCGGAGTCAGAACCCTTTATGCTGAATATTAGCCCCCATTAATGTCTTTTTCCCCCTTTTCTTTTTTCTTTTTTGCTCTCGGAACATGGGGATTTGAAGCAGAAGTGATGACGGATGCTCACATTGAAGCAGCATCCAACAGATGCAGCTTTAATAAAGATAGCATCGGGAATGAGCCCCTTGGTTTGAGTTTCATAAAGTTTGTTAGGGAAATGTTTTGGAAAATAAAGAGTTAGAAGTGTGTTTTAATGATGTTCACATGTTTCCCAAAGCAGGAAAGTTGATATATGCAGGCGTCGAAAGCATTACATGCTAATTTCATTAAAGCGAGGGAAGAGAGTGTGTATAAAGAGCCCAAAAGTAAACACTATTGACCTCACTGGCAAAAGGATGAACATGAGAACCTGCTCCGACAAGCCAGAATGTTTTGCCTTTGCAACAACAGAGCAGGCGATGGTTGTCTTTAAAATTTATGGTATCATTTTATTTATAGCAGATGTCCCGCTTCAAGCGAGCATTTTTGCTTTGTGCTCCGCAAATCCTATGGATAATTGCAAACGTAATGTGGACCTTCAGTTACGCTGCCGTCTCCCCTACTATTTTCTAAAATGGATTATGGTCGGGAGGGGAGGGAGAAGGAGCAGGTCCTGATCCTAATCTTGGACCGAAAGATAAAGAGGTAATCAAAACAAGACTTCTGCAGATGCTTTCTGGAGCCTTGTTTTAAGGGGAAAAGGTAAAAGTTGAAACTGTGTACTAATTAAATCAGCAACCAGTCTTGCAGTTCCGATTAAAAGGACCCAATGCCAAAATAAGCCAGAAGTAGTATATTTAGTTATGGTTATAGAAATAAAAACCCTGAGATTTTCTTTCTCCACCCCTATCCCCCCCCCCCGCTCTCTTTCTCTCTTGCCTTATTTTAGAGCATTGTTATTTAAATCACATGCTCCACTATACTGAGTAAAACTAAATCAAACCATCAATTCCACAGTTACCATTGAATAAGAATGACAGTTTCTGCTTTCAGTCTGAAAGACTGTCACTGTGTTAACTGTAAAGGGATTGCTGCAGTGTAACATGCAGGAAATTGAACAATTTTAATTTTTTTAGCAGAGCAATGGAATTCCATGCATATGGGGGGGGGAATAGTTTCAGAAAGTGTGTGTGTTTGTTTGTGTGTATACAGTGATTGGTGGCTTTTAGATTATAATCGCCTGAAATAAAGTTAGACAATTAATTTTGACCAGTCTTTCCCTGATGCAAAAGAGGCAGCAGCACCCTGAACCAAATCCTCAAGCGTAGGTCCTCTTTTGGAAGAAGATTAGTCATACCAAAAAAACCACAAACCTTTTATGTGTAGGGTTCATTTGCTGAGGGCTCTCATCCACATATGGTTCTGTTGCTGGGTTGATAACTGTATGGGGTCCTGCCTGCTGAACTTTCGAAGTAGGTGCACAGAGGGAATTGGCACCTGAAGAGCTGGGTTAATGTTGCCTATTTCCAGGGTCATGCTCAAGAAATTTTACTTTCATCCACCACACAAACTGTAGAAACAGTTCCGAAGGGTGGCATTTCTTCTGTATCATCCGGTAGATTCCAGGGCGCTGAGCAATATGTCTAACTTATAAATCATTTACATCACAAAGCAATGCAGTAAAATATAACATTAACATTGACATGAGGCAATAGTTAAAAACTGCACAGCAGCAGGAAAAAAATAATACTAAGGAAATGCCTAGGAACCTGGCACGGGACCAGCTGCAATTTCAGAAGTGCCAGGGTGACCTCCCTTAGAAACGCCATTCCACAACTGGGGTGCCACCACCGAAAAAGCCCTCTCCATTACGGAATACATTTCTGATAAAGGTGGCATTTTCAGTTTCAGCAGATTGCAAAACATAAGAAATGTGAAAATAATATTCCAGTCAACTGTGGATCATTTAATAAGCTATTATTATGCCGTTCATCATGTACTAAGACACAAGGATTTTGTGTGTGGGGGGGGTGGTAATTGGAACAGAAGAGCAAAAATAGTCATGCCAGCTTTGTTAATAGAATGCACCTTCTGTTTTAATGCTGGAGAGGATAGAATCCAGCCCTCTCCTTTCTCTGTTGAAAACAGATGACATAAAACATTGGTTAGCATGTTCAGAGCCTAAAGACTTATATAAACAACATACTGGTAAGTTCAGAGGAGGTTTGGTTTATGTCCCTAGTTTTTAGTGTGAGTTTCCTTTCAGCTTGAGCTAACATGCCTGAAAGCCTTTTGAAGCCCAGCTTTCGAACAAGCTTCAACTGATGCACTAGTCACCCCATTCGAAAACTGAAACTTATGAGTAATTAACTGTATAGGTTTACTCACATTGTCTTATCCCCCTCTCCCTGCTTGACAAAGCACAAGGTTTAGTATTCAAATAACTGTCTCTCCCCCCCCCCACTTTTTTATTTTAAGAAGTACAGAGAGAGAGAGAGAGAGAGAGAGAGAGAGAGAGAGAGAGAGAGAGACTAATGCTTCCATGGATTTCTATTATTATTATTATTATTATTATTATTATTATTATTATTATTATTCACTATGCACAGTTTGCAATATCAGTTTTATCAAAAAGAAAAATGTGGCTGATGCTATTATTTATTAATTTTACAAGGCTCTGTGACAGTTTCAGCGATAAAATGGCTTAATCTCTCCAGATTGCAAGTACACAGCTCCGTGACAAGGATGAGAGATTGACAAGGTTTGCAATGGTGCAGTTTTACATATGTCTTCAGTCCGTACATTTCAAGGGCTCTGCAACAATGTGCATGGGCTTTTTTCTAACTGCGATGTGCATTAAAATCTAAATAAAAGCTCTTTTTTTGAGCCTCCTTGAGAATAAATGTTTGCCATTGTAATTCTGGTCACAGATTAAGGTTAAAATATCGCTCACCTTTACAAATGTATTGTATGGCAACCGGTTCCATAGCTTTCAACGTAGATAAAATCTAGAGCACGTTCTGTGTGTGACAGAAAGGAAAACATGATTCCATATCATGTTTGGGTGATAGAGACGCAGCTTTCTGCTTGTACTTCTAAAACGTTTCGGATCCAGGAACAAAGAGTTTTCCTTTCCAACCTACTGCAAGTCATAATCCCTCACATTCACTCTGTTTAGTACAGTGCTGCCATGGGTTCCTTTTATCAAAATGTATAAAGATTGCCCAAGATCATCAAGGGCAGTGTTAAGAATTCACTTCCTTTGCACACTAAGTATTAAGTCACAAGGAATATAAGAAAGATACCTCTCAAAGTTAGCCAGCTTAAAAAAAAAATCAGTTGCCTGTGGAGGTCTGGACATAGACTGAAATTTCAGGTGAGGAAGAATAGCCAACATGGTGTTTTGAAGATGTTGTTGGACTGCAACTCCCATAATCACTGACCATTGTCTGTCCTGGCTGGGGATAGTGGGAGTTGGAGCCACATTAGTTACCCCTGTTTAAAGAAATAACCTACTGAGTTCCTTAATAATTTCATTTTTGAAGAGGCTTTGCACATTGTAGCAGGCAGTGAAAAGCTCACAATCAAGTTGGCATGCTTCTTGCTTTCCATTCCATTTTGTAACACCTGTCTCCCATGAGTTCCAAGAAGGAATAGAGGAGCAATTTTGTTTGCTTTACACGTTGATGAGAATCTATATCACCCACACCTTCTGAAGCAATAATGAAATGCTATTATTGTACAAGAGACTCACTCCTCTGAATTCTCTAACAACAACAACAAAAGTTTTACAAGAATGCGTATGTTGGGAGAAAGTGTACATAAAAATGCATTTATGAATAAAAACAATTCCCCAAAACATTAGGAAAACTGGTTTCAAAAATATGTGTATTAGGAGGAAATGCACAGTAAATAGTGGGGACTTTTAATGTTATTTGTTATTTTTTGAAAAAATCATGAACTGATGTGGAAATGTAGCAAACTGAACTCAACATAGTTGGGGGAGGGGAGGAAATGAGAAACAAAAAGAAAACAAAATTGACAGATTTGTCCATGCCTACTTCCAAGATATCCAGATGCCACAAACTAATTCCTCTTTCCTCACAAAAATCTAAAGTGATGTTGAGGATCTGTATATCTACATTATTTCCAGCTCTACCATGACCGACACACTACTGCTTCACAGTTTCACATATTACACAAAGCTAATAGAAAATGGCACATTTTCATGGCCTCTCAGCTACTGCCAACCATGCACACCTACCATAGCCAAACTGAGCCCCAAACACTGTCACTCCTAGTCCCTGCCTACTTCCTTCAAATGATTATTTCAGCTTCCTTTTTTGTTTTATAGTCCACATATCTCTCTCTCTTTTTTTTTTAATCGCAGTCTTGCAGTCCCTTTGAATCTTATGGGTATCTGTTGTTTCCCGCTTCACACACTTAAACACTGAATGTCATACAGTGCTTAATAGCTGAAACTTTAAATGGTTTCAAATTTAATTAACACAAAGTAGCATTACCTTCAAAAATGAATACAATATTTAAAATTAATGCAAATAATGAGTAAAGGGCAATTGTCTATAAACTTCTCCTCCTGTTCCCTTCACAATCTTTCATATAGCTCATAAGTTCTTTGACATGTTTGCAACTTTTCAGATACTAAAACACCATTAAAACGTAATTAGGTTTGGATTTATTTCAATTTCTTCAGTGACATGCAATACCGTTTCTAGCACAAGACAGTAGGCAAAGGATCAATTGCAGGTCGTTGTGCTCCACATTTCAGTCAAAACATTGCAAATATGTCCCTTGATATTGTTTGATATTTTGATCTGCCAAGCCGAGTTCAAAACAGCCGATCACCTGGGTCTAAACTGGTGACCTTCCAATGCCCACTCTGTTCAACCTTAGGTCGCACCACCTCTTTTTATCATGATCTCTGCTTTTCTTCCCCTTCTCAAAGCTATACACTTTTTCTTTTTTTAAAAAAGCTGAAATATTCATAGAATCATAGAATCATAGAATCATAGAATCATAGAGTTGGAAGAGACCACAAGGGCCATCGAGTCCAACCCCCTGCCAAGCAGGAAACACCATCAGAGCACTCCTGACATATGGTTGTCAAGCCTCTGCTTAAAGACCTCCAAAGAAGGAGACTCCACCACACTCCTTGGCAGCAAATTCCACTGTCGAACAGCTCTTACTGTCAGGAAGTTCTTCCTAATGTTTAGGTGGAATCTTCTTTCTTGTAGTTTCCCAATTTTGTGGCTAAAAAACGGTGGTAGACAACATGGTACCGTACATATATTGTTGAACAACAAATCTCATAATTGATGCTGACTGTGACTGTTAGGAGTTGTGGTCCAAACAACTGGAGGGCACCATATTGGATATCTCTGCATTACAAGAATCCTCATGTGACTACGTCTGGATGTGGGAGATGTCAGAATATCTGTGGTTATGTTATAAGCAACAGAGCCAGGGGACCATCCCCGGGTCGTATTATGCCAGTGACCATTATGCTAAGTGCATGAATCTGCCCACCACATTATCAATGTGTTGACTGACTCCACTCCACGTGCCCCTGCTCCTGTGGCAGAAGGTCTAACCAAGTAGCTTACACATATACAGTTGTAGACATTACAAGGAACCCCAATTGTGCAGGATTCCCAATTACATGGAACAATCTGTACATCTTTAACTGAACAGTGGTACCTCTGGTTGCGAATGGGATCCATTCCAGAGGCCCGTTCACAACCTGAACAGAATGCAACCCGCATCTGCGTGTGTGCGGGTCGTGATTCGCCGCTTCTGTGCATGCGTGTGACGTCATTTTGTGTGTCTGCGCATGCACGAGCGGCGAAACCTGGAAGTAACCCGTTACGTTACCTGAAAACGCACAACCTGAAGCAAACGTAACATGAGGTATGACTGTACACACATAGGCTCTTTATTCAAACATTCACTTGAATTAACAAGACGTCAAAGGTGAGGAGCCATCAAAAGCATATTGGCATTGGGGGTGGGGTGGGACCAGGGCACTCAACTCTCTCACACCTCCCATGTGGAAGGACTGTTGTGGAAAGCCATATTGTCATGATACTTTGGACTCTCAGCAACAAAGTAAAACAAAACAAAAACAAAATACACACAACCCCACTGTAGTAGCAATAGGGGCAAAACTGCATGGCATACCAGAATTAATATACTGCTGACTTCTCAACTACAGCTAACTCTTGAGTAAGTCAAAAGGTTTCTAAAAAATGGTGGTAAGGAGTTGGTCAAAGATAGTTTAGGAGGTTCACAGAAGAGCAGTGCTTGGTAGTTGTGGTTCTAAGGGCCAAACAAAAGGAAGAACCAAAAATAAATGTGGAAGGGAGATTAGGAGTTAGAATTGTAGGCTTACATGGACAGGTCTGTGGGATACTTCCTGTGATAGAATTCTGCTTGCTTTGTCGCAGGGATGTTCTGCAAACTGGATTTCCCCCCTCTCATCAGGCATTCTCTGATCTGCAGAATGCTACATAATCACATCACATGCTTCAGCGTATAAAGTGATCACCAGCAGGGGTCCAGTAGGATTTTCGTAACCGTGTCCAGCATTAAACATGTCACCAGATTCATTTGAGATTCATTTGTGTCCTGTGGCTGGGTGGCTTGATGGAGTCCTGCAGAGTACATAGCTGTTTCTCTGTTTGGCGTCCAGAGAAAAGCTGAGGACTCACAGCTGCGAGGTGGTTGTGGTAGAGCTCCATACTATCCGATCTTATCACACTCTATTTCTTTTTGTGCCCCGTGATCATATGGTAGCAAACTATTCTCTCTCTTCCCTCCTCCCCACTATCATTTACTATGGCAAAGGCTAGTGTAGTGTGCTAGTGTACCGTAGTGAACGGAGTGATTCAAATTCAGAACAGCCGTGAAGCTCAAAGCTACTTCAAGTAGTTGCATGCATGTGTAGTGTCTACCGGAAAGATGCCCTCTCTAAACATGGGCCGAGGGTTCCTAAGCTGCAAGCTTCATTCAGGGGGTTTGTGGCATGTCTCTAAAATACAATTATAATAATGCAACATCTACCACAGTGTATTTCAACAGAAAAAAATATTAAGTGGTTTGCCAAGACCCTCAGCAATTTTCTAGTGGTCTATGGGGGGGTGAAGTGTGGGAACCACTGTGGCAGGGAATCATTGCCAAAGCTGCTTCCTAGCATCTGTTGAGATGCACATCTCTCCTTCGCTCATGACATGTTTGCTGTGTCAAACACTTGTGACCTGTGTAGCACCATAAAATTTGAAGGAGTTTGCTTTGGATGGTCTTTGAAAAGGTTCAGCCATTCAGTTCAACCTCATTTTCAGAGATGCTATAAAATGGAATAACTGTGTCCATACAACCCTTAAATGAAAGACTGGGTACCAATTTGACCAACAAACAATAACTTTATCCTAGCTTATACTGAAGTTTTCTACAATGCATGGATATCAGAGCCACAGGGAAGGTCACACGAGAGGCTTTAGGCAGAAGTAATAATGGGTGGTAATGGCTGAGTATATTGCAGACAGGATCCAGTTGAAAGGAAGCATGGGATACAGTCCTGCAACGCCCTGGAACTTCCATTTCTGTTGTGGAAGCTATGTGTTTTTCTCGTAGTACCAGTTACTTTCCTCATCCAAAGGTGGTTCCTTTGCTGCCTAGACAGACCATCTCAGAGTGGAGATGGTGGCCTTTAGGAGAACCTAGCTTGATGAAGGTTGACTGAATGGAGGAGAAGCATGAGGTGGAGATCTCTCAGGTGTATCATGTACATGACTCTTTGGAATTCCAAAGTAGATGACAACAGCTCTCCCTGCCCTATTGAACAACTACAGGAGCCTTGCTGGTGCTAAAGTAAGTCAGCACACTTAGATGTAAAGACCAGGGCTGGCATTCACCATAGTGCTATAGCAAGGTTCCTTCGTTTTCTTCTGCAACTGAAACTTCTCCTGTTCTACTTCACCTGCACAAACCCTAATTCTGTTTTAGGATTTCCCTCAAACCTTCAGAGCAAATTTGCAGATGGTGCAGGGTGCACGTGGGGAGTGGAGAGCAGGAATTCCCATTGCACTAGTGGAAGCCCTTGTGCCGACTTCTGATAACGCAACAAGATGGACGGATCGTTCTCTGTTGGTATGTTTGTTTGCAATGCTGCCCCAACGGGAATGAAATCAGCCATGTTGACTCGCCATCTGAGTCTGTTTCCATGGAAATGGGTTTCTTGGAGCTGCCCTTACTCCCAGGGGCAGTCGCAATGGCCATAGGGTATAGCCAAATCACAACGGCAATGGAAACATTCATTCAGCAGAAAGAATAAATCAACAGCATGATGCCAGATTCTTTAGCTTAGAAACAAATATTAGTCTGGCACACACAGACTTCACATAGCTGCTTTTTAAAGAGAAAAATACACACACACCAATCCATGCCATTTATGTGTTTGAGCCACAAACAATAAGCCAATCTTAGCTTTAGACCATTTCGTACCTGACATATTTACTTCAAAGACCAGTCAGATTACCTTACGACTAGCATTAGCAGCAAAGGGCAAATATGACTTTATTGTTGTTCCGTGGAATTCTATTGATGTTGATGGAGCTGTTTGCTTAGGATAGCAGAACTAACTTTCCCCTCCTATAGCCTTTCTGTCTCGCCTGCTCTTTTAAATGGCTATTGAACGGTTTGTTAGTTAAACCTATGATAAATAGATCCTGAGCATAAGACACATCTTCAGAGGTTGCTGAGTGTGTCTGCACTGAAGTACATAGCACACTAAACTCCCTTTGACCCTAAAGGGAGACAGGCATTCATCACTTCATAAGAACTGAAACTCTCGACTGTGTTCTTTTGTCTATCCCATGTAAGCTGTAGGAAATACCTTGAATACTACAAATATTGAAGTTAGCTCATTGCCAGAGAAAGACTTAACATTTCTCATGGATCCACGGAACTATTTTAGGCCTCTCCCTTAGGTGTGCCATGGTGCTATAGAACATGGTTTCTCTACTTTTCACTAAGGTGGCCCAACTACGTTTTGCAGGTTTATTGCAGTATGCTGACTTTACCCGTGTGTGTGTGTGTGTGTGTGTGTGTGTCAAGATGATATTTCCCATTTCCCAACCATGCATCAGTCTGATATTGTTGGCGGGGGGGGGGGGAGTCTGTTGTCTAATCATCACTTTTAAGGAAAATTACATAGAGGAAAGAAATATGGACCAGACTGAGTTTCCTTGAAAGAATCTGCACTTTGAACTGGACCAAAAACAGACAATCTGTCAGTGTGTAGGCTAACAGAAAATTGATCATAACTGGCCCCATTCTTTTGTGCAAGTTTGCTCACTCCCTACTCCCTTTTAGCTGACCTGTTGCCCTCTGTTTTATCAGGTCTTTTTGTTATGTGTTAGTTATATCTACATTTATATGACAGTCTTCCCCAACCTGGAGCCCTCCAGATATACTGCCTAGGGTACAGATCATACCACTTTTTCCCAGAGCTTTTAGGATAGGGAAATTCAGGGCTAAGTGCAGACAGACTCGTCTCTTAGGGCATTGCTACGGGGGGACTATTTCCTTTGTAATCATTGATAGCCTTCACAGATTTGTCTAATTCTTTTTTAAAGTCATCCTAGTTGGTGACAACCACTGCCTCCTGTAGGAGGTATAAGTAATTTATTTTATCTGTTCTCATTCTTTCAACATTCAACTTCATTGGACAAGTTCTAGTGTTATGTAACAGAGAGAAAAACCTTTTTATAGACACTTTCTCCATGCCATGCTTAATTTTATAAACTGATGACTTGTCACTTCTTACATTTTCTCTAAACTAAAAAGTCCCAAACGCTGCAATCTTTCATCATTAGGGAATAGCTCCATCTCCTTGATCACTTGGGTTGCCCTTTTCTGAAGTTCCTTTCAAGTCAGTGCTGGTTGAAGAAAAAGTAGATTAAGCTCATTTGCTCACTGGTAGAGCAAATGATTTGGATGCGGAAGGTCTGATATTCAAATCTGGTCATCTCTGGTTATAGGCAGGGCCAGATTTAGGTTTGATGAGGCCCTAAGCTACTGAAGGTAATGGGGCCCTTTATATGTCCAAATGTCCTTTGTCAACAACAACTTGTAGCTGTTATTTTTGTGTTGAATATATGCTATATGGACCACACAACCAGTCCATGCAGAATGTAGGCACCTTATATATAGAAATGAGCAAACCAGTGATATTTTAGGGAGCAGGCTAGCAGGCAGGGCCCATTGCTTACATCGTAGCAGCCCACAACACACAAAACACTGTTGCTGTATGTAGGTTTTATTTTATTTGTTTTTTATCTTATATTTTGGAAATGTACATCCAGGTTTTTTTCCTTTAAATTTTTTTGGGGGCCCCAAGCTATAGCTTGTTTAGCTTATATGTAAATCCAGCACTGGTATAGGGTCTCAGATACTAGGTTGGGATAGAGATTGACTGAGATCCTAAATAGCTGTGCCCTGTCACCATATACCAGCCTAGACAATATTTCACTAGATGAACTAAGGATCTGACTCAGCTGAAAGCAGTTTCACATAGAATGGATTTTTTTTAAAAAAAATCAATCAATGCAAACAGAAGGGCTTTGGATATGATTGAAGACTTAGACAAACCCTATGTGCTGGTTAAGCTTCTTAGCTTCCTAGCCCTGTGGCTTCCTCATACCTCACAGCAGCACAGCCTACACCCCACAGATGTTCACACCTACTTTCTCTGCCTGCTGCAGTGAAAAATAAACATTAATAACAAGACAGAGCATAGTGTCATGGGCCATTTCAACCACAGCATGACTAGATAAACTAGAACTTAAGTGCACTTCATGCCCATCATGAACTAATATCATTGCATTGCATAACACAGTTGGAAAGGTTAAATATGCTGCTTAAATTCAACCTTGTTGCATCGTGCTCTCCCCCCACCCCACAGAATTGTTGCATCCATAAATGTGAGGGTTGTCTGAATTCCTATGCTAAACAAGTTCTTCTTTTCTTTTGCTTTATATGTCTCAGATTCCTGAAATGGGAGACATTTTTTAGATGGTGTAAACCAGGCTGAATAACATACAGCACCCAGGTGGTAAATTGAAAATTGAAAATTTTAATATGTAAACCTTCTGATGTTCATCCAGGTCACCATAATTCTCAAAACGGCTAGGAGACTTTCAGTACTCGTAAAAAAAATTGTTGAAGCTTTTACCTCTGAAGTAAATGAATGATGCACCAAGTTACCTTTTTAACTATAATTTTGTTGTGAGCTGTTAGTAAAGAAAGGAGATGATTGGCCCACCGTCTGTCAGCGGAGGAATGCACATTTTGATTTTACCAAGTTTTATCTGTTTAAAGCAAGCCTGTCTCTTCAGGTGTTGTAGAACTAAAAATCACATCACCCCTAATCATAGGGCACAGAGGCACTGTGGGCTCCAGAGAAAGATCACATGAGTGTCCCTGCTTTTTTTTTTATTAAAACCCCCCTCCACTAAAAACATACCAGTGCTGTATAATCTGAGCAAAAATGTTTTAATTTTTTTTCAGCAGAGTCAAAATAAAACCATTCTGGGGGATAGAAAATGTGTTTTCAGGGTCCACTTAAAAACATGTCAGATCCTGCCTTCTGTTCCTTGGAACAGGATTGGGTAAGGCCAAGGCCACTGCTGGAAAATGCCACTCCCAAACATCTGCAACCTAACTGCTCTCTCGGCAGTCTCTGCCCCGTAAACTCCCTGCAGCCCTAGCCTCTGCCAATGCGCTTATTTTAAATACGCAAGGGGGAGACAAAAACAACGGGGTTCCCCCGGTCACTTCCTCATTGAGGGACCTCAAGGAAGAGCCTTGGGTGGAAACAGGAACTCTTCTCCCCACAAAGTTACTATGTTTCAATTAAAGAACTATTGTGCAGCAAGTCTTCAGCTGAACGGAATGCCTTCCCCCAGTAACCATGGAGACCTCCTGCCAGTCACGGTTGTCAGTTCTGGGATAAAGAAGCCTTTGGCCATGCTAGAGTGTCCTCTCGAGCAACTTACTGAAGAGCTGGGATATAAGGAAATAATGCATCATATAAAATTACCTTTGTATCGACGGACTTTTGCTTTTTTAAAAGTTCTTACCCAGTTACTTTTTTTGTCACAGGTGGAATTAGAAAAATAAATAAAATCACCCAAGCCTAGCTCCCTTTTTTAAGGTGACAAAAGTTTGCCTCAATTTAAATAACAAAAACGGGCAATTATGAATGGTGCATGCAAATTTATGGCTAATGTTTTCCCACAACAGAAGAGTTTGGTGCCAAAGGATCGGGTCCCACATCCCATGTTTATTACTGGGGGACATTACTATTTAAATGCATCATTGATAACAAATGAAATTTCCCATGTGTGTTAAATTGAAATTGGCCTGATCCTTTTTTCTTTTCTTTTTTACACCCAGGTATAAAAAGAAAAAATGTAAGCTGATCATTACTAATACTCTAGATTATTTAGGGCTGATGATCTCTTTTATGAAACTATGTTTTGCCAGTAACAACTGAGATTCACTTCTGTGTGTTGTCATTGATTTTTGTGCATTTGGGTTGATCATACATATTGCAGATTTCTTCTATCACACTCTGCTTTTATACAATGGTGGAGTTTTGCTTTTATTTTAAACACTATCCCAAGGTTTCCTTAAGCCTACACTGTAACTAATGAGTCTGAAGGAAGCCTCCGATGATTACCTCTCCCAGTCCAGTAAAAATGTGTTTTGTTTCCTTTCGGTTGGATAATGGGCTGGCACTGAGCACTAGTTTGAAGCCATTTATATGCAGATATAATCTGCTGTCCTGTTTCTTTCAATAGGTGCCATAAATTAGCATTCAATTTCTGCTACAATTTTGTCAGCTTTTTTCATTCATTTCATATGTATTTGATCCGACTTTCATCACAGCTGTTTGCCAAGTGTCTCCTAAGCACAAACAATCCCCACAACTTTTTGGTCCATCACTGGCTTTCCTAAAAAAATAAAAATAAAACTCTTTCATATGCTGCCTTATTGTACAGCTGCAGTTGCACAACGTTTTCATTTTCTTTATGAATCCAAAACATCTTGCATATTTGGATTCATTTTTATCTTGCTCACAGGCATGGCCTGTGCATTCCTTCAGTGGGACTAATTGCTTACTACTTCCCCATGATTGCATCCCATCCTGCTCTGGTAAAAATTCAGATCCAGTACCACATGTCGATAGTAGTCCCCAGACCAGATTCAGTAATCCAGAGAGCAATCAGATCCAGCCAGTGTTACTGGATAAATACAGAGCCAAGCCACAGAAGAATGGCAATTGATCACTCTGATAAGACTTGAATAGGACTTTGATGTTGCAGTTACTGAGTTCAGAACCCTGCATTCCTGAATTCGCTCTTACAGCTCTGATTCTAAACGAGACTGGATTGTGAGGCTGACTCTGTCCACTGACTACATAGCAGAAGTTTAAGACACTGGACATATGGAGAGACAGCAACCTTTGGCAAAGACATGCAGCATTATGATTCTTGATTTCCAGGGTATTGGAGAACCAGTCTGAAGGGGGATAGCTAAGTTGGTTAGAGCATGGTGCTGAGCATGCCAAGGTTGCAGGTTTGATCCTTCTATGGGACAGCTGCATTGCTGGGTGTTGGACGAGATCAGAGGTGGCCAACTCCCAAGAGACTGTGATCTACTCACGGAGTTCAGGTCAAAATTGTTGAGCTTTTTCTTAGGGGTGCAGGGCAAACATCTTGAGCTTTTTTTAAGGGAAGCCAATCTTGTTGAGCTTCTTTGGGGGGGAGCCAGTGATCTACCAGTGATCTACCACAGACGTCCAGTGATCTACTGGTAGGTCATGAGCTACCTGTTGGACATGCCTGGACTAGATGATCCTCAGGGTCCAAACAAACCCTACGATTCTATGAGATAAAGCTTCTGCACATTATACAAAAGTGCATCATGCCTTTAGGAGGGTCATTCTGCCTCCATGCTTCCCCATGTAAAAAGCTCTTTGCGTGCTGAACTAGCACATTAAAGATATAGTTGTGTTAGATCTCAACCCCCAAATGTTCTGCTTTGCTGCACAAAGGACATTATGTGTGCTATTTTTCAATGGGTGGGTAGGGTATTTTTTAAAGCAGCCCATATGAAGACACATATACACTTGCAAGATGAAGCACTCTAGTTCTGATTTTTAGCTTCTTGGTCTACTGTATCATTCTGTGTTAAGGTATCAATTGGATCTATATGTTTAAGGGATCATGGCTGCAGGGTACAAACAATTGCTTCTTCATCCAATGCAACCAGGCTGTAAAGTGTTTCCCACATGGATAGTGGGCATCTGCTTTCACCCTCACCATCTCCTCTTTAAGAAAACTAAATGCATCTTTATTAGTCAGACGTTGTTTATAGCACATGGACAGCTACTAATTATTGAGTCACGGAGCAATTATTATGGAATTTAAATATATTCCCCACTTTCCTCAGTGTCTTAATTGGTCATTTATCTGATGTGAGGTTTTACTGTAAAATGTGATTATTTCTAAGAAGCATTTATTCATGGCTGAGTTATGTATAAGTACTCATAGCTTTTTCTGGTGCAGATAGATGCATCATCGAAGGCATTAGGTCATACACAAATAAACTCCCCGCCCCTGTAAATACTGCATGATCCTTTGGTTCCCCACTATCACTCAACATGGCTCTCTACAGGGAAACGCTGAACTCTACTTGTAGAGGAGAAGCAGCAAATAAACATTTAAAAGGGGTTGTTAAATGTTTCTGGTGGTTATACAGACGCTGCAGTTGCTTTATAATTACAGCTGAGTTCACGTAATCACAAGGAATTCAAATTTTTATTGGGACATTCATATGCTTGAGCAGATTCATATGTCTGAAATAAAGTACTGAAAAGGGAGGGGAAAATGAGTGCTTGTTGTTTTCTCTTTTTTGAACTTATGGGATAACATGCAAAAGGAGAGTATCTGCCATGCTGGTACTTTTCCTATGAGGGAAGACACAAACATACAGACGTATATACAAAAGCATGCTAGTAACCCCAGTTGTGCTGAGTTCTAGAGCACATACTGCTGAATGAGTGAAGCCTCACATTCTGAGTTGGACCAGCATTTGTGTGGATCTCAGGAAGCAGTTTGGGTTGTGTGGCTTCACTCAAGTGTTGATTTAATTTGTTGCCTCTGTAGTGCTTGGGTGACATTTAGCCTCCCAGACTTCTGAGTGTCCTCTCTCATGATCATGTGGTGGGTTAACTGTATTAGATTTTTAGTTTTCTGCTGCCATGGCATCCTGTTGGATGGCTGCCTCTTTGCCTATGGAGAGAAAACAGAGAAACACAAGGATACTAAAGTATAATAGATTGCAGCCTGGGAGTGAGTGGCCATTGAGAATCGTCGTTGAGAAAAGTGCCTCCATTTCCAAAGTGCATTGACTGAGTCATTACAATAGCATCTATGACAGGGGTTTCATCTGCTGAGTGGCTACATTCACACCATATATTTAAAGCACTTTGATACCACTTTAAACAGACCTGGCTCCCCCTGAAGCATTCTGTAGTTCACTAAATATGCTGTGAGTTGTTAAGAAACCCCTATTCCCCCTCCCACAGAGTGACAATTCCCAGCATTCCCTGTGAAAACAGACGGTTGCTATACCACTCTGGGAACTCTAGCTCTGTGAAGGAGATCAGAGTCTCCTAACAACTTTATGCATACTTAACAAACAATAGCTCCCAGAATTTGACTGTTTAAAGTGGCATGATTTAGCTTTGAATGGATAGTGCAGGTGTGACTTATGTTGAAATTGATAACTCTCACACATCCATGGTAGGAAGTGTCTGTCACCTGCTAAAATTTCTTCTGCCAATATTTCTCCTGTCTTTGAACCTGCAAAGAGAATGCACCATGTCTGCCTGTGTGTTTTCCCATGACTAACATGGCATGTTATGGATCACTTTTTCCTTCCCAGAAGGACCCCATTTCTTTTGAGGAAAAGCCATCATATATTGGCAGAGCACACAATTTGCATGGTGAAATCCCACGTTCACCACCAGCATCTCGAGGGTCTTTGCAAAGACAGGGCTGAGGTAGATGGTTTGGCACAGAAGAGGGCAATTTAGGGCTTTGCAACCTTCACCACATGCAGTATACATCTTTCCCTTAATCCTGTTGGCAGGTGACCTTGATACAACCTGGTGTGCAATGTTGTTCATCCATGACACGGTGTCTACATCTTTTAGGAGAAAGAGGGATTCGTGTTTTAGCTATTGGATTTGAGTGCCCTGTACATCTTGGAGGGCTTGAGGGCAGGCGTGGGGAGAGATGATTGTGTTGAGGCAGTGACTTTCCTTCCCTGGTGGATCCTCCACTCACTTAACTGTCTGGGGTGCCTTGTCATAGCCTGTGCAGTGGTAGGATCTGCATTGAGATTGATTGATTGATTGATTGATTGATTGATTGATTATATATATATCCCACTTTTCTTCCAATTTGGTGAGATATATATATATATATATATATATATGGAGGTTCTTCCATCCAGACACTGACCAGGTGTAGACCTGCTTCACTTCAGCAAGATGTCTCCTGATGCCCTTCTGATTGGTGCATATTCCTGGTCTTCTGAGGGTTTAAGAACACATGTTATCATCCTGCCCTTACTTTTGTTGTGCTCTTTGATTGAGACTGCAATCCTCTGCTCACATACTTGGGAGTAAGTGCCACTGATCAGGGGTGCCAATTTGAATAAATAATCATTCAAAAGATGTAGTGTGCACTCACACACCATTTGAATAGCAATGCCCATCAACCTTGGGGATCCCATCCCCCTTAAATATTTATTGGGGGGGCAAAGGGACCTAAGCCACTAGGATCTGGCTTCTATGTACTGGAGTCTTAAAGGTAAAGGTAAAGGGACCCCTGACCATTAGGTCCATGAATGGCTTCCCCCAAAAGAATGTGGGAGCTAAAGTTTGCCAAGGTTCCTAAAGCTTGTTACGAGACCCGCATATGCCTCAAAGAGCTACAATTCCCTACGTGGTTTAACAACCAATCCCTCTTCCTAGGAAACTCTGAGGAAAGTAGCTTTGTTGTGCGAGGGAGATATAGAGATTTCCTAACAACCCTCAGCAACTTTAAAGAACTGTAGTTCTCAGACTTATCTGAGGGAAGTTCTGACCATCACAATGGTATAACTTTAAATGTATGGTGTGGATGTGGTGTAACAGAGAGGTGGCAATGCTCTCTTTCCTCGCCTCTGTCATGGTAAGCCACTCTGCCCCTGAGAAACATTACAATTTTGGCCAGCCTCTGAAAACTGCAAAAAAAATACTTGGAGGGCGTGTGCTTTTTGCTTTGTGTGTATGCATGCATTTTGTAAGGAAGTATAAGGAAACGCTGAGTATAAGGACTGGGCTTGTAAAATGAGCTGTTTCAGAACCTGAGATTCTTTACTGAGTTCCACTGTGGAATAAATCCTTGCACCACCTCCCTCTACTCTATCTTTATTTTCAAAAAGAAAAGAAAATTAATGGAAACAGACCTGAAAACAAACAAAGGATGTTTGCTCAGTGAAAAAAGACAGATATTAAACTGACAAAGTGGTGACGGAGAACAACAAAAACAGGGCCGTTTGCAGATAATGGAGAAAAAGTACCTGTTGGCCCATGTCATTTGCTCTGCGACATCTAATTATCAGAGCAAACCTCCCTTTACTGCTTTCATGGACTGCACTCTGCTTTTGTCTATGCATTAAATTGTTGACACCTCTTTCTTTTCAAGTCAGCCATGGGTTTAGGCATTAAAGCTTAATTCCTTGGGGATGGTGTTTGACATTCCAGAAAGTGTTAGAGGCACCCCCATATCCCTGGAGGTGTTATAGACAGGGCATAGAGGGGAAAGTGGTGTTTTCTAACCAGATGAGGTGTTTTGATTCACTAAGAGGCAGCATGATCTCCTAATTAAGGTTGCAGGGTGAGTTTCCAGAATGCTTCACATTTCCTGGCCTTGGCCACAAACACAGTAGCAAATAGTCACCAAAGTGGTACCCTAGGATTTTCTTTTTTTTGTTCCTAATCTCAGATAGTAGTGGTGGACTTAGCTTTCAGTTAAGCAGCATGTAACATGGAAAGCAGGCATTTCGAATTTGAACCATCCCCTTCATATGGTACGTATCATTTCAAATTATCTGGTAAATAAATGGATTGCGTACAGACATAGACTTTGTGTGGATAAATATGACAATATTTGGAATGTAAAGGTAAAGGGACCCCTGACCATTAGGTCCAGTCGCGGACAACTCTGGGGTTGCGGCGCTCATCTCGCTTTATTGTTCGAGGGAGCCGGCGTACAGCTTCCGGGTCATGTGGCCAGCATGACTAAGCCACTTCTGGCGAACCAGAGCAGCGCACAGAAATTCCGTTTACCTTCCCGCCAGAGCAATACCTATTTATCTACTTGCACTTTGACGTGCTTTCAAACTGCTAGGTTGGCAGGAGCTGGGACCGAGCAACGGGAGCTCACCCCGTCGCGGGGATTCGAACCGCCGACCTTCTGATCAGCAAGCCCTAGGCTCTGTGATTTAACCCACAGCGCCACCCGCATCCCATGGAGTCTTACTTTTTAGCAAACATACAAAGAATTGCACTGCACATCTGCAATCCTAAATTCTAAATTGGGAGTAAGTATCACTGAACTCCGTAGGACTTACTTCTGCATACAGCTTATACCCTAACATTGCCCTGCTTGTCGCTGAGTACCAGGCTCTAGGCCAGCTGCTTTCTCTCAGCACAAGCAATCCCCTCGTGATCCAGGAATAATAAAAGCATCCTATATGGGGTTGTTGCAAGGACGACCAAGATAATATATGTGGAACACTTTGATGAACACTCTGAAGTTTCATATTAAGGCTAAACAGCAGTTGCATTATTATGATTACTAACAGTGACTCTTACTTTTAAATCTTTATTTTAAAAAAAACCTAACCTAATGGAAGAGAACGTCTCGTTTTCTTCCCTCCTCCTTGCATTTAAGCAGTCCTTTATGACAGCAATTCTCCTCTTATGAGTATGACATGAAGAGGGAGCTGTGGTTCTTCAGACACATGCCTAGTTCAGCCTGAACTAGCTTCCCCAGCCAAGCTTTCCGATCACTTGTCTGCTTTTTTCCCTTTCTTTCTCTCTCCCTCTCTCTCTCTCTTGTCTCTCGCACTCACTTACTCTTCCATCTTTTGCCACTGTGCCAGATAAATTTAAATGTATCTGTTCAAGTGGAGATAATCCATGCAAATCAGAGCCACTGGCTCCCAAGTGCTCGATGCACAAAGAGAACTCCGCTTCAGGAGGTCACTCGTTCACAGCTGCTCCTCCCATTCTATTTTTCCCCCTTCCAGCAGAACTGCTGCTTGTACACACTGACTGAAAAGGACTCAATTTACTGCAACTGCTACCTGGTTTTACTTACAACTTTCTTTAAAGAGGGACATACCTTCCAGCTATCTTGCAAAGAAAGGTAGGAAGTCTGAATTCTTCTAAAGTCATGGAAATACCTCTACTCCTTGCTCATTATCAGATTGTGGAATAAGTGATGCTTTACTGTTATCAGCCTCTTAAGAGTGCTACGCCAAGTGTCTAATGCTTTTGTTACTTATATGCCCAGTTGCAATTGTTTAAGTGGCTATTATTCTAATAGTGATGCGGCCAGCTATTATCCTGATGCACAATGGCAAGGGAGATAGTATCAGGTAGTGTTGCAATTGCAACCTCTTCATTCCAGTCACATTTTAAAAAAAATACTTTCCTCCTTAAAAAATAAAATAAAAAATAAAACAGTATGTTTCTCTCTCCCTAACCAGGATGTTTTTAAAGTAAGTGCTGGTGGTTGATTCCTGAAAGTGAAACTGCCAGAAGTGTCTGCCTCCGTCCTTGGACCTTATTAAGGGTGATTTCCCTTGAGCAGAACTAACTGTTGATATTTTTACAGGAAAGCAATATGTATAATAAGGTCACCTTTTGTTTCTTTGAAGCTTGGTAAACAAGGAACCTACAGGCCTCATTACAAGCAGGCCTGTCAGATAAATGCAGACCCCTTAGATCAACATATATTTAATAGAAATGCCAACAGTGTTTCGAAGAGTGAGCCCCTGACTCATTGCTGTTAGACATGGTTGTACAGGAACAAAACCGAGATATAAAAATGATCCGAAACATACAACAGCCCAGCAGCTATATAGCAGTCATTCGTTTTGCAGCTAAAATGGGAAATCAGATGTATTCTTAGCAATGTCTCAGACAAAGCACGTACTTCGGGAAATGTGAAACAAGCATTTTTCAATGATACATGCAGATTATACAGTAAATCCCAAAACCTACCATGGATAGTTCCTTGCGAGTGGGTGCCAGGAGAATCAGTAACACCTTCAGTGCAACTTGGGATATGTCTGACTCACAGCATAGAAACCAAATCGGTCCACAGACCTGCTCTGAAATAAATACATTGCACAAATGTCAATCTATTACAGTAAGTCCTTGCATACATAATATGATCCAGTAATTCCTGCAGAAGTCTAAAATCTTCAAGAGAATTGTTCTGGAAGGGCAAAGCGTATCCACCTTCAAAGAGAAGGTATAAAGACATGACCACAATTAATAAGGAAGTATGCAGAATGAGGAAGTTTACAGAAGTATTCCCCCCCTCTCCCTGCAGCTGGAATTTAAGATAAATGATAGTTACTGCAGGCTGCAATCCTATATACATACTTTCCTGAAAATAACCTCCATCAAACACAGAGGAAGTAAACATGCAAAGGGTTTAATATACAGCATGAGTATACTGCAGATTTGATATGTTAACATCTTATACCCCCAAGTATAGGTATCTTTTACATCTGGACCATGGTGTGATTTTTGCTAAAGCATCTGCTGTTTTGTAACACATGAGAAAACTAGTGTGTCTTGCTGTTTCTGCAGTAAAGAAGCCAGTAGGAAAGTTCTGTTTTGCAGGGTGAAATCTTTCTAGGGCATTTTTAGGGGATCTTATCAGTAGGCAGGCCAGCCTGCTAAGAACCAGTGTTGAAAAACAAGTAAGCTTTGCAGTGATGTGCAATAACAAGAAAACTCTTCAAAACGTCTGAAGACTCTTCACTCTTAGAAACTGTGTTTCCTTTCTAGATTTTTTTTGGGGGGGGCAGCCCAGAAGCAGCCAGGTTTGCATATGTTTGCAATTTCTTAAACTGCACTCCTGCGCACAACTGTAGTTCATAACTCAATGGGATTTAAGATTCTGTAATTGCGTAAAGGATAGTGGTCTGGATTTTCAACATTCATCTGCAGTCTTATGCATCTCCCTTCCTTGCTTACGGAGAGAAAGAATCAGGAGACAACCTTTTACTCTCTCTTACTTGTGGGGACCAAATGGTAATGAAAAGGGAGCTTTTCATGCAAGAGTGTAAGAAATTTACCTTGACAGCAAGTAATAAATACACTTGGTTACTCACGTCGTAAAAACAAATCTTAAGTTAAGAACATTGAAGTTTATGAAGAAAGACCGAGGGAGTTTCCTTCTTTGAATGGAATTGTGGCCCAAATAACATTGGGGATTAAAGATGATCCCTTTGGAGTTTGGCAATAAAGTGAGGTGAAATTAGATGACTCACTCTTGGAGATATGAAAAGGAGATGAAAGGCATTTCAAAAGGAGATCTGGAGGGGGGGAATAGTAGTAATATGCACTGATTTCCTTCCGCTCTTCTGAACTCTACCAAATGCCCAGAGTTTTGCAGGTAAGGAAATGTGTCTTTCAGTGACTGCTCATTAGCATTTTTTAGAATAATTTCAAAGCAGTGGGTCTGGATGCAGTACCTGAAATACATATTGTACCTGCCTTTAGCGTCTTTCATCAGTCTTAAACCCTTCATAAATTATAAGTATGTCCACCACTCAGACACCTCTGCAAGAATCGAAGTTTATGCTTTACTGTCCAGCTTCAAACTGATTGATTTGTCATGAGTTACAATATTCATGTTTCCCCTACATGTAGTTTTTGTCCCTTGTTTCTACTGCTTTATATGTACACTCAGATTCAATACTGGAGCAAGCAAATTTTCAAGCAAGTATAGTATATATATATATTTCAAGTTGACACTGTCTTAATTGGATTTCTTATACTAGTTTTATAAAAAGACACATGGTCATCTTTAAAGGATTCTGTACGAGACTGCTAATACATTCCATTTAAGTTCTTAAAACGTTCAGCCTGGTAACAATCCTCTGCTTTGCTGTGCCTTGAGAAATTCTCCAGGTTTTAACAAATCTTTGACATACCAAGAAGGGAAATATATGGCCATAAGACAGATTATTTCACAAACTGGAGCCTTATAAAGATTAGTATGAAAAGGAACTTAATTGGCTACAAGTTTATCAAGCAGAAGCTGCCACCTGAGATGGCCTATAGCAGCCAGAAATGAAAATATGTTCCCTTAGGTTTCTCATCAATTTACATACTTGATTATATCCTGTTCTCATTTTACAACTCCTTTCATTACCTTGTGCACCAGTATATATAACTGTGATATCAGGTTGCAAACTTCAGCCCTTTCATCCAAATGAATGCTGAAAATGATTGCTATTGCAGGAAAGGCTTCCTTATACCTCAAGGGGTTAAGAAGTGAATCAGATCTGTAATTGACTGACTTCCCTACTGACAGCCTTTGAAGCTCTTCTCAGGGTTTTTTTTTTTTAACCTCCTGTTTCATGAAAAAAGATTGACACTCCTTTATATGTTTGGAATTCTTCAGTGGGTATAAAGTGCTAGGTAATGATGGAAATTAACCTGGGGCTTTATCTATCTGTTTCTCCTTCTAACTTTATTGAAGTGCTGGTAACAGTTAAAAAATTTTATGCAAACAACTGTTCTCATCAGAATCTTGCTTGCTTCTGTCATGTCATCGCATGCTTTGTGATTTCCAGAGACATTCAAAAATGGCACTACAACCCCCCCCCCCGGCTTTCTCACTCTCTCCCAACAACTGTTGTTTTTTCTTGGAGAATCAATGACAATTTTAGCCAAGACAAAATGCACCAGCAGACGACCAGATAAAGGAAAATATACAGAGTGCAAATGCATCTCTGAATGGTTAGTCTGTGGAACGCTGATCGCAGTTATCTGACAGTGTGTCAGCAAGTGTTATCTTGAAAAGAGAAATGAACAAGAGCAGGTCCATATAGGGAGAGGGGGAGGAAGAAGCAATTGTTGCTTTATTCCTGTCTGTTTATTTGTGCAAGCTTGGAAAGTTCCCCCAATTGTCTTCCTGCCAGGGAGACTTAACTTCTTTGAGGAATTTGATGCGAAAGCTGTGATCTTTAATCCATTGGGGATAAAACATAAAATGTCAGCATAAAATGTCACCCCATTTCATAACGAATGCAAGGAATGTGAGGGTGCCAAGCAAATTTACTTTGAAAAACACCCCACTCAATCGATGATACCCCATAGAATCCTTTCGTCTTCTGTAACATTATCTCTTAAAAAACAACAAGAAGAAATAAGAGAGAATGGTGTTAAACTGGGTCAGAATCAGGCTGCCATATTGTGCATCCTTACTCAGGAGTATGACCCACTAAAGGGCTTACTTTAGAGTAAAACATGTTTAGGTTTATTCCATAGTGGTCCAACTACCCTTTTACTTTAGACACTTGCACTAACCAATATTTTTTTTTTATTGGACACCCTCTCTCTGCTATTTGAGCCAAGGCTTTATACATGCCTCATACATGCCTCAGATTTATGTTACCACCAAACTAAAGTTCCTACATATACAGTGATGTTCTTGTGTTTTAGACTGCAGGAATATCCACTACACCCAATGTTGAACCCACACAGCCATAAACTATCAAGTGCACAAACTCTTGATTTATTCCAATAGCCCTGAGTCTGCGTTATGCAAAGATAATGTTTTAAAGGACTTGCATTTGAAGCAACGAAGAAGGAGAAGTAATGCTTTTTTAAAAAGAAAAAGAAAAGGGCATCACAGTTGCCTCATAAGAATTTTGTATCAAGTTAAACTCCTTATTACACTGCCAGATATGTTTTTTGGTAAGAAGATTGCATTTGTCACAAAGGCACTTCATTCCCATCACTCTGTTATTGTTGCGACACTTTAAAAGAAGTCTCAGCGATTCACATAAACATATGCTAGTGTGAATGAAATTTCCAAAACTGTATCCTGTAACCGCTGTTTCAACTTACCCAGGCTGCCAAAATAATAATATCACTGGAGAGAAATGGAAAAAAAAGCAGCCTGCTGCCACAAAAAAGCTTTATGATCAGAAATGCATGGGCAAACGTTCAGGCAACATGCAAATAACATCTGATCTGAAACTTACCTGTGAGATTAATTAAAAGTACACATTTCTAGTGCTACCTAGAAAAGTAGGATATATAAATATTTCAAAGTGTTTCATTCAGCTTTTCCTGGAACTGATGGCTTGAGCGTCACTCTGACTTCAAGGTCTATTTGATAGAGTTAAAATTTTCATTAAAAAGTTACCTCAGAGGTTAGTGTACACATGAACACAGTACACAGTACACATTTCTCCTGTTCTTGTTTTGAGATATAAGGAAGCTTCCAGAGTTAAAGGAGAATTACTTCTAACCAAAGAAAAATGATAATTGTGAAACTTAAACTCCCCACCTAATTTGTTTATTAGTAAATCACACAGCACGCCACTGGACATCACACCTCCAGTTTTGTTAAAATAAGAATCTTTTTCTTCATTTCTGCTATTTTCCTAAGAAGAGATCTATATGTTTCTATCCTTGAGGATAGCTCCAGATAACTGTTGGCTTAATATTTTCAAAAGTACAGCATCCATTGCTTCTTCACCTCAGCATGGCTTGCTGTAACCTAGGATCTTGTTGTGGTATCTTAAGCTATTTTTTTCTGCAAAGCAACACTATTAAGACTGAAATTTCTAATAGACCAGCAACAAACCAACCTCTCTCTCTCTCTCTCTCTCTCTCTCTCTCTCCCTCCCTCCATCCCTCCCTCTCTGCTATTGGAAATCACTATTATCAGAGCTATCTTCTGAATTAGGATTAACTTCTGCAGAAGAAACTTTAGCTCAGGAATAAGCTTTATACCTGAAAGTTTAGCAATATTATGCAAAACACTACTGCTTCACCTACAAACCATGAACATTTGCAACTTCCTTAGAGAGGACATCCTTCTGAAAAATTATTAGCTTTTAAAACAGGATATATATATATATATATATATATATATATATATATATATTCATACAATAAGGTAATGAAAACAGGTATGATGTGGTGGGGAGTAGGGATGAGGGTGAAATTCAGTTCAGTTCCCATTTAAAGATGAACCTACCTAATTCACGCTTTGCAAAACAATATGCTAAGCAAAATGTAGCCATCTTTCGCTATCGGTGCTTCCCTGAATCTTGCATTTCTCCAGCCGAGTGTAAAGTGCGCATAACAATACACTTATTGGTGAAAACAACTTTAAAATATATATTAGAGAAAATCGCTTTTTAAAAATAGGAATATTGGGAGAAATTTACATTAAGATGCTGGTGAATTTTCATGATAGATATATCACAAACTGATGAGGAAATGTGAAGAACTGAATTTAAGGTTGGAAAAACTGAGAGGAACCTAATTGGCAGATTCATCCCAGTGGGGATACAAAGCTAAAGGAAGGGTTCATCTTTCTGCCCCAGATGGTGATATCTGGAGCATACCTCTTGCCAGGGGTAGAGTGGGGGCACTGATACAGAAGTAGAAGGGAGAGAAAAAGATAATATCAACCCACGGAAACTATGGGTTTTCAGCCAGCCATTTTGCCGTTAGCCTGGCCATACTGGAGAAGCATGAAGCTGATGTGTTGACAGATGCTGACTCTGGCTCAGTTCAACTTCAGGTGCACAGTTGCATCTGCTTCAAAACGAAAAGCTGCAACCACAAGCGACTGTGGAAAACAGGTCCTAAGCTGGGGGCATGTCTGTGCCAAACACTTAAAACCACATTATATCCCTTTAAACAGCTATGGCTTCCCCACCAAGAATCATGGGAAGTGTAATTTGTTAAGGGTGCTGAGAGTTGTCATGAGGCCCCGATTCCCCTCACAGAATGGTTTAACCATCAGTCCCTCATCCCAGGGAAGTGTAGCTCTCTGAGGAGAATATGGGTTTCCTAACAACTCCCAGCGCCCTTAGTATACTACAGTTCCAAGATTCTCTGGGGGAAGTCATGACAGATTAAAGTAGTATATACTGCTTTAAATGTATAGTAGAGGCTGGGCCTGAGAGACACCTATGCTCACGAATGTTTCAGGTACATAATATATTTGCATTTTAGTTTCTGGCTGATAAGAACCAAGGGATCCATTAATAGTTATAATCATTGTTGCAGGTAATAAAATATTGCATTTTGGAATGTGATTTCATCATTCCTCATTTACCAGCATGATAACTTTGAGAAAGTTTCTTGTATTTTTTTTTTTCAAGGCATAATATTTTCTGCCTCGCCTCCCCTTTTCTTAAGCCATGCCATATCCTATTTCTTCTGAACTGGATGGACATCACAAGGTTAGAGAACGGGGCAAGAATATTCATAATTTAATAGCAAAAGATATCAGGTCCTGCCCCTTAAAATAAAGATCAATGCAGAGATAGATTTTTAGAATTGGTGTTTAGACATAATAAATTTTGCTCTCAAATAAGCCATGCATTTCAGGTTCTGATTCAAAAATAATACACTTTCTCTTTTTCTCCTGTACCCAACAAGAGAATGCTGTCTGACGTGTTATTATGTATATAAATTGGTCTGTCCAAATTATCGGTCAGTAAATATTCATATATTAGAAGCATTATCTGCAACAGATATAAAATTGACTGAGATTTCTAAATATATTAATATATTTTAAAGGTGTGGTTAATATTATTGCTGTACTTTTCATCTTTTAAGAATTTCCATTCAAGCCCATGAATATAAGTACAAATTAGCAAATAATTATGTACTCAATTTAATCCTAGTTTTAAAGTCTTAAACAATTTGGCAGTTTTTTAAATAAAGAAAAACAGTTTATAATTAATTATTGTTACAATTAGTGTATAAAATAGTTCTGGCCACAATCTAACAGAGTTAAGCACCCTTAACCTCATTTATTTCAATGAACAAAATCTGCACAAAATCTGAACACTTTTCCAGGAGTAAGTATCGTTTAATGCTTTATGCTGTTACCTTTGGATTAGATGGTAGAGACATTAACTTTAATATTGTAACTAAAACATATAGGGCATGCATAAAGTTACTTATCTCATTGCTACAACAGCGTAATGTAAGATAATTCCATATTCATTGAAAACTATTAGTGCCTGATAAAATCATTAAGGATCAGTAGCAAAGTATGAACTGGTATTAACCTGAATACAAAAAAATATTTTATACTAGAATGTTCATAAACTATATTGAGAGTGTTTTGAAAGGCAGTGTAAAAATAAGTGACTGCAAGTAGTTTAAAAAACAAATAAATAAAATAACATGAGTAAACTGTGACCAAGCTTGCAATCCTAGACAACATTGTTCAATATTAACCCACCTCACTCAACTCAATAGGGCTTACTTTTGAGCAAACATATGCAGAATTGCACTGTTTTATCAATTCCTACTTCAATGTCAGTCACTTGAAAGGAAATTATTGTGAAATAACTAGTATTTCTACAACCCGCCCCCTTTCTTTCAGGTTTTACGCAAAAGTGCTATTTGAGCACGGTTTGGAAAAAAACACTATAGGACATTAATACAGTGTTGCTTAATCGTTTTAATTTTAATATCCTAATATTTCAATCCTGCCCCCCTTTACAAAGAGATTCACATAAACAAGACAATTACTTTGACTCTCATATTAATTGTATGCACATTTTCCTGTACATCATGCTTTATTCTAGCCCTAACAAATGCAACAAAAACAAAAAAGGACCCATCTTAAATATATAACTCTGTTTAATTTCCTATGAAAGATTACAGTAAGCGTGCTTTTAGCATAATGATGTCAGCGCTAGATGATAAACATGTATTAGGAAGTGCAAACTGCTGATTATCTGTCAGGATAAATCTGTTTATTTCAGAAATAGCAGTCTGACAACCCCCTGTTGTTAATCGTGAAAGTACATGCATATGCCAGGTCCTGTTGGGTAGGATTTTGGGGAGGGCGAAAGAAAACTCTCATCAATTCGTTGGGTGAAGTTATTGTCAGTTAGCCCTGCCATTCCTCCCCGTAACAGATACTTTTTTTAAAAAAACAAAAAACTGAAGAATTGATGGGCAGATCTTTTCTTTCTTTCTTTCTTAAATTCACAGCTATTCATAGGAAAGAATAGTGGGAAAGCAGAAAATGTGGATTAGAGGATTAGGTTGAAGTTCCATTTGCACATGTGCCTGAATTTGTTGCTAGTATTGTCAATGGGTGTTCATTTGTTTCAGGCAAGGAGTGAACGTGGTTACAAAGGTGAAATTTGGGGGCGGGAATAGAATTTCCCAGGAAATGACATTTCCCTTTTTGTCATTGGCCACTGCCTACAGAAGTTGTTTTTTAAATATATATATATACACATATATCTGGTGAGGAATTACTGAGTGATATGCACGACATGCTTCAAAATGATAGGATGTGAAACCCACCAAGTATCGCAGCTTGGACTTTTGTGGTGGGATCACAAATGAAATAAACCACAGGCACACAGGCACAAAGCTTGGTGGAGATTATGATTTAAAACAGAAGAATACATTCAGTGCAAACACAACCTTCTGATACAGCAGGTCTAATATACACACACGTGCAATTATGACAGGAATCAATTAATTTGAAACAAAAACTCTAGTGGTGAAATTTTCCCCGACCCATTATTTCTCAAACCCTCACCCAAGCAATGTTTGTTTGATTGTGTTGCATTCTTAACATTTTGTAAGCTGCGTACAATGCTAAACAGCTCAGTTAAAATTGGTATTTATATTGACATTTCAAAGTGCAATAAAGAAGGCGCTAAACAGACTGAGGTTTTTTTAAGCATCTGCTCCTCCAAGCCCATTCTTCTTTTGACAAGTTCCTCACTTCTCCCATCTCCTCCATGGCATTGAATTTAATAAATTCCCCTCCCCTTCAAATAATTTCTCCCCAGAAGAACGTGCACGTCTCCATATTAATTCAGAATTTACATGTTGAGTTTGCATATTTTTGCATCAGAAGATCTGTTTTTGATTAGATAAAGGTCACTGTCATTCATAATCAAGGAGAGAAAGGTAGATTAAAGGTCAGGATTCGTGTGTTTTTTTAAAAAAGGCCCAACTGATTAGCTGCACAGGTTTGTTCATATGATTTGGTTTATCACAGGGTAAGTAGGAGTACTGAGTTAACAAATTAAACACAGCATTCTGGGTCACTTCCTACATTAGGTTCTGAAATTGGAGTCAAGCTCCCTGCCCTCTCCTCTCCCTCCTCCCCCCCCCACAAAAAAATCTGCTACTTGTTTCTGTTGCAATAAGTGAATATATTTGTATTCCTAGCTCTCATACGTTCAATGATTTTGATAATGTTTGTCATGAATGAAATTATTAGGATTCAATCCTGCGCACATTTATACCTGGGAATAAGCCCTATTTAACTTGGATACTTCCAAGTAATGACCCAGTAGGATTGTGCTTGTGCTGTTGATTTCCTAAAATCAAAACACAGGAGAACGGCTTAAGTTTTTATCAGGAGGCACACAAATGTGTGTTAAATGAAACGAATATTAGAGCGAGTTTTACTTTTAAAAAATTGAATGCCTCAAGTGTGGTCTTTAACAATAAGAAATTCGGTGTGAAACTAAGAATAGTATTCAACTGCTTGTTTAAGTCTTTTTTAATTGACCGCCCATGTACTTTTATTATTAATTGCTCTTGCCCCAATTTTCCTATTAATCAAAATTAGGGTAGCGATTTATTGTTATTTCTTAGATCCATGCCAAAAAAAGGGGGGAAAGTGGTTTTTGGAGCCACTATATTTTCTCAGGAAATATTTGTGAGATGCTCAGAATATAGCCATCTGTGGACCAGGGTGATAAGCAGAGTTATGGACAGACATCCTTCAGAAAATATTGTGTGTTGTTACATTAAATTGAGGGTTAAGCATGCATATTCCTTCTCAAAATTAATGGGAGCAAGGCAGGCTTCAGTCTCTCAGTTGTCTCCTACATCTTGAAAGTCAGAACCTTAAATACACTGTTAAGACCCACAATAATTGTTCTGCATGAAATAGGTGTTGGCAATTAACTTTTTTTTAAAAAAGGCTTTAGATCTGCTCACAAGTCATTCACTTTTTCAACTTTTTAAAGTTCTGAAAAGCTGCACAGTAACAGATACAGTTTCAAAACAGGTCAAATATTCAGTCTTAGTGTTATTCTGAAGTGTTGAAGTGTTATCCTTCAGGTCTAAAAATGAATTCCTCTAATGCTTCTGTCTTCTCTGCATGGCCAGGTATCAGCATCAAACTATACAATTAACAAATTAACATCCACAAAACAATTAAACATTATATTCCAGAGCTCATGGGTATCAAGCAAAATTTCATTTGTCATATGCATTATTTGCAAATTTTCTTTGCGACGCACCCCTTCCATTCTTCACAGCAGCCTTGTGAGTGTAAGAATCAAATATCAGGTACAATAATAATGTACAGGTACAATAATCAACTGAGATTTGTATTTAGAGAACAAATTTCTTATTAGATATTTGACTATCATAAGTAGCTAGATTTAGAGGCAAATCAGGAAACGGCACTGGATATTAGAAGAATTGGGGCAGCAGCGGATTTTTTTATATAACAAAAAGAAGGAATATTTATTCATTTTCTTCTCAGCAGTTCAGCATCAAACAGCAACCCAGGATGTTAATTCTGAATGCAACCCAAATTAGTACTTTTGAAGCAGAAGCATAAATGATTGTTGCATTATTTTATTAATTTGTGGTTTTTTTGCTAGGGAATGGGGGAAAATGATATTTTTACTGTCTTTTACTTCAATCCCCTACCAAGTGTTGCTGACTCCTGGACTTTGATCACATGCCATTTTAAAGGCTGTTATAAAAGCTCCAACTTTCACAAGCGTCTCAGTTTTCAATGTTTGCCATGCTTTTAGAACATGTTTATGAAATTAGATTTGGAAAGCATCCTGGCATGTCTGCTGAAGGTGAAAATACTAAAGTCACCCATCTAAGAGCATGCTAACCATTTAAAAGCTGCGCTTCCAATTTATTCTAATTAAAGGAAGGTTCAATGGGAAAGTTCAGTGGGAAGAAGGTTTTACTCCAAGTGTGGTGGTGTTGTTGTTGTTGTTGTTGTTGTTGTTGTTGTTGTTGTTGTTGTTTTGTCCTATGCATGACTCATTTGGGATATGCAAATATTTTCTAATCTGACATGCCTCTTAGGCTGACTCCATTCTGGATTGCTCTGGTTTTTAAATCACAGGTGCACTCCAAGACCGAAAGCCCAGCTGGCAGAAAATGGCTTAATGGACAAATGGACAAATCAGCAAGCATGAGTACTGCTGGAAAATCTGCCATTTCAGTTCCTCTCGGGTTCTTACTTCCCCAATCTTAAATTTAGTTCACCTCATGTCTACACCTAGTTTGCAATTTATTAAGGTCCCTGTGAAAATTAACCAGCATCTCAGAGCAACTCCCTCCCAACATACACACATTTGTACGTTGCCTAATGTACACATTTCTGCAAAGCAGTTTCTCCTAAACAATGCATTTTAACATTGTATTTTCACTAACGTATACATTTTATGGACACTTTATACCAGCACATGCATTTCTGGTCACATTACTTGGCTGGAGAAGTGCAGATTTTGAAGGACGGCTGTGTTTTGGTTCCTGCATTATTTCAGAAAGTGCAGATTAGAAAGGTTCTGAAATGAATTTCTCCCCCATCAATGGACATGGGAGGGTCAAGCGCCTCATCAGATTATCTCAGTTTCCCCCTTTATTGAATGCCCCTTCATTTGTATTTCTTCAACAAAGAAGGTTTTTAGGACATGTATGTGAGGCAGTGTGTTTTATGCAAATATTTTCTCCCACTATTCCATTTTTTTCTGCAAAAAACGTTCGAAGTTATAATTAACTTTTTCCAAGTAACACAGAAAGCATGAGTGCAAAGTTTGTTAGCTGGGTTACAACTAGTGTGTTAACGGTTTTTATTGCCTTCATTATTTTTCTTACAATTTGAACTATGTGAGGAAGTTGCCATATTTCAAAATACTGCAAGAATTCTCATAAAAATAGCTTTCAAATAATGATGTGTTTATTTGTTTAAATATAACCTTTAAACCACAGGAAAGTTTCTGTTTTCCTCTCTCCCCCTAATTAAATATTTTGCTTTAAATACTTTTGGATGCATACACAAACACACATAAATAAAGTAATATAGCAAGCTTGGTTTACAGTTGTGATTAGTTTTTAAAAATCCTAAAATATAAGACAAGCATTCTAAATTTGATTGCAATTGATTTAGGGTATCTGACTATTTTCCCTGGAAGAAAATTTTCCCAGTTTAAAATTTTCCAGAAAACCTACACACTACTGGTTTGGGAGCACAAATTTGCTAAGATATTATAAAGGTATATGCTGAGAACTATCCCTGTCAAAACAATGGCTCAAGAAGTTTTAGCTGGTCAGCCTGCTTTAAACATGACAATAAAATGCTGATACCAGATTTTTTTTTTTTTTAAAAAAGCCATCTAAGTCTGGAAGATAATTTAAATCATGGGTAGGCAAACTAAGGCTTGATCCAGCCCAATCGCCTTCTAAATCCTACCTGTAAACGGTCCAAGAATCAGTGTGTTTTTACATGAGTAGAATGTGTTCTTTTATTTAAAATGCATCTCTGGGTTATTTGTGGGGCATGGGAATTTGTTCATATATTTTTTTCAAAATATAGTCCGCCCCCCCCCCCAAGGTCTGAGGGACAGTGGACTGGCCCGCTACTGAAAAAGTTTGCTGACCCCTGATTGAAATCATCAAACATCAACAACAAAACCCCAAAACAAGCTGGTTGTGTTTGCTGCTTACAAATCACCTCTCCTGTTCCCCCACAAAAAGGCTTTTTGACCTTTACCCTGTAATTTAGTTGCTTTTTCCCCTCAAAGGCTCACCTGGCTTCTTTTAGGACCCTCAGATGTGTTAACTGTGTATCTGACAGCAATCGGTCAGGGTTTAGGGAAATTAAAATGGAACCCAGAGCAGAAAGTTAAAGTCGGCACTATTTACACGTATCACCCGAGCATAGACAAAAGTAGACATGGCAGATCATCTGTGATGTGTGTTGCACCTTTGTGTTATGTCGCCGAAATGCAGCAATGCAGCAGCCTCTGCCTTATTCCGTCATCAGAGGAAAATGTGGATTCCGGTGTGTCTCTCCATTCATCCTATTTGAAACATTAGTGTTGAGACCAGCATGGAAACTGAAGCATCATAAATCCTGGCCTTGCACCACTCTTCTTTGCACATTATTCCCAGAGTCTATGGGATGAAGCAACAATCTCTAGGCCTGCCCTCTGGACAGAGCTTGACCAGCATGTTGCCATTTGCGTGCAAATGTAACCTTTCACCCTTTTCACTTTTGAGTCCCACCCCGCCGACAAGCTTGTTACACATTTCTGCAGAGTAGTTGGTGCTGGGTGGGAATGGAAGGGGAATAGGAATTTATTATGTTCTGCATTGGTATTGATTGATGCACTGGCCTTTTTCTGTACAGGGAAGGTTGAACAAAGTTGATCAGCTCAGCTCCTGCTTTCTTTTAAATGATGCACAGAAGTTTATACTACTGAGGGGGCAATTGATGCATATGAGTGTTAAGAAGAAATGACTGAAGTCCAATTAGCCCATCTAAAATTAATTGTAGTTGTTTGTTTTGTTTTTTTGTAGTTCTACAAAGTCTGGTGCATACCCTCCAACATTTCTCCAATGAAAATAGGGGTGATGGTGGTGGTGGTGATGATGATTTCTATCCAGTCCATCTGACTGGGTTGCCCAAGCCATTCGGCTTCCAACATATATTAAAACCTAATAAAACACGCCTTCAGATGTTTTCTAAAGGTTCTGTAGTTACATATCTCCTTGGCTCAGAGGTCACATAACTCCATACCCTCCAACATTTCTCCAAAGAAAATAAGGACATCCTAAGGAAAAGCAGAGGGACACGGGTGGCACTGTGGGTTAATCCACAGAGTTTAGGACTTGCCAGTCAGAAGGTCGGCAGTTCGAATCCCCACAACGGGGTGAACTCCTGTTGCTGCTCCTGACAACCTAGCAGTTCAAAAGCACATCAAAGTGCAAGTAGATAAATAGGTACCGCTCCGGTGGGAAGGTAAATGGCATTTCCATGCGCTGCTCTGGTTCGCCAGAAGCGGCTTAATCATGCTGGCCACATGACCCGGAAGCTGTATGCCTGTTCCCTTGACCAATAAAGCAAATGGTCAGTGGTCCCTTTACCTTACCTTAAGGAAAAGCAGGTCATTCTGAGATCAAATCAGAAACCGGAGAGGCTTCTGTAAATCCAGGACTGTCCCTGGAAAATAGGGACACTTGGAGAATCTGGTGGTGTTACTCTAGCTTCTTATGCATGGATGGTGTTATTCTGACTACATGGTGAAGCACCTCTGAACTTTAGAAATGGAGAATGATCCTGCCAGTGCTTGTTCCTATTTGTTTCCAAGCATAATTAAGTGCAGCTGTTGGTCCTCAAATACCCAGGATACTGGAAGAAGTGTCTGCTCTTTATACCCGATCTTTTTGTGTGTTTACACAAACACACTCACACACAGAAAGACACTGCATCTTACACATTTGTTCATGAAGGTACTATATTGGGGATCTTTACCGTTGATAGCTTTCAACGCATTGAACTAAATAAACAGTTGATTACCAGAAGCACCAGAGCTTGCCTCCTTTCTGTTTCGAGAACTGTGAACCGCAGATGCTATTGCAGTGGACCAAATTACTCTGGAAATGCAATACTGTAAATACCCATACAGTATTGCCTTGCTTATTTGGGCTGGAAATTAGCAAAAACCAATAAAAGCCAATCTACTTGAATAGAAATGCTTATTTACACAAGACCACAGACAGTAAATAAGCATTGCTTTGTGGCTCAAAGCACCAGGAGAGAAACAGAAAATAGCAAGGTGGTTAATTCCTGCAGCTTACACAGGGCACTCAAGCCCAGGTTGCATGGATCATAAGCTGAAATAATTCCCATCGCAGAGAGAGAGAGAGACAGGCAGGTGGGGACGGGGCCCTTATATGGATGAAAACAGATGCTAGGCCGCTAGGGAAAATAGCAGTATGGGTCTGAAATGCACAGGGTGGAGGAATCAAATGCAAATGACTGGGTTTGGACTAACAAGTTTCAAAGGCAGTAAGATTAGAAATATTAGCAAGATGAAAGGCAGAAGATACTGATAATGACCTGTCCCAAGAAACAGAGTGAAGAGAAGCGGTCTCCAAGTTTCATTGTGCCCTGAGGATCCAAGGTCATACCTGAGTCCCGGGGTCCCAGCAGCAGTTGGAGATAAGTTCTGTGCTGGGGAAACCCAGCACAGGTTTGAAAACCAGGATGCATGCTGGTTTACTTTTCCCAAAAGATGCAGGCCCAATCAGTGATGCGATGACTGAAGGTCAGCCTTCACAGGGAGCCCTTGAGTCAAAGTCCAGTTGCAGCCTGAACACTCCCAATAAGGTTAAAAAATTATGTTTGGGATAACACTGGCTTGTGCTTCCTCAAGGCTCCTGACTAATTTGAAAGAAAATGCAGATACCCTCAGTCCCATAAAGAGCTCCAGGTTAAGTTGGCTTTTCTGCAATGAGTCTGGCCAAGCATTAAGAACATCCTCAGAGGTGCGCTCAGGGTGGTCCCACTTTTAATGTTGCAATAAATGGCAACACAGAGCAGGGCTTTTTTTTGCTGTGAGGCGTCAGCAAATAATAATAATAATAATAACCAGCTCTGTCCATTCATCAAGTGACCTCCCTATGTATTAAAGGTAAAAGTAAAGGGACCCCTGACCGTTAGGTCCAGTCGCGGACGACTCTGGGGTTGCAGCACTCATCTTGCTTTACTGGCCAAGAGAGCCGGTGTACAGTTTCCAGGTCATGTGGCCAGCATGACTAAGCCGCTTCTGGCGAACCAGAGCAGTGCATGGAAACGCCATTTACCTTCCTGCCAGAGCGGTACCTATTTATCTACTTGCACTTCATGCTTTTGAACTGCTAGGCTGGCAGGAGCAGGGACCAAGCAACGGGACCTCACCCTGTTGCGGTGATTCCAACCGCCAACCTTCTGATTGGCAAGCCCAAGAGGCTCAGTGGTTTAACCCACAGCGCCACCCGCGTCCCTCCCTATGTATTAGGTGACAGATAATAACATTTTTTATTATTTCTGTCTTTTAAAGATAACTGACTTTAGATTTTTTGTTGTTGTTTTGCTTTATTGTTCTATAATGCCAAGAAGTCTACTTTTTTCCTCTTTTACAACCTTTTGGCTATTATAAATGTTAAAAGCAATAAACATATTAAAAGCACATCATTTTAATATGCTCATTGCTTTTGTTGGCTGCCTTGGGAGTCTTTGGCTCAGAGAGGCTATTAGTAAGTAAATCAGGATATTAGTAAGTAAATCAGGATAGCATTGTTGTCCCGAGATTGCTGATGATAGCAGTTGATATTTGTAGCATAGATCAATATGTAAGGTTGGGAACCAGTGGCCCTCCAAATGCTATGGGACTACAATTCCCATCATCCCTGACCATTGGTCGTGCTAGCAGGGGCTGATGGGAATTGGAGTTGAACAATATCTGGACACAGCTTCCTCATCCCTGCCTTAAGACTATTTAATAATTTTGTGGCTCATGAGATGTTTCCTGGCTCACTGCTTCAGCAGTGCATTATATGAATTAAATTTTGAAACCCTCTCCCCCCCTCAGATGTTGTGTCTCATGCTGTGTTTGAACTGGAAACTCTCATGATGCGCATTAATATGACCCTAGCCATAGGTCATTGAGGCTGAGATAGAGCCATACCCACAGGAGATGCTGAAATCTCCGGTATATATTCTTGAGAGGCACTGAACACCCAAGCTGTTTCCATGCCAGCAGCCCAGTCCAATTTGTACCCCGTGGATACAATCCATGACTCCGATTCCTGGACCTGTCTTAATAATATCTTTATGTGTTTCCCTTTGTTTACTATTGGCCCATGCTGAGCTCCTTTTATCTCTAAACTGCACAGATCAGAGGATACCAGAAACCCCCACTGAGCAAAGATGACTTTTTCTTGAACAGAACAGAAGCAGCATCAGCAGCCTTAGATAAAGGTGATCGGACTCATTCCTGTTCATTATCTACTTCTTTTATACTAAATTCTTTATATTTCAGTTCACCCTTTAGATACTGTTGAATGCTCAATCAGGGGTTGGGCGAGATGCATTTCATCAGTAATTGTAATATTGTGTGTGTGTGTTTGTAAAAAGGATAATTAGAATTCTAGGCACACTTGCCTGAGAATTAATCCCACTGCACTCAATGGAACTTACTTTTGAGTAGGGATGGGTGAATCTGTCAATTTTTAATTATCTCATTTTCATATTTTTTTAGTTCTCTACATTTCCAGGTCAAATTGCAATAATTTTTTTATGGTACTCATGAAAATTTTAGTGCACATTTTGTATGCAATTTACACACAAACACATATCATTATTCACTAACATATGCATTTTTGTACACATCTTTTGGCTGGAGAAGCAGCACCACAAAACTCAAGAGAAATTAGAATTTTGAAGGGTAGCTGTGCATTTCTGGGGACCATCCTGACTTCTGAGTAGACAGTATAGGCTTGGTCCTCTAGTGATCAATACATTTGTTCAAACAGGCATCTAACCAGTGCTGTTTCGATTTTGACAGATGTTAAATGCAAACATTCTTCTTTCCTTTCTAAAATACTAAGTGTTTTAAACGGGGAACCTACAGTTCTGCTGCTCGGCTCTGTGGCTGCATCCCCCGCTGTGAATTAATGACTTTTCCCATTTCCATGTAAGAGATATCGCCAGGCCCCTTTTAATATGTTTAAAACAGCAAGGAGGTTTGATGCACCTGCGAGAGTTACTCAGCAAGGTGGAGCCTAAAGTAGGTGCACCACAGATCAGCAAAGGGAGGGGAATGCTCTGGCCTGATCTTGTTCTTTAACGGCAGTTTGAGCTGCATAAATCACTAGAGAACAAAGTACCGTATTTTTTGCTCTATAAGACTCACCTTTTCCCTCCTAAAAAAGTAAGGGGAAATGTGTGTGCGTCTTATGGGGCGAATGCAGGCTGCGCAGCTATCCCAGAAGCCAGAACAGCAAGAGGGATTGCTGCTTTCACTGTGCAGTGATCCCTCTTGCTATTCTGGCTTCTGAGATTCAGAATATTTTTTTCTTGTTTTCCTCCTCCAAAAACTAGGTGCGTCTTGTGGTCTAGTGCATCTTATAGAGCTAAAAATACGGTAAATGAAAAATGAAGCTAGGTAAGCAAGATCTGCAACTGAAGATCAAGCTCCTGTAAGCACACAGAATCAAGGGCTAGTTGCTGTTGGTTTTGGAGTTTTTTAACTGATTCTGTAGTGTTTGCACATTATTGCCCATAAAGTATGCCATACATGCCAGCAATTTTAACCCAGCATGTCACACTTGAACTTTTCTTTAACACAACTTTTCCTTCTGTTTCCTTGATACTGCATTTCCTTCCTGGTTGCATACTTTATAGATATCCCTACAGACCTTCTCCCAAGAGGATAACCTCCTCTTGAGAAGATCCTGCTCTGTATACAACATACATTTGGGTTTTTCCTCTCTTTTTTGTTTCTGCTTTTCCTCTCTTGATAGGAAGTTCAAGAGTAAGGAAATGTACAGTTGCCTCCTGCCCACTTTCTTCCACCACAAACTGTATAAAAGTTAAAGCGCCTTTTGATTTTGATTTAATGGAACACTCTTCCCCAACTTGGTGCCTTTCGGATGTTTTCAACTACAACTCCCATCAGTCCCAGGCAGCAGGGCCAACAATCAGGCTAATGCACGCCAAAATATCTGGAAGGGGAGGCTGAACTAAACTGCACCAGCTTGCATAGTTTAAAGAAACTTGTGTGGGGATGAAATCTATTTAAAAGAGCATCTCCCGTTAAATTGTCAAATGTAGACTACCGAGATGTTGCTCAGGATTTTTGTTGTAGTGGTTGTCTTTTAAAGCAGCCCACATGGTTACCATATAGAGCTTGTGATGGCTTGCAGAGTTGTTGGAGCAAGGTATATGTGGGGTCAAAACCCAAAGATAGAAACAGCATGGAACTGACACATGAAGAGGGTTTGAAAAGCCCTCCATACAATAGCGTGCATATCCCTGATCACAGAAGCAAAGAATTGTAGAGTTGGAAGGGACCATAAGTCTTATAGTGCTGGAGGAGACTCTTGAGAGTCCCATGGACTGCAAGAATATCAAACCTATCCATTCTTAAGGAAATCAGCCCCGAGTGCTCACTGGAAGGACAGATCCTGAAGCTGAGGCTCCAATACTTCGGCCACCTCATGAGAAGAGAAGATTCCCTAGAAAAGACCCTGATGTTGGGAAAGATTGAGGGCACAAGGAGAAGGGGACGACAGAGGATGAGATGGTTGGACAGTGTTCTCGAAGATACAAACATGAGTTTGACCAAACTGCGGGAGGCAGTGGAAGACAGGAGTGCCTGGCGTGCTCTGGTCCATGGGGTCACGAAGAGTCGGACATGACTAAACGACTAAGCAACAACAATAAGTCTTATGTAGTCCAAACCCCCTGCTATGCAGGAATATTTCCCTGGATTATAATTTATTCTCAATTCAGAAAAAGATTTTGGGGGTTTCAGTGACCTGCATTATCAAAGCAGTGCTTTATGCATTTCATAAATGATGTTCCATATTGTTTTAAAACCCTGCGTGGACTGCTTAGCTACACTTTGCTACAAATGAAAGAATGTGCAGCTAACCACAAAAGAAAGGGGGAAGGGGTTTCTCAGGTCCCCTATCTGTTATGAGATGTTCAAAAGTCTTTCTGCTTAAAAATGCTCTAAGGAAGATCAAATTGTGATATGGGGGGGGGGGGGGAATCCCAGTCAGGATTTGTCCTACAATACTACTTTGGAAACAAGAGGTGTGAACAAAAATCAGCCTGTGCCAGAGTACTTTTCATTCATCTATCCAAAGCAGTCCCTGGTTGCTTGTAAAATGCTCCATTTAATTACAGTAACTACAATTGGGGTTTTTGTTTGTTTGTTTTAAAAACACAGTTTACGCACAGTTGTCTTTGTGGGTGCATTTGATTTAAAATCAGTATTCTAAAAAGGAATGGGTATAATTTACAGCCTGGTCCTTTTGTAGATGCAAATGAGGAGTGTGTTTTTGTTTTTATTATTATTATATCTGTAAGAATCCTTGTAAAGGCTGCGCACCCCATATCTTCGCTGTAAGAGATTCCTTTTCTGTATTCGGGAGAGGTAGCCTGCAATCAGAAATGATGCATTGTGAATATTCCCTCGTGGTTTATTGATGTTATGGCATATTACTGTAAGCTTATTTTAAAAATATTAAGTTCTGGGAAGTTAGCACTGAGTATGGCTTTGATCCACAGTCCACTTCTTCCTGTTGATGTCAAAGAGACTAAACCAAGCTGATCTGATTTAGTCCCTATGACATCAAGAGGAAGATGTTTAGGATGGTGCCACATTCCTGGTTAATACCCTCCTTTTCAAATTACTCCAGCAGATATGCAAAACCCATTCCTCGTAGGTTTCATTGCTCTCTGTGCTATCTTTCTGTAAGGCATCTATGTGCTAAGAGAGCAGGCAGCATGATATCTAGGGGGTAGGATTACTAGAAAACATGCAAGCCAAATTATCTCCACCAAATTCACTGGCATTCCTGCTCAACAAGCACCCGTCTTTGACTATGCAAGCAGCTTTGCCCACAAATTTTCAAATATATATTCACAGTTTTGAAAGCTGAAAACTGGAGCTGAGCCTACATTTTTAACCAAATCGTATTGATCATTTGTAGCATGGGTGTGTGTTGAAAAGAACATCCCTGGAAGATTAAGAGGAATAATCCCTCCCCAATTTTCTATATATGTCTATGGAGGGCAGGAGGGTCTGATACACAGAGGCCACTTATCAGCGGAATTGTTGTAAATTGAACAACATTTCTAAATTCCTTTTCCAGATAATACCAGGTCTACTGGATAGATATCCCATCGACCCAAAAGGAAAATCAGCCTACTTTCTGTCAGTGTAGGCTGTGTGGTGAAGCAGATGTTTAGTCCATGTTTCTACAGATTTTATGCATATTATACAAAATGTGCCCTAAGCCCTATTTCCCCTTTCTATTCTCCCATCACATATATATGCAGAGAAAGGCATGCCCAAATGTAATTCATGAAATTCACTGCTCCAAACATATCTCCATGCTTCTGCGTAAGCACATAGGAACACAAAAATAGGGAGGTTTCCTCCCAGAATATTGGGTGAACACAGAGAAAATTTGCTAACAACAAAATGTTTGCAGTACTCTTGTGGGTCATAAAAATAGTATCTCAGGAAAATGAGACATATACATCTGTTAATTGATAGCATAGTTTGAATGTAACTGAGCCGTGCCAGTTAACTGATAGTTTTTCAGCACATCATAGGAAAAATATTACCATGCTTTCTTGGGTTCGCGCAGCTGATTTTTTAACTCATGTGCTACAGATATCTACTTCTCCTTCCGTTTGGGGGATTAAGACTGCAATCCTATACCCATTTACCTGGGAGGAAACACCATTCAACTCAATGGTACTTACTTCTGAGTAGACAAATATATAGACTTGCATTGTGACAACAGCTGCACAGCAAGCGGTTCATAACTTGGTTCCTTCAAATTAGGTTCTAACATTCTGTTGTCTACAATCCTCTGTGGAGTTATACACAATATTTCCATGGGATAATTATATGAGCAATTGCAGAGAATGCACAATTACCATAACTGTTTTTTGTGAAAAATATATATATCTATTTTAAATAATAATAATACTTTTTATGAAATGCTTTCATCAATATACAGAGCTATTTTCTTATTCCTCTGTATAGCAACATAGGAAGCTGCCTCACAATGAATCAGATCACTGGTCCATCTAAGTTAATATTGTCTATACCAGTGGTTCTCAAAGGGCAGCAGAAGAGGATAGCAATTTTAGCAGGAAGATTCAGGGACAATCAAAGGAAACATATGAACATTTCAGTGTTGTATAGTATTGTGTGTGTGTGTATAAAATTGCATTGTATGGATAGACTGGTGACTGGGAGCAGCCGCTGAGACCACATAACACCGGTCTTGAAAGACCTACATTGTCTCCCAGTACGTTTCTGAGCACAATTAAAAGTGCTGGTGCTGACCTTTAAAGCCCTAAAAGGCCTCGACCCAGTATACCTGAAGGAGTGTCTCCACCCCCATCGTTCAACCTGGACACTGAGGTCCAGTGCTGAGGAGTGTGAGAAGCCAAGTTACAAGGGAACCAGGCAGAGGGCCTTCTCGGTAGTGGCACCTGCCCTGTAGAATGCCCTTCTAACAGATGTCAAAGAAATAAACAACTAACTGATGTTTAGAAGACATCTGAAGGCAGCCCTGTTTAGGGAAGCTTTTAATGACTGGTGTTTTAATGTATTTTTAATCTTTTGTTGAAAGCCGCCCAGAGTGGCTGGGGAAACCCAGCCAGATGGGTAGGGAATGAATGAATGAATGAATAATAGATCTCCTTTCAAAATGTAAGCAAAAGCATTAAATGATACTACAAGCTCACATCTCTCGTTGAGTTTGTATATGTACTTATAATTTATAATTATATTTAAAATTATATTTTGGGAATGATTTTGGATGGCCCATGATCCTATTATAAAATAGTTGCATTCTATGTCAACAGTGTGATGCAGCGGCAAAAAAGCTAATGCTTTTCTAGGCTGCATCAACAGAACTATAGTGTCCTGATCAAGGGACCTAGGAGTGCTGCTTTATTCTGCTTTAGTCAGACCACACCTGGAATACCATGTCCAGTTCTGGATGTCATAAGTTAAGAAGGATATTGACAAGCTGGAATGTTTGCAGAGGGGTGTAACCAAGATGATCCAAGCCTTATGAGGAACAGTTGAGGGAGTTGGGTATGTTTAGCTTGGAGAATAGGTGACCAAGAGGACATATAGTAGTCATAATCAAGTACATTGGGAAGTTTCCTAGAGATTGAAAATGGATCCATTTGTGGTCATTCCAGACTGTCAAAGCAGTCCTGTAAAATTAGGTATCTAAATCCCTTCTTTTTGAGGCACCATTCAATTACTTTCACTAATTCAAGTGATTAGTAGAAAGAAAGAAAAGTGTACACATTACAAATTCATCACATTGCTAAGCACGATTGCCTGCTCTTGCCTGGGATGCAAGGCAAGTTCTATAAGATGATGGAATAACATCAAAGTTTCGGAGCCAGAGCTCTGCTAACATGCTTCAGGAAATGGCAGCATGTCTCATGCCGCGAGGCCGGATTAAATGAAAGGGAACTGTTGCGCGGGTTGGTGTGAATAATCATGCTTTGCAAATACAGTTTTCATCTGCGTTTGTAACTGAGTGGTGTATGAAGAGCTCTGCTCTATCCCACTAGCAACTGCCATTAATTTCTCAGTTCCATGACAGCCACAATAATCTAGTGGGCTGGGGAGCAAGGATTTAAAATGATATATCATGGAAAGAATTAACCATTATTTAAAGGGGGATATCGTTAGAGCCAAGCTCACTTGCACACTATACATTATGGCCCTTACCTGCACAGCTACATTAGCTTAAAACTGAAATGTAATTTTCTTGGTCAATGAAAATGAATTGAGTCATTTCCCATTTCTCAGAGTGCCGTGATCTAGGCTTTTAGAAAACTTAAATTGACCTCATAATGCCCTTTCAATGTCTTTTTGAAAATGTGAGGCATGAACTTGTAGAAAGGATGACAGCTGTGAAACAGATTTTCTTTCATTTGTCATCTCCGATGTTTCTATTTCCACTTATTTCAAGAAGTAGTGCTGAAGTTTAGGTGGACCTCTGTGTGTGTGTGTGTGTGTGTGTGTGTGTGTGTGTGTGTGTGCTTTTTATTTCCTTGTGAAATTTTAGACAGTGCTGGGTAGCCATAACTGGCAGTTGGGGGCAGTACAGAGCCATAAGCAATTTTTTTTTCCTGGGAGGAAAGTGTTGAGCAAAACCATGCACATCATAGAACTCGTTCCGGAAGTCTTCAGAAAACATTTTCTTGCTCACATCCTTCTGCAGCCTATCACTGCCAAGTGTTTGGAGTGCAACGTCCTTTTCATTCCCCTTTCTCCTACCGTCTCTTGCAATACTTCCTTTCTCTCCTGCATTCCTTCCTCCTCAACTGCATATCTTTAAAGTCTATTGGCCTGTCTTTTGAAGAAATATTTGAATAGGCCATTGAAAACTGAATGATGTCACAAAGGACAACAGCAGCTTAAAAGACATCTAGCTTCATTTTCTTTGGAAGACAATAGCACATAGTGGAAAAATTTATCCAGTTTTGTTAGTGAGATGTAACATGAGGAGGCTTGTGATGAAGGAAGAAATTCTGTTTTCATTGGTGAGGAGACTTGTGGTCAAATGTGATCAAAGGCTGCAATCCAGAAACCACATACTTTGGAACAAGGCTTGAAACACTCTCAGAGATGTCAGTATGATTTCTCTGAGATTATTCTGGGCTGTTAGAACACATTATTTGTTACAAAAGACTGGTCATGTTAGCTTGCTGGAGCAAAAGCAAGAATCCCTGTAGAACCTTGGAGACCAACACATTTAATTGTGGTGTAAGCTTTCAAAAGGAAAAACCATCTCATATATGGGATGCATCGTTTCAGAGGAGATCTGGTTTTCCCAGACTGAGAAATTCTGGTAGAGAATAAACGATGTGGCTTCTTCCCTTCTGGTAGAAACTCATCAGATGGGGCAAAAATACTGGCCACATGGGGGAATGAGTCTGGCCATTAGCTCTGCCATGATGCCAAGGTGTGCTGAATGATTGGCCAGTTCCCAACCAATAAACAGAGTCCCATGGTGCTCAGAATAAGTTTTACATTCCTGAATTAATTAGTTCCCCACTTTTTAATTTCCGGAGGAAAAATTCAGTTAGTGGATTGCAGCCAAGGTAAGTAATCTAGTTTTCAAATATGGGTACCCGTTTTACCTGAATGCCAAATCTAGCATGTAGCCTGGTGTACCTAGTCCTATAGCCATCTGCGTTTCAAAATTACCATTTTGAGTACAGATGAGTGAGCTCCCCTTGGCTTGCTGAGAAATTACCTCTGTTTGTCCTTGTTTTCTCCAAAAAATTCTTGGTGGGGCAAGGGAAGGAACAGGGCTTTCCTAAGAGCAGGGCTCTCAAAATAACAACAACAATGTCAGAAGGGTAAAACACAGAGAAGCACACCACACAGCCTCCCTGTTGGCTAAGCAAAACTGTCATTGTGAGGGGAGGAAAGCTCTTAAAGTTTGAATGGTCAAGTGCACCCATTGCTCCTTGGATTCACTGAGTTGCCTCAACGAGCAACTCAGAACTACCTGCCCCAGGTGGCAAAGGATATATATACCCTAAGGACAAGTCCTTTCCTGTCACTAACCAAGTATCCATCCTGCTTAGAGTTGCTAGTTTGGAAAGTGGAAATCACACATACATAGACCTTTACATTTCCTGGGATTTCCCCAGGCTGTTATTAATTCTCTTCCTCCACATTCTGTGCGACATAGCCAGAACTTTATCAATTACACTTGGGCTTTGTTTTTTGGAGGGGGGTGGACAGCTGGCGTAGAGAGAAACGACAGTTGCGTTATTTTCACAGTTGTACTGGAAAAATTAAAAGGTAAGTAGTAGCCTAACTGCTGCTGGCTGGTTCCTCCACCCCTTTCTTGCAAGGGCAGCTTTGCTTGGGAAGGCAAGGTAAGGTTGCAGCGAGCCCATTATTATTTAAGCCACATCAGCGCCGTATATTTCAAAGCACTATCAATGCACTTTAAACAGTCATTGCTTCCCACAGTCCTGAGAACTGCATTTTCTTAAGGGTGCTAAGATTTTTTAGGAAACCACAATTTCCCTCGGGGAGCTACAGTTCCCAAGGTTCCCTGGGAAGAGGGATTGATTGTTAAATCATTCTGAGACCTGTAGCTCTGTGAAGAGAACAGGGGTATCCTCTCAACTCTCAGCACCCTTAAGAAACTTCACATCCCAGGATTCTTTGGGGGAAGCTATGAATGTTAAAATGTTATAATAGTGTTTGAAGTCTATGGTGTTGATGTGACCTGAGGTTCAAACTTTACAGGAGATTTGAGCTTAATTCATATAGGGCCTAGACTCCATTGTCATAGCTTGAACAGTTTCGGTTTATTGTTTATTAGTTTTTGTGTGTTTTTTTAAATAAAAATAGATTTGTTTTAATATTTTATTGATATTTTATTGATTGCTTTTATGTACACCACTTTGGGGGGCATATTTTAGATGGAGGGGGTGTTTTAGAAATTTTCAAAACAGTTAATACATTTTTAAAATAAAATAATAATTTGGGAGTCACATCCAAAAGGACTGGAAACAATAGCACAGTATTAGGTTTGCTCAAAGAGGGTTTTTTCTTCTTTGTTTTTTAAATAGTAGTACAACCATCAAAAGCATCTCTATTTAGCACATGTCTGGTTCATTCCTGAAAAGAACAATGTTCCCTCAGCTACAGCTTTTCTTACAATTTTCAATTCTACTCATGTTGCTTTTCTTTCTTTCTTTCTTTCCCTTTTCATAATTAATCCACAATATACAGGCAGCGTAGTTTTGTATGAAATGGAGAAAAGAAATGACTTTTCCTTACTTAGAATGCCTTTCTACTTCTCCATAATCTTCATTTAGAAAATGACTCATGGAAATGCTTAGCTCATGAACGTAATGAAGATAAATTATCATATATAGCTATTGAGGAAGGAAAACAAAAACGATTTGCTCAAGACAGTTTCATAAACCTATGCTGAATTCAAATACCATGTGATAAGAGTAGTAAATTTACATTTTCCAAAATAAAGTGTCACCAGAGAGGTGCTCAAAAGAGCAAGCATTTATGTAACAGAAATGTTTTTAGTTTTTTTTCTGCTGTCTGTTGAAAAAGACAGTATTATTGAAGTTAGAGTGAAGTTTCTCAGATTTCTGGTTATTTTGTGGTCCCATTTTAAGCAATGAACTAATCTTCTCAGGACTTGATTGGCCTCTCAGAATAATTTTTTATAGTAGCATCAAACCCAAAGCTACAACAAATAATAGTGATTATATAGCAGTTTGAGGGTTTAAAATATTCCAGATACATTATCTCAGGAATCCTCATAACAACCCCGCAATATAGGTTTGTATCCAATGAAATCATTGTCTGAGGGAATGGCTTCTGCCCTCGCAGTGGAACTTCTTCTACCACTCCTCCCCCATATTATCTCCACAAAATATCTGGTCTGCGGTTCCCCCCAATCCTCCAGAGCAGATTTGGGGGGGAATGTAGGGGCCACACAGGGGAAGGAGAGGAAGAGGGAGGTCTGCTGTATGAGCAGAAGTTGTTTCACTTGCACAGTGACGTTGCTGAATTCAAGACATTGTTGCCATACTGTAAACAGGATACTGAGAGATAAAGAATTTGCCTAGGGATCATCTAGTGAGCTTGAACTAGAGCAGGAGTCGGCAAACTTAGGTCCATGGGCCAGATCAGACCCAGTTGCCTTCAGGATCCGGCCCGCAGACAGTCTTGGCGTGGAGATTCTGTTCGTTCGGGCTGCGCCATTATTTCCGCTGCACCATTCCATCCCCCCCCCTCTCCCTCACACACATTGTGGTGGCGCCTCCTCCCTCCCTCCTCCTGGCTTCTCCCCACCCTGCCTAGAGGAGGAAGGGGGCTGGGCTGAACTGGCTGAGCACCATTTTAAGCAGCCCCTCTCTGGAGCCAGCCCTTTTGCGCCACTCATCTTCCCTATGCCACCACCGCCACCACCCTGGTGCTCCTGTGGGCCAGAGAGCGGAGCAGACAAGCTCACTCTGCCTACCCATGAGAAGTAGTAGCGGCGGCAGCAGCAACAGCAGCCCCAGAGAAAGTAAGCACAGCGGCTGGGGCTGGGGGGTGGGGAGGAGGACTACTTGCCCTCCTCGCCTCTCCTTCCAGCTCCCCCCCCCGGTGCCACTTCTCCAGGCCGCCACAAGGTCTCAGGGAGAGTGGACTGGCCCGTGGCTAATTTTTTTTGCCAACCCCTGAACTAATTGGCTCACTATTCACATTGCCAGTCCCCAGCTTTCATAGAAAGAAGGATCTTCTGTCCTGGGAGCTGGAGGTTGAATTGCTGGTTGTCCAGAACAGTTGCTTTTCCCTAATGATGGGCAGCATGGAAATCAGCACCACTGATCCTCAGCTTGCAGCTGACTCCCTCACCACATCAGCATGCTGAACAGCTGCAAATGCACTTGCTGGGAGGGGCAGGAGGAGATGCATTTAATGAACTTTAGTCTAGGTTTTTGGAAAGTTAAGGAGAAAGCTTTTCTTAAAAGTCTGCTTGCATTCTCTTCTGTCCTGCAAATTCTTATTGTCATACACTTCTAATGCTACCATTCGTGATCCCTCTGGCTGAATGAGACCAAGTGACATTTTATGAAATGACAAAAATATAAAGCACAAATTTGGCCTTCTCTGTGTCTTGTCTTTAGGAATGGAGAATGTAATAAACAGAAAGGGGTGGGACAGAGTGTGTTTGCTTTCTCTTTCACCCAGAAAAAAAAGCTATTGACTTGTGTGAGTAGAGAGAAACAAATGTCAAATGTTTATTTGTTAGCACATAAGTTCAATGATATTACAATGTTATATTTTTCCTTGAAAGGGCAGCTTCTCTTGCTGCTATTTTATTTTGTTTTCCCTTATCTCGTGCAATGCTCTATTAAATCATTTTCTAAAAGAGCCAGAAATAAGTTCTTCATTGTGTTGGGCACAATCTCCTGATAACTCTTGAAATTCAAACGGCATTGGGATAGTGAATGTGAGTTATGCAGGAAGAGATTTTAAAATATCATTCATAAACTTGCAGAAGAGACTGTCTGGATACATACTGCTGACTTGAATTTAAATAGATTCAACTCTGGCCATAAATTTAGGGTGATTGTGGTTAAGGCATGTGGCTCTATTCTTGTGGTGACAATGCACTACCAGTCTGGAGGTGATGTTGAAAATAAGGGCCCAGGGATAGCAAAGACCATACAAAACAAAGCTTTCTCAAGGATACCTGTTTGATTCTACATTGCAGATGAGTTACACTTCACTTTTGTAGAAAATCTATACAGTAACTGGAGGTTACACATATCTGCCCTAGATTCTAACATCTGCTGTCCATAGAAAATATCTGTCAAGAAATATACCAAGAAGCACAATCTAAGAGATGCACTCAGGACACCTCATAACAACACAGAGGGATTATGAGGCATAAGTCGCTGCCAGTACTAATACTAATACTAATACTAATACTAATAATACTAATACTCTGCCCATCTGGCTGGGTTGCCCAAGTCACTCTGGGTGGCTTCAAACACACATAAAAGCATAATAAAATATCAAACACTAAAAACTTCCCAATACATGGATGCATTCACCTGTCTTCTAAAAGCTGTGTAGTTTCATTACCATCCACACTACTGTTGCTTGTGTTGCTTGTGCAATCAAGAAGTCTTGGAAGCAGGTTGAGCCACTGATTTGCCAACTTCCCATTGCAGCTTTAATGGCCGTATGCATAACAGTGAATGAACTTATGCTGAAGGATTCAAATTCAAATTCAAAATCCTTTATTAGGCATATATGCTGAAGGATTGTGTGGGGTGGGAAGAAAAGACTAGTTGTGCTGCCTTGGGATCTATGAACTATGTGCATGGGAAGGAATGGATTGTGTCCCTAGTCCATTGCTGATGTATCCACACATTTCACATAGCTGTTGTATTCCTATATATAACACCTGACTAGTGTTTTTCTAGAGGGACATACCGTACATAGGAATCAGCCTTCGTCTCCCTATGTTATGGTGTCGTACCATGGAAGTTTATGATGTTCAGTAAACAATTACAAAATGCGATATTACTATATTAACAGATAAATACAGTAATGGCCACTGCAAATGCTGGGAAATTGAGCAGAGCGGCTAATTAATAATACAAGGACTATGCCTTTTTCCACTGTGGAAGGCAAGCAATCAAAGAAAAGAAAAGGAAATCCCTCAAGTGTTTAATGTGAAAGCAGCCTAAAACATATATTAAAAATGTTTCTGTCAATGTTCATTTTACACAGCATGAACTTTCCATTAGAAAACCGTTTGACTCGGGGTTTTCAGTTGCTCACGAGGGTGAATCCACACATTGAACCCTGTTGACTTTGTGACTTTACAATGGCTTGTTTTAAGAAAAGCATTTCTTGAAAATGGTAAATCCAGCAAAATCTCAGATCTATAAAGAGACACTGTTGCAGCATTCATTCTATACCATCTTTTTAAGAGGAAAAAAAGATTTGTCTCTGGGGTTTCACAAAGGCATAAGACACCTCTTGGTTACTTTGTGGGGGGGGACATGCTTTCTTTCAGGCAGATTGGCTCTGTCAGGTGCAGAAGAGGATGGGGAAAGAGAGAGCAGTGGCAGAGCAAGTCGATTGGGCGCCTGGGGCGGTGCCCGGGGGCGGCGCCATCACGGGGCCTCCAAAGAGTCTGCCTGCCTCCTCCCACTCAGCCATTGTATTGCAATGGTTCCAGTTCAGTTCCAAAGAGTAGCATTCGGTGATTGTGCCTCAACCCAGTTCCGTTTCTCCAAATATCCTAATATTTTTCCTTCAGATGTTTGGGAAAGTGTTGTATGAATAGACTATATATGGATAAGCTATATAGGATCTTGAGGTGCAGGTTTCTCTCAGCGTGGCTTAGGTAGTGTTCTAGAGAGCACCACATCCTTTGGTATGCAATACTGTCAACTTTTGGCAGTATCTGACAGGTGGCATGCACCAGAAGTGAGTACTTAAGGAAGTGAGTGTTCCGGTTGGCAAGCATTTTTTGGAACCTGAACGTTTGACGGGGCTTCCACGGCTTCCAATTGGCTGCAGGAGCTTCCTGCAGCCAATCAGAAGCTGCACTTTTGGTTCTGAACGTTTTCAAAGTCAAATGGACTTCCGGAACAGATTCTGTTCGACTTTCAAGGTATGACTGTATTTGTACCAGTTAAACAACGTAAGTCAAGCAACTTCTCTTCTAACATGCAAATTGCAAGAATATCAAAATTCCAATTCTAAAGCCAGGTGTGACATTTCAGAATAGAATTATAACATTAAAATCTGAAAATACAAAATTTGAAAATATATCAATATATGTCCTGTATTAGCTGTACCAGAGATTGTTGTCACATTTCTCCTAGCCTGATATTTGCCCTAAGAACAGAGTCAGAATAAATTACTAAAGTATTGCACTTCTTAACATCAGAGGCCTAACTATGCAACTCTTGCGTAAGACGCAGATGCAGTAAACAATTATGTTATATAAACCAACCATCTGAGCAGAAATGATAATTAAAGTAATGCATCAGTGTGCTTCATTGATTTATGTGTTTGAGTAATGATTCTTGTTCAGAATAGCAGAAACCATAATGCATTCACTTTGTGTTCTTGCTGGGTTGTGTGTGGGTTTTGTTTTGTTTTACTTTGATTTTTTTAAAGTATGGCCTTTCCCATGACAACAAAAATGGCATATTCAAAAGAAAAATGAAAGAGGGGTGCTTCTAGTACAAACCTCATCTGAGGCATAGTTTGAATTTAAAAAAACACAAAAACAAAAAACAAGCTACTAGATATTTCTCTTCTGTTCCATCCTACTATCCAGGGAGAGGTGGGGGAAAGAGAATGAGTCTGCTCAGTCAGAACATTTGGGTTTGCACAATGAAAATTGCACTGAAAGCATGTAAGAGTTCAGTCTGAAACAATGGAGAGCAAGTAAAATCAATGTAAAACCACAGGGATTAATGCTAAATGAGGCCCACATCTAACCCAGCCCAAAGGCCTCAGCAAAATGAGAATCCCACATTCACCATGTGATTATTTTTGTAGTCTGGCAGCATCTACATTGGCTCCTGCTGATCTCAGCCCCTCCATTGTACTAAACATTCATCATATCTATTGAAGGAGATGGGCTCCTTCCCTCTCTCCCTCACCGCCCCCCCAAAAAAGCACGGGAGGGGGAATCCTCACCAGATAGTGCAGGATGGAACAAGTAAATATTATTATCCACATTTTTTATGAACAGATGACTAAAATTGAGAATAAACCTTTGGGGGGGAAACAGTTGCCTGCTTGATCCCCAGACCATCAGCGTGCTGATGAAAGAAACCTATAAAAGGTGACACTTTCGAAATGCTACTATTTCAGAACTTGGAAATACCTCACCTCAAAAATGATAGTGTAGAGTTCAAAAAGGGCAGCCAAAATGATCAAGGGAATGCAGTGACTCCCCTAGGAGGACAGGTTACAGTGTTAGGGATCTTTTTAGCTTAGACTTAGAGGAAAGGTGAGTAAGTGTTGGCAAGTTTATAAAAGTATGCCTGCCATGGAAAAAGTGGATAGAGAAAAAATTTTCTTCCTTGCTCCTAAGACTAAAACTCATGGAAATTCAGTTAAGCTGAATGTTGGAAGATTCAGGACATATAAAAGTATAAAAGTAACATGCAGTGCAGTTAAACTCTGGGCACTCACTCCTACAAGAAGCAGTGATGGTCACCAAACTAGATCGCTTTTAAAAAGGATTAGATAAATTCACGGAAGAGAAGGTTATTGATAGTTATGTGCCATGATGGCTATGCTCTGCCTCCACAATTAGTGCTAGTAATGCATCTGAATACCCGTTGCTGGAAACCACAGGAGTAGAGCAGTTGTTGTTTTAAGTAAAATGCAGATTCTTTTCTTTTTGTTGATGTGGATTTAAAGGGGAGTTTAGACCACCCAGCCAGAAACACCATAACCAGACACTGGAGAGACCTGTCAGGAGTAAGCATGGACCAATGGTGCCAAATAGTATGGGAAACAGCCCTACTAGAAAAATTAACCAATAAACTGAAACTGACATGGTGACAAACAGAAGAAGACACCTTTACCCCGGTAGGGCTCCCGTTCATCACATACACAGCCCAACAAGACAATGACAAAAATTCACCAACAGCATACAAATCAATATGGCTAACCTGATCCAAAACACCCACCCACCCCACTCACACACGAAAACAAATATCACCAATCACAGCCAATCACAAACAAACAACCACACCCTAGGCGAACCCCAACCTCTCACATCACCAAAGAGACACAAATGAACAGCAGAGAACCTGCACGTGCTGACACCAAACCCTACATACATTAAGCAAAGTAGAAACATCGCCACCCGACCCGACCCCAATGTCTCAACAAATGAAACTGATTTGTAAAAATGTTACACGGAAAAAAATACGAGAGACATTACACAAACTTCTGTAAAACAAGAAAATCTTTAATAAATAAAAATAAATAAATGCAGATTCTTGAGATTACAGTCAGGAGTGGGAAAAGGTTGGATACTTAACCCTTTTCCCTATGGCTATTTTTTATGGTCAGCTCTCTCCCCTGGCAGTGAAGATGAAAGAAAGAAAGAAAGAAAGAAAGAAAGAAAGAAAGAAAGAAAGAAAGCTTATTTCTTTTCACCTTATAGTGAGAAATGGACCTTGAGGCCATTTTTAGATGACGAACAGCCATCTAAAACATTAGAAACAAAATAAACAGAAAAAGTTAGATGGAACTGCACATGAAGTGTAGCCCCCTTAGTTGATTTCACTGTCTTTTTCGTCTGTTCACTGACAACTGAAGAGCTCTCCTGAATCAGACCACAGATTTTATCTCATCCAACCTTCTGTTTGCCAGGGTGGCCTGTCAAATGCTATCAAATGACCCCAAGCAGGGCAATAGACCAATATCCTTCTGCTGGTGTCCCCCAAATGTAGGGTTGCCACATTTCTAGAAGTAAAATTAAGGACACAAAAGTTGTTGAGCTTTTTTGTGGTGGGGGGGACTCAAAGTATAGTAGCCATTGATAGCTTTATTCTCAATGAATTTGTCTGTTCTTTTTTAAAGCTGTCTCTAAGTTGGCCTGTCATACTTATTTCACTAGTTCTTCTGACTATCGCTGCAACCAGTCTAATGAGACTGTTTGCGTTCTTGCCAAATTAGATATAAAAAGCCCTTTGCTGGCTATCTTTCTTATTCTGGGCCTTCCACGTGGACGTCTATATGTTTGGTGCAGCTTCAGCCAGCTCTTCCTTGCTCGGTCCATTGACCTGCTTGTGGTCATTCTACAGCATCTGACAGGCCACTTTGGTAAACAGAAGGTTGGATGAGATAGACTTTGCATACTCTGTTCTCAGCCTCATATTTCCTCTCTTCTGCTTCCTGTATCCTTTTGCCTTGCGTGCAGTCTAGTCATCCAATGATGATGATGATGATGATGATGATGATGATGATCCAAACATTCCACATTCTTGGCACATCCATAATCTTCTTCAAGATGCCGTTAGCCATTCTCCCAAGAGAAAGTGTGCTTCTCTAGTAAAATAAATAAAATAGAATCAGTTCAGTAACCAGTATTGTGCATTTTACAGCCATGGCCATGATCCACTGAAATTCACAAGGAGCAGCCATTTTCCTTGCAGAGCAGTTTTGAGAAGGACAGAAAATAGGAAACAAAAAATAATGAAGCAAACTTTCCTGCATTCAGAGATGCTGATGAATGTGTGTGTGACACATTATTTGCGTATATCCACATGCAAGACTTCTTGAATTTTTATTTGTTGGTTTTAGATTATATTTCTCAGTTGTGCGGATTTTTGTACAATGCCCTGAAATATTCTGATGAGGGGCAGTTAAGAAATATTTTCAAACAACAGACATAAAAGAGGGGATTCTTTAATGTGACTGTCTGCAAAGGGCAAATGTTCATTTACTAGGTATTAATATTTTATTGAAAAGGTTTCAGTTATAAAGAAATAAAGGGATGCAAAGAAAAAGAGAAGAAGAAAGGAAAAATAAAAAGGTACAAAAATATGTAGAAAAAAACAATACATGCAATATACGAAAAATACACTAACACATACATTCTTTTATAAATTTGATATTATTATCCTAATACATATGCAAATATTAATAGCCTACTACATTCCAAATGGGATGCAAGTGGGTTAAACCACAAAGCCTAGGGCTTGCCGATCAGAAGGTCAGTGGTTCAAATCCCAGCGACGGGGTGAGCTCCTGTTGCTCGGTCCCTGCTCCTGCCAACCTAGCAGTTTGAAAGCACGTCAGAGTGCAAGTAGATAAATAGGTATTGCTCCGGCGGGAAAGTAAACAGCGTTTTCATGCGCTGCTCTGGTTCGCCAGAAGTGGCTTAGTCATGCTGGCCACATGACCCGGAAGCTGTACACCGGCGCCCTCGAACAATAAAGCAAGATGAGTGCCGCAACCCCAGAGTTGTCCGCGACTGGACCTAATGGTCAGGGGTCCCTTTACCTTTACATTCCAAATATTGTCATATTTATCCACACAAAGTCTATGTCTGTACGCAATCCATTTATTTACCAGATAATTTGAAATGATACGTACCATATGAAGGGGATGGTTCAAATTCGAAATGCCTGCTTTCCATGTTACATGCTGCTTAACTGAAAGCAAAGTCCACCACTACTATCTGAGATTAGGAACAAAAAAAAGAAAATCCTAGGGTACCACTTTGGTGACTATTTGCTACTGTCTTTGTGGCCACGGCCAGGAAATGTGAAGCATTCTGGAAACTCACCCTGCAACCTTAATTAGGAGATCATGCTGCCTCTTATCAATCAAAACACCTCATCTGGTTAGAAAACACCACTTTCCCCTCCATGCCCTGTCTATAACACCTCCAGGGATATGGGGGTGCCTCTAAGACTTTCTGGAATGTCAAACACTGTCCCCAAGGAATTAAGCTTTAATGCCTAAACCCATGGCTGACTTGAAAAGAAAGAGGTGTCAACAATTTAATGCATAGACAAAAGCAGAGTGCAGTCCATGAAAGCAGTAAAGGGAGGTTTGCTCTGATAATTAGCTGTCACAGAGCAAATCACATGGGCCAACAGGTACTTTTTCTCCATTATCTGCAAACGGCCCTGTTTTTGTTGTTCTCCGTCACCACTTTGTCAGTTTAATACCTGTCTTTTTTCACTGAGCAAACATCCTTTGTTTGTTTTCAGGTCTGTTTCCATTAATTTTCTTTTCTTTTTGAAAATAAAGATGGAGTAGAGGGAGGTGGGTGCAAGAATTTATTCCACAGTGGAACATAATAAAGAATCTCAGCTTCTGAAATAGCTCATTTTACAAGCCCAGTCCTTATACTCAGCTTTTCCTTATACTTCCTTACAAAATGCACGCATACACACAAAGCAAAAAGCACACGCCCTCCAAGTATTTTTTTTGCAGTTTTCAGAGGCTGGCCAAAATTGAAATGTTTCTCAGGGGCAGAGTGGCTTACCATGACAGAGGCGAGGAAAGAGAGCATTGCCACCTCTCTATTACACCACATCCACACCATACATTTAAAGTTATACCATTGTGATGGTCAGAACTTCCCTCAGATAAGTCTGAGAACTACAGTTCTTTAAAGTTGCTGAGGGTTGTTAGGAAATCTCTATAGCTCCCTCGCACAACAAAGCTACTTTCCTCAGAGTTTCCTAGGAAGAGGGATTGGTTGTTAAACCACGTAGGGAATTGTAGCTCTTTGAGGCATATGCGGGTCTCATAACAAGCTTTAGGAACCTTGGCAAACTTTAGCTCCCACATTCTTTTAGGGGAAGCCATTCATGTTCAAGTGATATTTGTTGTTGTTGTTGGCATCTGTCTGTCTCAAGAGTGGAGAGATTGTGGAGTGCACCTCTGGGGCTGAAGTCAAACCACTCAAGAATCACAGCGCCTGTTTTGGCTGCAGAAACTGGTAACTGCTGCCTCCCGCGTTGTTTTTGCTGCATTAGCAGCATCAAAATGACCACTCCAGGGTGCAAGCCTGAGCTGTGTATATGGAGGTCCTGGGCTGCCCAGATGATATAGCTGACGTGGTCCAAAGGACAGCATAGAAATACATTTGGCACCAGCCTGGCTGCAGGATTTGCTGGAAGGAGATATACAAGATGCCATCCAACCGCCTGAGGGACTGCACTCTGGATTTCTGTAGGGTTTACTCCTTACTCTTTTCTTCTCCTGAATATGTCCCTCAAGGCAGCAGATACAGATTTTTCCTTGGAATTTACTCCCGAAGCCTTTCTCATGAATGGGCATAGTCGCAAGGCAGTGGAAGTCTAGGATCAGAGTTTTCCTTCTCCTGGAATGGCTATCTTCCCAGGTTGGCGAGTCCCATCTGCCCCTTATTTCCCTCTACAGCACATGCAGTAACCGCTTTCTTGACTGTTGAACCCACTATTGGTCTCATCTGCTCAATACCCTGGAGCCTGTCTTTGCATGCAGGAAAAGTCCCTAACTCACTGAGGACCCATAAGACCCATCGGCTTCCCTCACCTGGTTTAGCCGGCCACTTGAAACCATTTTCTGAGGTGTGGCCGCTGTCTTGTGCTGGCAGCTTCTCAGTGCCACAGGTGAGACCTGAATGCTGGGTGGGGACCAAAGGTGGGCAAGCTACCCCAGAGGGAGCATGATGTGTCTCCCACCAGAGGTACTTCCCTTCCCCTAATATCCCATCCCCCTTCCCCTAACGTGGTATACCAGTGCTTGAAATTTATTGTGTGGATGTGGCCTTAAAGAGGGGAAGGAGGGGGACTTTGTTGCTGCTTCAAGAGGTGCTGGGACTGCAATAAGCATCCTGTGGTACTCCTCATTGCAAATAGACTGGTCCCAGTGGGAACAATGGGGAGGTTGGAGAAAAACATAGAGTAACTTCAACCTTCTAAGCCCAAGTGGTAACAATTTTCCTGGACCGTTCGGAATCTTTGAGAAAGATTATGTGCTACATGTTGGCTGCTGTGGGAGATGTGCCATAATATAAAATACATTTTTTGCCTGTTTTAATTCCACATCCCCCCAAAAAAAGTTCAGAGCTATTGCTTTGCATGTTACACCACAAACATAACACACTGTGGCCGCAATAGGAAGCTGCCTCTTCATAGTGGATCTATGTAGCTATTGCTTTTGGTATGGATTGGAATTGCTGTGTGAAAAGACTCCACTTTGGCACCATATGTAATATGACTCTTACATATCTCACACAGCCTCATGGAGCATCTTCCACTTAGTGGAAACTATGAGGAAGCCTTCTGAAGCCCAGGTGTGCAATTATTGGAAGTGGGGGATAATGTAAAGTGGGGAAAGTATCCTCTATCTATTCCCTTCCTCCCTCGACACACTCTGATGCTCCTGTGAAACGCGATGGGCGCAATTAGCTGGCCATATCATGCAATGATGATTTCATTACTATAAAAGCACACCTGTGCAACTAAACAGCCAGTAAGATTGAATTGAAAAAGAAACAAAAACAAATATGAGGTGGAGACAAAGTCTCCCATAGGACTTCAAAAGAGGCACCACTGGCTGTGAACACCAGGTCTGAGGAACCATGGAAAGCTTTTGGAAAATGTTCCTTAATTCACCCTAGGAAGGAAGGAAGGAAGGAAGGAAGGAAGGAAGGAAGGAAGGAAGGAAGGGACTGTCTTCCACACACTGGAATCAGTATAACCTGTGTTTGCCAATTTCTCACAAAAGAAACAGTAAGAGCCTGTCGGCTCAAATCCAGCAAAGCACTTAAAATGTATGCTTAATTTAAAACATGTGACCAGTCCCATTGATTTCATTGAGACTACTGACCCACTTCAAGGCAGGTACGTGCTTAAGTGCCTTCCTGGAGCACTAAGGCCTGATTTTTTACCAATGACATCAAGGAATCTCAATGAAATTTAATCCTGTGAGGTGCTGGGTGCATCCAGTGTCTACTGCATCTGTGTTCATCAGAAGTCAGTGCTCTAAAACTTATGATTCAGCTTTTGTCTTTTCATTATTATTTTTTTGAATGAAACATGCATTTCCTCACTTGAGATATGGGGCCACTAAGTATGTGACATACTTCTTTTCATAATGTTTATCTCCTCTCCGTATTACAGGAGACAGTATTTTTATTCCCCTATTCATTAATAAATCCCAATTTTCATGCCTTTTATCTCTCCTGGCTATTTCAAATCATATCACGTTGAAAACCCTGCATGCAATTTGGCAGTACAGTTTCAAATATTTTCACAGAGAAAAGATTGTTTTAATCCACAGACTTGTTTTGATTTATGAAGTGGCACAAAAGGAAAATTACTCAGTGATTCAGATGCACATTTGTTCAAGATCAAAATGATGAGTCTCAATTGTCCTTAAAGAAGCTTAGATCTTTAGGAAATTAGGAGAATTTTTTTTAAAAAAAAACATCATTAAATATACTCTTAGTTTCCTGTGATGTGCTGCTTTCTAAGTAGTATATTTTCAAGTTGTATTATGGTAAATTGCATTTTATTACATTCATTTTATAATCGATGGCATTCTTGCATTGCTAATTTCTGCTGTGCAAGTGTAACATGAAAAAGAGGTGTTGATGCACCATATAGAACAGAGTCAGCCGATGTGGTGGCTTCCAGATGTTGTGGATTACAACTTCCATCATTCCTGACCATTGTCCATGATTGTTGTTGTTTAGTCGTTTAGCCGTGTCCGACTCTTCGTGACCCCATGGACCAGAGCACGCCAGGCACTCCTATCTTCCACTGCCTCCCACAGTTTGGTCAGACTCATGTTTGTTGCTTCGAGAACGCTGTCCAACCAATTGTCCATGATGGCTAGTCCAATGGGAGTTGTAGTTCAAAGCATGTGGGAGAAAGCATAGGCTAGCTATCTATGACACAAAGAATATTCCTTCTTAATGTGGTGCAGGGCCTAACCAAGAAGGAATCACATTGGGGATAAATAAACCTATCTTTATCCTCTCTATCATCTCTGCATATACAACCAGGTCGTCAGGTTTGTTTGTTTTTTAACTGTTACAGATCTAGAGTTAGTGAGTGTTAGAAATGTTAGTAAAATGTTAGAATTTAGATAATAGTTGGGAAAATAAAGCCTGCAGCAGTTTTTCTGAACTGTGCCAAACACAGAAATTCCTGAGCTTAGCAAACTAGTGACCTGGAAGCCCAGATGCCAGTCACCCAAGAGGAAGGGGTGGCTGGAGAGATCCAGAATATGGACAGCTAAGCAGCTTGGACTGCAAAGAAATGCAGTCAGTAACTGAAGGCCCCTCCACGGATAGGAAAAAGTGACTGCATGCAATGTGAGAGTACTGCTGGATGAGATGCTACAAGGGACTAGCAGTGACCCAGGGGCCAGGGGTGCCAACTTGAATAAAATATTGGGGGGCAGGTAAGCCCCACCCTGCATAATTGATCACATGACTTAGTGCATACACACCATTTGAATGGCACTGACCAACAACTCGGCAGCGGGGGCAGCCTCAATTATTTTATTGGGGAAACCGAAGGGACCTCAGCCCCTAGGAGTTGGCTCCTGTGCCAGGGGCCCAAGCTGTTCCCTGTGCACAGTGTAAATTATTTCTGCTCTGGAGTCCTAAATGCCAAGTTTTCTATAAATATTAAACAAATTGTGGAAATAAATTCTGAAATCAGCATCTTCTGTCTTGTACTGTCCATTTTCCCTTAAAGGCAGGCAGGCAGGCAGGCAGGACTCAGCATTTGTTAGATAAAGCACAGCTCTGGATCCTAGTGGCAAACCTGCTTTTATATTCCACAATCATGCTAGATATTGATGTGATTTTTATGTCAGCACAAACTGCATTGGTGTGCTTGTTGCCTTTGTTGTGTGGTTAAAGAACAGGCTAGAATTAAAGCAACATTGTTTTCCAGCTGAAAGCTTCAAATTTAAATATCTCTCCATAACTTGGAGAATGCATTGTTTTATATTGCGACGTATAAATATGGATCTTGGCCAACATATCATGACAAGCTATTTGAATTGGCAGTTGCTGGGAGAGCTAACACGGTGCTCTGCCCCCCCCCCACGACATTGTGGATTACAACTCCCATCACCCCCGGCCATTGGCTATGCTGATCAGGGCTGATGGGAGTTGTAATTCAAAACACCAAGAGGGCTATCTCTGAGCTAATGCATTGGAAACCTTACTGCCTTGCTTGTGGGCGTCCCCTCATTGAGGTCTGCACATGTTGATGTTCACAATTAATTGCAAACAGAAGCAGAACTATTAGTAGCCAGTGCTATTTTTCTAGAAAAAGGTGCTGGAACTCACTGTGAACGCCTCCTTTGTTCTCTCATAATGGCAATGGCACCTACCAGAGAGGTGCCGGAATGGAGTTCCAGCTGCAAAAAAGGCCTGTTATTAGCTTTCATGTTTCCAATGTTTTGTAACACTCCTAATATTGACCTCAGTCTACTCTTCTGTGTCAAGGGTAGTAGCTGTTCTTCCTAAAGAACTCCATCCATTCTGGTATTCTCCTTATCCTTCTCTCTTGCAAAAGGAACAGTGGACCTGTAAGCATTACAGTACTAAAGTTACTTAACATCTCACAAAAATGAAAAGGGCCTTACCTTTGTTCAAGTTGGGGGGGGCGGTCTATGCTGTCACATATGCTAGGGAAATGTTGTGTAGCCTTCTAGACATAAAAAATATGTATTAATGCAAGCCTGCTTTGGGTGTTCCTATGGTTATTTATCATTTTCATTCTGAATTAATCCCTAGGGTATTCTTTAAGGCATTTTAAAAATAATTGCAACCATTGCTTTAATTTAATTTTGTTTTTTTGCCTTTATGAAACCACCATAATTGAAAAAGGTAAAAAGAATGTGAAGCTATAACTAAGGCATGCCAAGAGATGGGGGGGGGGACACACACTCCTAGTTGTATTGTTAAATTCCATACTTCAAGGACTGTAGCCAGAGATGGTAATCAGATCGCAAGTGAAATCTAGTTTTACTTCAGCTACACGATAGATGGAATCTGCCATACGTAATCAGTACTGCAAGATCAGATGTTGTATCAAAACATCTATTTGTGAAGTAAAATACTTCTGATGATCTAATGCTCTGCTTTTTTTGGCATTTAAAGTTAACAAATGTGTCTTTGGCAGGGATTGTGAGCTCTCGCAGAGGATTCCATGACCAAAATTTAATCTGAAATGATCTCAGCCACTAACTCAAATGGGTTAACACTTTTGGTTTAGAGATTTATTTATTTAAAAAATGTTGTCTATATAATATTAAATGATAGAATTATGGCTTTGCATCATCAAGCAAAAGTGAAGAAACGATATAAAAATGGCAGCACACACTTGTTCCCCCACCTCACCCCATCGCCTAAAACTGTACCATTTATTTTTTCCAGCAGTACCCATCATTTTTTGTATTAAAACATCCCAGCACTGGTTAATAATGATTAACTGCAATGTTGGTGCAAACTGTGGTTCACTTTGAAGAAACCCTGCAAGGGATACATACCTTTCTACATACTCTGCAATATGTTTTTATTGGGGTCAGCAATAGCGTTTTTATGGGTATTCATTTTAATTAGTGGGAGAATTTATATTCCTGTAATTAATCTGCTCTACTAATTGAGACGCATATATTTCTAATCACAAGGGGCACAATTCAGTGAGATCTAATAATTTTTAAAGCCATTGCTGTGGTCACGTGGTCACTCCAGGAAGTCCTGCCGGATGGAAGCCTTCATGTGAAGGGCCCTGCGGCAGTGTAAGCACAAATACAGCTTTTCTAAAGTTTTGTTCTTTCCAAAGCATAGTCAGGAGTACTTCCAGGTTGGAAGTCTCAGTATAGACAGCTTCACATCACAGTGACGCTTCAAGACGGCCATTTTGTAGGGCTGCCATATGTCTGGGTTTTCCGGACACATCCAGGAATCGGGCTGTCAAAATGGCGTCTGGGCGGATTTTTGCTGAATTGGCAAAATGTCTGGAAAAACCCAGATGTATGGCAAGAAGGAATTTTTTTTTTAAAATTAAAAAAATGCTTTAACCCGCCCCCCAAAAAAAATTGGGGAGCAGGATGTTCCCAAAAAAGCTCAACACCTCCCCCCCCAAAAAAAACCTGTTCAGAATATGGCAACCCTACATTTTGGCCACTTCAGTTCAACAAAGTTATCACAACTAGCAACGTCAGAGAATTCCAGTGAAAAGAGAAAGGGGAGCAGAAATTGCCAATGTTTACTTATACGTCCCATGTCTGAAACTGAATGTAGGGTTCTGAAACACTAACTTTAGGCATTGCAAAAATAAAATGAAATGAAAGAATCCTGAAAACTTTCAAACAATATAGTACTAGTATTTGGTGCACCATTTAGTGCTACCTGGCCCTGGCACATGGCACCCATCAGCAGGCTGAAATGGAGACTTAATACCAAGGGAGGACGCCAGTAGCCCAGCAGTATGCTTAATATCTTACACTGGTATACTTTTTGAAAACAGTGCTATGATTGGATGCTAAGTAAGATAATGGCATATCTGTGCATGTAAATAAAGCCTTTCTTTTTCCAATGGAATACTGGCTTTCAGATTTCTGACGTCCTTTTGGAGTTTTAGCTGAACAAGATTTCAAAACCAGCGAGGGGACACATTAGAACTCTTAGCAAGGTCAAAGGTTTGATGGAATAAAACACTGGCGTGCTCATCCGGACTCTTTGAAAGAAGCATTTCAGCCCGCGACATTGCTACTGGTAGGGAAGAAGATACGTAATTGCTGTGGAGACTTTGTTGCTAGTAGCATGTGTGAGAAAAAGGTTATACTTCAGGATAAGTGCCCCTGAGGGCAGGATAGAATAATCTGAAGAAATAGCTTTATTGCTACTAAGAGCAAAAGTCACTGGAATTACAGTTGACAGTGTCAGCACTCCCATGATAGAAAGAACTAACGCCAAAGACTCTTGTTTTATTGTTCTCTCTCTAATAGAATTAATGTACAGTTATTTCAAAATATATTTGGAGCATGCCAAAGGCGATCAATCACACTTGTACACATGCATGCGCGCACACACAAACACACAAGCGCATGACCAGTGCAGAAAGACAGTAAATTAAAGGTTTGCCTTCTGATTTGGCAATGCGTTCTGCAAAGCAAGGAAGCCTGAGGGGTATGAATTATTTAATGTAAAATTTGCATAGATGTCGCCATTTATACTGAAACGCTAACTTTAGGCATTGCAAAAAAATAAAATATATAAATAGGCAAGAGGATCCCGAGGAAGAGGCCAGGGACTTTCAAACAACATTAATGCTCATTGCAGTATAAACTTTCAGATCATAACTTATTTATTGCTAGATTGATGGTCAGTGGATTTTTCTGTTCATCTCCTTCAGCAGAAAGTAATTATGTAATCCAATGAAGCCTGTGGGTGTTGCCCTGATATTACATTTTAATCAGGGCTAACCCAAGGTGCTTTGTTGCCTGTAGTGAAGGACAAAATGGGTGCCTCTTCCATCTCCACTCCTGTAAGCCAACTAGACTGACAACCGAGTTTTACTTTAACATTGGTGATGGAATAACACCATCCACCACATCTGGGCCCTATATAAGAAGGCCCAGAGGCCGTGTGGCAGCAGAGGTGAAAGTCTGGAGGATCAGGAAGATCACAACGCGGTGGCTGTTGGTGCTGCTGAGCATCTGCCACCTGAGGCACTTTCCACACTCTACCTAATGGTAGGGCTTCCCCTGATTTATGTCCTCCATACCCTAAGTGTATAAAGAAAGCATTCATGCATTGCCAAGTTCTAAGTATCTTTACTTGGATGTAAACCGTATTATGTTCACTTACGGGACTTACTCCCAAGGAAGTGCAGGTGGGATAGTTGCCTTAAAACAGTGCAGCAAATGCCATTTTCCTATTGAGCGGCTTCTGTGCAAGGAAGTCCATGTGCTTTCTTGTCCATGCATACAAAAGCATCTCTAGGTGTTAAGCCATATTGATGCAAATACATTGCCAAACTATACCAAAGGCTTATAGAGAGGTGTGGTGAGGTAACTGGTGCATTCTCAGAGATCGACTCTGCATTGTGGACATATGGAGTCTATGCAATGCCCATTTCAATGGGCAGGGCCTATGCAAGAGCAGATACATTATTTTGGTTGCTCTATCATTGAGTTCACATGTATGCTTCACACTAATGACCTCTGTACAACTTGCTTTGAACTATCTCCTTCTTGTTTTCTTCCTTCTTTACAAAGTTTCTGAGCTTTTGGTTCTCCATATTTCATAAGAGTTCATTACACTTCAAAAGCAAACAGAAAAAGAAAGTATGACTCACACTAAACCTTAACTATGACTTGGTGTGATGTCTGAACTGATAAACAATTTCTATTATTTTATTTTATTATCTATTATTATTCATTTCCTTTCTATGCTACTTTATATTTTTAAGGGGGTAAACCTCAAAGCAGTTTACATTGAATAACACAATACAGAATAAACCATTACTGAAGAAGTTTGATATAAAGTATACATTCAAAGCAACATACTTAACAGGAAACTAAAATATTATCTTAAAGATTTCAAAATAAAACATTGCAAAGGAGGTCAGCTACAGAATGCACATTTAATGTAGCAAAGTTAACTGAATATATTTTTATCTAAAACATTCAAAAAGAAAGAATTACTAAATGAAGTCAAATATCAAATGCACTTTTAAAACAGCTTAATCAGCAAGAGAATAAAATATTATCATAAGCATAGAACATATCTGCTGCGGCCAGTCCTGCCTATGGTGATTTATGACAGGTAGCAGCTCTGAAAGCTTAGGCTTGATGACTTGGGTCTGCACTTGGGTCTGGCTTCTTCAGCAGCCTCAGGTTTTGCAGCTGGAGTCAGTCAAGGCCCCACCTTCCCAGGCCAAGTAGAAAAAAATGGCATACAAGGCAGGGAGAAGGTCTTCTAGGACACACAGCCAAATCATGGTTTGTGTGCAGCCAGCAAACCAGAATCAGAAACCATTGTTTGAAGAGGGTTTACAAACCATTATTTGTTTTTGCTAATTATGGTTTGGCATGATATCTGAATTGCTCGACTATAGATATGGCCATTGCTGGCCCTCCATGCTGTGCTTCTGCACTATGGAGAAGGAATGAAATTTCAAAGCTGATTACTGAGAGGAAAGAAATGGAATGAAAGCAAATAGTTTTAAACCATGATATGATTGGTATGCATTTGGAAGTTCAAATATGGTTCGGGATGCAAAATATACGACTCACAAGCCATGATTTGGCATGATTTCTGAACTGAGTCTGTGACTTCCTTATATAGAGGTCGGGGTTTGGGGTTTTTCTTGAAAATTTAGTAGAAAACACAGATCCTTTGCATATTGAACAGCTCCCAGATGCCCTATTTCCAAGTGCCCATGAATCAGGCCTCAAACCTGGTGAAGTATAGTTATTAAAAGCATCACCTATGAGCCTAGGATCCATTATTCAAATGTCAATTCAACCATAATCTCATTTGGTGACCTTATTCAAACCATTATTTCTCAGTCTCACTCCCCACCTATAATATGCGGATCATAAATACTGGACTACCCTATTATTGTGTTCCTGTAATGAACACTGGAGAACTTACGTAAGGAACTTCGAGCACTTAGAAAAAGTGCAAGCATTAACTTTTATGACTGTACAACCTCTGTCATCAGGGGAGATGAAGGGACTGACTGGAGATAGGATATGCTAGGCCCATGCTGAAGTTTCCTTCACTGCACATTATACATATATTGCAGCTTAGCCAGTTGTGATCCTAAGGTCAAACTCTCCTTCAGGAGATGAGCCCAGAGATTCAGGGAATGATCTTGAGGGCCAGTCCCAGAAGTACCCAATAAAAAGGAAGCACTTCCACAAGAAGAGTTCATGGTGCCAGTATCTTTCTGGCCTGAGGACGCTGTATTGCCCTCCTTAGAGAACACCAGCTTAAAAGCCTGGCGCAACCAGATCTTCCACTTCATTAGAATAAATAACTGCTAAAGCTGACTTAGTGGGGTAGGAGAGCTGACAATAATGCCAATGTATTTCACATCTGGCAACCAATGTGCCCCTTGGGTTTCAGATAATACACGAGTAGATGATCCTAAAAAGTCTGGAACACAAATTTTCATGGCCCTCTAGCGGTTGGTGGGTCATTTACCAGAGGTAAAGTATTTAGTGTTAGCTCTGGAAATGTATACTCAATTCTGCCCAAACAAAGCCTCTGGATGTATATTGTGCTCTAGGAGGCTTAGTTTGGTCAGAATCAAGTATACACTTTCAGAGTTAATCTTAAATACAACTGGCAAATGAGCCACCATAGCCGGTAGAGGACAGAGAAAATGTGTGCTCCAAGCTTTTTAGACTCATCTACCCATGTACTATCTGAAACCAAAGGGGCTCATTGGTTGCCAGATGTGAATTTTTTTCAGCTTTCCTACTCCATAACTGGGTCCCTTTAAATGAAGAGACTGCTCTCAGTGAAGGTGGAGATACAGTAGCTATTGAGACAGAGCTTTAGCTGACTGTTGCTGAAACAACAACTGAGAGGGTTTACAAACCATGCTCTCATCAAGTAGCCAATCTGAGTTGGGCAGGGAGCTGTCCATGGTACCCTTGTCTTGCCTTAGTACTTGCAACAGAACAGAGTCTCTGTAACCAGCACCACCATTTAACTCACTCTTAGAAACTTTGCTGCCCAGTTCTCCATAAGGAGACCGTCTCCTATGTTTGCTGGATACACATTCTCACAATGCAAAAATGGTTATTTACATGAGACCTTATCTGAAATTATACCCAGGGTTGTATTTTTTTTTAAAAAAAAATCTGTGCACATTAATATCCGTGGGACCAGAGATATACTCAATAGCAAAGTATTATTGAGCTGTATTGTTCAGCAGTGCATTAACTTGCATGCAGTGTGTATAAGCTCATAGGTGAAATTTCATTATGGAATTACATACCTTCTCCCCCACCCCCTGCTCTGTTAACAGTATATATCTTTCAGTCAATGGCACCCGTGACTGGACAGCAGCTTGTTCTGATTTCCAAAGCCTGGAGACTGGCCTTTGTGGTGGGGGTGATGTCATTGGTTAACCAGCTTCCGCGGCACCCCATGCTGTACAAGCAGTTCCTCTCTGTATTAGTTCTACCCTAACCTGCCAAGAAAAGAAAACACATAGCTTCCTTTATTCTGCAGTGAAACAAAGTGGTTTGGACACAATTTGGAGAAGCATTGCCAGAAACAACAAAATAGGCTTTAACTTAATAACATTTCCATATATTTAGGTGCTCTTCAAGAATATATGACTCTAATTGATTTTTACCATTTTTTTTATGGAACACAACTGGTGTAGTGGAAATTATCCTTTGGCACACGACCAGAATTTGAAAGGGGGGAAATATATATAAAAATTTATGGAAACTGATATTATTAAATCAGAGCAGGGTTGCTTTTTTGGCATTCTTTTTGGTGCCCTTCTTCCTGACGATTGCTATTAAAAGAAAAATCACCTTAATTTTCTTTATAAAGCTAATGCGCTAGTCTATTTTATTGGTGACAGTGATTCTAATAGTAAAATCATTCATAAAAGCATATTGTGCAGTGAAATAGCTGAAGTTAGCGTAATCATTTTCACATAAAAAATGTTATTACGTTTGCAACCTGCCTTTTATGACTGAACATGGATATATATTTTTAAGCAACCTGTTTGCTGAAGCCTTGAAATAATGATAATATACAGAAGGGTTTTCACTTGAAAAAGAAACAGTGGATGCCTTGTTTACAGCCAGAGCTATTTAAAATTGATCTTTTCAGCAATGCTTCCAGACAAAAGCCTTTGGAAGATTTTCAATGATGGCAGCCGTTGCATGGAACCCTCTGTAGGTTTAGGAATACTATTTTGTTTTATTAACTATGAATGTTTCCCCCTCCTCTCTCTGAACAGTATCTTTTAAATTGTGTTGTCCTTTTTTTAAAAAAAAAAGTAATATCACTTTCCTTTACAACTAAATGTCTGTCACAATATCCTCAGTGTTCTATCTGGTGAGCTAATTCTAGGAGTGGGACGCAAGACAAGCTGAATTCGGTTACTTGTATTTAAAACAAAATAAAATATGAAGCCATATAAATTGCTTTTGTGCAATCTGTGCTTTGCCCATCCTCTGGAGACAACACTCTGCAAATAGATAGTTGTTTTGGAGTGCTTCCATAAACCTACATGGGCCAGACATGGCAAATATGAAATGTAACAATCACAATCTTCATACCAAGTACACTATGCAATACACTGAGCCTCTTGGGCTTGCCAATCAGAAGGTTGGCGGTTTGGATCCCTGTGACGGGGTGAGCTCCCATTTCTCAGTCCCAGCTCCTGCCAACCTAGCAGTTCGAAAGCACGCCAGTGCAAGTAGATAAATAGGTACCACTGTGGTGGAAAGGTAAACAGTGTTTCCACCCACTCTGGTTTCCGTCATGGTGTTCCGGTGCGCCAGAAGTGGTTTAGTCATGCTGGCCACATGACCCAGAAAGCTGTCTGTGGCCAAACGATGGCTCCCTCGGCCTGAAAGCAAGATGAGCGCCACAGTCCCATAATTGCTTTTGACATCCAGGGGTCCTTTACCTTTACCTACCTACCAAATACACTATGCTGGAAGCTGCCCAGAGTGTCTGGGGCAACCCAGTCTGATGGGCGGGGTACAAATAATTAAGTATTACTACTACTACTACTACTACTAAGTGGAGTTCTAGCACACTTATAGAATCATAGAGTTGGAAGGGACTCCATGGGTCATCTGGTCCAATCTCCTGCAATCTCAATCTCTCTGCTCAGACTACAACATCTTCTCTCTTATATCTCCTTCTATTATGCACAACCCATATATTATCAGCCCCCACTCTCCCTCCATGCTTTCTCTCAAACTTCTCCCTATGTCTCAAAGAGCATCCCTCTCTCCAATGGTCAAGACATTTCCCTTTCCCCATTTTTGTGATTTGGTTTCCTGTTTCGTCACTGCCACTATTTCCCCCCTTTAGAAAGCTGGATCATAGTCATAGACTTAATTGAGTCACAGTGTACTGAAATCAAGGACAAGAAGCGTTTATTACTATTGTCATTATTAGTGTATTTAAAATGGATATGCTGCTTTTTAAGGAACTATTTAACACATTCTCAGTTTCCTTTTTAAGGAACTTCCTTCACAAAGAAATTTATAATCTCTAACAAACACAAACCCCACCTGACAATAAAATATAAAATATGGCACAGCTAAGCAATTCTCAGCATAAAAACATAATGCCAATCATAAAAGCCATATTTCTGGACCTTAGCCTCAACTCACAAAGAACACGGCAGGTTTCAAAGAATTTTAATATTTCCTTATCAAACTATTGTAGAATATTTTATCACTAAGTCTAATACTATTTGGGCTGAGCGTACGTTCGTAATTGGCCATCCAATAATAACCTTACCCCTTTAAGGATTTTCTGTAGGCAAAGCTCATTTATTTGCACCAACATATACTCCCAAATTCCAGAAGACCCAATTAATGCTGACAAAGCTTGGCTGATAATACTTTGATTAAATCCGCCCCTGAAATCACAAAGAATTATCTATATTAAATTGGTATTTCAGAGCAAATCCCAGTTTCCAGTGAATGCCATCTTTGATTTTGATAGTAGCTATTAAACATCCCAGATGTAGATTTGCAGTAGAAGATTTACTCCATTGTCCCTTCAACATACCTATTATTTCAGATACCTTCTAAGAAGCATTTTGTCAATTTTTGATTGGTCTTGCAGCTCCTAATCCTAAAGGAATGGTGAAACTAATGAGTTGTGGACCTGATCAGTGACTGTCTGGGAGGCCATTGGAAACAGACTCTAAGATGCTCTGAGCTTTATAAATTAAGAGTAAGATAGAAACATAATTTCTTTCATTTATTTATTTAACATTCTGCAGACTGGAACAAAAGACCTCTAAGCACTTTGAAAGTCTAACATATTGATTTAAAATGCTAATAAAACAAACTTTAAAAACTAGTTACATTTTTTAAAAAGTTAAAATATAATATAAAATAAGCCGTTTTAAAACACATACCTAGTAAAATCAGGCGACACAATTACATGGATAGACTTGCTGGAACAAATGCTTTTTTTTTAGCAGGCACCAAAACAAATGAATAATATTAATGGGCAGGGAGTTCCAAAAGTGTAGGTAATAAATGAAATAATGTCTAGCACAGAAGGGTAACACAGGGAATAACACTTTTGTTGCTGTTTGTGCACCATCTAATTCATTTAAATGGACTTGCATAGGGAACTTGAGGTGGCCCCTACTCAGATGACAGTGTACAGTAACCATTGAATACCTTCCCAGTGGCACAAGAAATGGGTTGTTATACGGGAATGGTGGAAGGGTTTAAATTATTTTGAAGGCTATTTTTTTAATATAGACCCCATAAATACATAGGAAGTTGTCATATACCAAGTCTTACCATTGGCCCATTTAGCATAGTAATGCCTACACTGACTGGCAGTGACTCTGCAGAAAGTGATCTTCGCAGCCCATCCTAGAGATGGTGGGGATTGAACATGGGATGCATGCAAAGAAGATACTCTACCAACTGAGGTATGGCCCAGTGTGGTGTATTGGTTAAGAGCAGTAGATTCGTAATCTGGGGAACCGGGTTCGCGTCCCCGCTCCTCCACATGCAGCTGCTGGGTGACCTTGGGCTAGTCACGCTTCTCTGAAGTCTCTCAGCCCCACTCACCTCACAGAGTGTTTGTTGTGGGGGAGGAAGGGAAAGGAGAATGTTAGCCGCTTTGAGACTCCTTCGGGTAGTGATAAAGTGGGATATCAAATCCAAACTCTTCTTCTTCATCATCATCATCCCACATAATAGTTTGCTTCATGCATTAACTGACAGGTAGAATATGAAGACACAGCGGCAGAGCAAGCCGTTTGGGTGCCTGGGGCGGCATACGTGCCCTGCACCCAGGGGCGGAGCCATCCGGGGCAGGATGCTCTGTGGGGCCTCCAAGGAGTCTGCCTGCCTCCTCCCACTCAGCCGCCCTAGAGCTAAGGGGGAGGCAGCAGGTGGACCATTTGGGGCAGTGCGGAGCCTGCGGGCGCTCAAGCCACAGTGTCACTCCCAGGAGAGATGCGTGACTCGGGCACGCTGCAGGCCCCGCGGTGAGTGCCACCCAGCATTTTGTCACCCCCCTCTGTGGTGACATCCGGGGTGATCCACCCCCACTGCATCCCCTTCCTCCACCCCTGTGAAGACAAGATGGTAGCTGCAATTTTTTTAAAAAAAAATCTTACATTTTAAAAGTGCTGCATAGAGTTTGTGACAGAGGTGCCAGCTTGTGGGGGCGATTGGGGAAGCCAATCAGCAGTGCTTTTTGGTACTGATATCTTGATGAAAATGCTGTGGCTGCCAGCACAAAGTGGCAGCCATGGCAGCAAAAAAAGAAAAAAAGGAGAAATAACATGGCAGTGCTGTAACAAAAAAACACCTATATTAAGCACAAAATTGCATGTATGCATGTATGTGTGTGTTAGGAGAAATTCACACAAAAATGCTACTCACGTTCATTAGAAGTTTATTTTTTTTAATGCAAACTGGGATGCAACTGTGAAGAACTGAATTTAAGACGGGGGGGGGTATTAGAAGCTGAGAGAAATGAAACTGGCAGATTCACCCATTCCCTACCTATGGCTCTCTGCGGCCTTCACCCTCAGCAAAATGAGGCACTTTGGGATGCAATGGCTCCCCCATTGGGGATGGAGGAGAAGGAAAAGAAAGAGGAAGAGGAGGAGCAAGCCATAGTCACTGCAGATACAGATACCAGCTGCATCAATGGGGAGGAGACAGCAGCGATGGAGCAAGCAGCAGCCAGGCATCATTATCTGGTCCATCTCAGGCAGCAAAATGTCTTGGACTGGCCCTATATATCCATATCCATAGGGAAATCAATGCTCATCAGTGCCTGCCTCATCAATCCTTTAATATTTTCCATTGTGCCTTGCCCCGGAGCTCTTCAGTTTCACAGCCTCATAGAAACAAACAGATGTGTTGGATAAAATCTTTGGCAGCATTCAGGATTCAAGTATTAACGGAGACTCCCAAGTATTAGTGCTGAGCAAGACAATTCCCATAAATCAGCATCAGTCCATGACCTTTCTTAGAATTCAAATGAAATTGCTCACTGAATTGTTTTTGATTTTTTTAAAAAAGCTTTGGCACCTGCACATTCCGTAAAGGGCCCAAAAGAGAAGTGCAAGTGTGTCGTGGAACTACCTTTTCTTTCTGCCTTATAATCAAACTGAGAGGATTCCATGGAAGAGTCTTTTCATTGGATTTCTAGTGCTGTAGCCCCAAGGTATGCTTCCCTGCCCCACACAAACAAAGCCAGGATAATGGGCTAAATGCTGGTTTACTTGAAAATGACTCTTTTGATGTTTTGAGCATTTTTCATTACATGTGCCCTCAGCACACTTCTAGAATAGATTTTTCCCCCTCCTAAAAAGAGAGTGGGAGAGAGAGAGTGAGTTTTAAGCATTATCCACTAACAATTGCAATTCATTAAAAGGAGGAAATGACCATTCTCTCCTGCAAAGAGACGGGAGTTATGGCCTCCACTGGTTGATCCATCTTGAGCCCATAAATCATTGGCTGGGAGAAGGGATATGGATGAGTTGTGCTATAGTCACTTGGCAACATCAGCAATATGAACAGAGGCCTCTGGGAGTTATATACAGTTTAGGCCTGTCAGTCCAGGCCAACGCAGCGAAATCTTTGGGAACGGTCTGGGGATGAGGGAAGGCTGAATGGAAATTAAACTAATAAAGCCCCCCCCGCATGGCTCTCTAACAACATCAGTCTCTTCCCTTAAAGCCCCAAGTTTTTGACAGGACTCCTTTGTCAGAATGTGGCTATTTCTTATTCCCTAGCCAAGAGAAGTTATCCCAAGCGAAGTTCTTTTGAGGCAGCTGTAATAGTTTTAAATGTGCCTTGATTAATTCTGACCAGTCTAGTGCTCTCTAGTTAGATATGGGGGAATAGCTATTACTTGTTCCCAGTGAAGAAAATCACACAACAAGAGCCTACAGCCATCGCTCCTAATATTAGTGGGTTACTTACCAGAGACATGCCTACTCGCGTGTCCAATTGAGTATCTATCAAAGGTGGTTTTCCTCCTTCACATTTATCACCTCACTAAACAACCAGCAGCCATGAGGAGAGCCAAAATGAGCACATTAGAGACTGTGGGGAAGAGTCATGATTCAAACACATGGCAACTCAGTTTTGTGGAAAAAGCTCTTATGGCTGGAGGCAACCCACTGTTCCACATCATTATCTTACAGTTCTTAAGAGGAAAAGAAGGAGAGGAATAGTACAAGTGGATAACAGCTGTTTTTATTCTGCTCCTTACTCCCCCCCCAACCTGATGTCACTGCTTTCATGTCAAGGCCAGCTACCCCATTTCAGCATACAAGGGATATATTCTTATGATGTCAATAACAAAAGCATGTTTAATGGAAGGAGTGTGTCCAAGGGGACAGAGACACGCTCATCATAAAAACCATCCCAAAATGTAGTCTGGGCCCAATCTTGCTGTGTGTTCAGAAAAGTTAAACCACGTGCAGACAAAATGTGTAGCATGAACACTGGAAGGAAAAGTGGGAAGAGGCAGCCTGGCAACCAGCTAGCAGCTTTCAGTATGGCCAGACGTGATCACAGAGTTGCCAGCACATTCTTAGACAAGGCAGGGCTGCAACAGGTAGGAATGCAAAACCGTATCAACTTTGATTTCCCTTTCCCTTTCTGCTGTGCTCTGGTGTCAGCACATTCTATGCCTATCTTGTTTCTCTGTGACAAGTGTGGCAGTGGCCCAAGACACACACACACACACACACTGCAATAAGGACGATGAATGATTTTCCACACACACCCCGTTATCATGTGTTCGCATCTCACTCCAAAGAAATGTAAACCTGTTATGTTTGCAACTGGCTGTGATTTGTATCTGGTGCATGACATCTCCCTCGTTTCAGTATTGTTTATAACAATTCTGCAGAAACCACACTTGCTATACTGCGGTGGCAACAGGGCCTGTTGGGATACAACCTATAAACCACTGGCAATCACTCAGAAATCTGTTCAGGTAGTAATAAGAAAAAAACAGCGAAACAAAATGAGTGAAATGATGAAGAGCACATTTGTAATGAGCAAATCTTGGAGCTATCTGTCTTTTTCTTTTTATGAAAATGCATCATGATTATGGAAATCTATTATGAGATTCATCATGTACTAGCAATCAGCAAAATCCCTACCTCTTAATTCAAATAACTTTTAAGCATTCTTTTCTCTGTTGTTTATTGATCATTTCTTGGTTCTGGGGTAAAAAATAGCAGACAATGGGAAAACCCGGAAGGTTTTCAAAAGAATGAGAAATAGCTTTTTAGAAAGTTTCTTTTAATATTGCATTAATGTATCAGAGTGTTGCTCGCATCATATAGAAAACTTCATGCACCGGGGGGGGGGGAATGTGCCTATAAAAAGAGCATATGGACAACAGATTGCAAATAAGGCTGTACCCTGCAGTACAGTTATTTCATATGTTCAGATTCCCCCCCCCAAGCTGGCATCAGAAGCTGTGGCACTAATGTACCATATTGCTATGAGACTAACTAACCATAGTGTCTTTATCATATGGAACATTTGATAACGTATTCCCTGTACTGCATGAAGCATGTGATAATATGAATTGGGATGATAGGTGTTGTCTAGAGCTGCATGGCATACCTTCGTCTTCCCTTTGCATTGCAGTAACTGGGCTTTGGCTACATAGAGGAGCGGGGAATTTGAAATTGCTATCTTCCAACTTTCCTCCTCACCCCGGCCTCCAGTTCTTCAGCCAAGCAACTACAGTGGCAGCTGTATAATGACAATTTGTTGAAAGGGGCACTAGGGTGCTTCTCTCTTAGAGAGATATGGGATTTCCAAGCATGCTCATACTAGGTTGTGCACACATCAGAGGCTTAGCATGACCAGGAAGAATGCATGCAACATTGACTTCTGGATATAATTGCAATGGCAATTACTTGTTCTGTAAGATAACGTTCTCATGCAATAAAAACCCTTATCAGACATTTTCTGGGGACCTGCAGGAATCGGTGAGACAAGCTTTGACCACTTTTGATGGTCCATGCGCTGGTCATGCTCCTGAATCAATGCATGATTGGCTGTTTCTGAAGGGGGGCACTTGAGTTTGAAGGGGGGAACCCCTTCATGTAGTGAAAATTGCCCCCTTCAGACTCAGCCAAGGAAGCATTGTTGCTGTGTGTGGCAGCATCAGGGGCCAAATTTATCCCATGTATTCACAGAGGCTCCTGAAGAGGGCTTTTATCTCCCACTTGTGGTCTCCAGGGAGATATGACTGAAACAGTGAGACTTTTTTTCTGGTTTTACCCTGACAGTGAAAATGGGCCCAGGGGTAGCTGCAGAAGGGGATTATGCATGACAAATAACGAAGGAAGCTTCAAAGCCAAAACAAGGCATGACAAGTGAGATGGCTCTGCTAATCTATCCAAAGCCATATTATTGCTGCTTATATCTCAGCTTAGCTGTGATGAATAGCTGAGGAAGGACGTGCCTCAATAAAGCTTTGCTTTGGTCTCCAAACAGAGTCAAAATGAATTGGGCAGAAACATACTTTGAAACCCGTCCTTTTGCCCCCTCCTTTCTCTCCAGAGTACAATAATGATTACAAGATGTGGGGAGCATATCTGAGCAGCAAGCAGACAAATATGGGAATGCGCTCTGAGGAAATATAACAGCCAACAGGTGCTTAACATTAGAAAGTGCTGTCAGTAACAAGGGACTGAATTACCACACACATACAAAGGCTAGTGCCTAACTTTTTAGGCCAAACTATAAAGCATCGAATGTGTGATATGCTGCAAACCGTGACTTGTTCACAAGCCCTGATGCTTGCTATTGACACTCCCCTGGAAGAACACTGATCTTCCTATTCCTGTGCTGCACACGTGACACCAAGCATTGCACTGGCTCCCAACTTGCTACTGGGTCAAGTTCAAAGTAATGTAGCCAATGTATGAAGCCCTGAGTGACTTGGGACTTGGTTCACTAAGAGAATGCCTTTTCCTGTAGAGGCCTGCCCACCCACTGAGATGGTGAGGTCCGTCACTCTGGTCTGCAACCAGGGGGCCGTCTCTGCAGTGACACCCAGCTTTCAGAATCAGCTCCATCTAGGTGTCAGGCAAGCACCAGCCTTGGCCAGTTTGGGGCACTCTTGCTGAACATTTTGGGCCGGATTTGGCTACTTAGTTCCAGCACAAGGACTCCCACTATAGGGCCCTTCTTCCTCTGCTTCCCCTGTGTGCTAACCCCACCACCCCACCATGCCTCCAGAAAACCTGCTCTGGAGAAACAGTGTGTGGAACTTCCTTCTGTCAGGCAAGCAGAAAGGCTTGCAATGACAAAGCAATCATTTTTGCACTCTCCACCCTTTGTGATTCACTTAAGCACTTGCTTCTTTTTATTGCCAGGCTTTCAGCATTTTGTATTTTTCTACTGTGAGTTTTCAGTTTTTCTGGTTTCATGTTATTGGTTTTTATGGGAACTGTTGTAAACCAACCTGGAATAATGAGTGGAACAGTGGTCCCTTGGTTTCAGAACAGCTTAGTTTATGAACCACTTGGATTAAGAACGCTGCCAACCCGGATGTAGGTGTTTTGGTTTGTGAACTTTGCCTTGGAAGCAGAACATGTTTCACTTCCTGTTGAGTGTGTTCCATTTGTAACACCTTGGTTTAAGAACACTTTGGTTTAAGAACAGATTTCCAGAATGGATTAAGTTCGTAAACCAAGGTACCAGTGTATAATTGTCTTAATAAATAAAGGGATACATACATATCATGCTATGCTCTTTGTTTCATCTCAGCAATTCCAAGCAAGGTTATTGTGCCAATTTTATAAATAGGGGAATAGGAAGGGTATGACGTGTGTACAGTGGTACCTTGGGTTAAGAACTTAATTCGTTCTAGAGGTCTGTTCTTAACCTGAAACTGTTCTTAACATGAAGCACCACTTTAGCTAATGGGGCCTCCTGCTGCTGCTGCGCCGCCGCTACACGATTTCTGTTCTCATCCTGAAGCAAAGTTCTTAACCCCAGGTAGTATTTCTGGGTTAGCGGAGTCTGTAACCTGAAGCGTATGTAACCTGAAGCGTATGTAACCCGAGGTACCACTGTATTCTTGAAGGGGCATACATAATCATAAGCATGCATAATCAGACCTCCTCTTTCCCGATAGTGTAGCGTAGCATGGATTATTGTTGCGTATTTGGTTATTTGGCTTCACAAATTGGGGAAACAAAATAGAACCTCTACACAGAATCATAGAATTCTAGAGTTGGAAGGGATTGTGTCATCTAGTCGAACCTTCTGCAATGAAGGAACCTTTCGGCTTGAGCCCACGACCATGAGATTAAAAGTCGCTGTTGATGGAGGCCAACAGCACAAGGCAAGCCTAGACAAAGGGGGCACCTCCACCCCACTGAGACCCCATCTAGCACAGCGGATTATGGGTTTGAAACACGCTGCTAGTCAGCACTGTTCATTTCTGCAGTTCTCTCAAAGCAAGCACATTTCAAGTTCCTTAATGTAAGATCTGATAAACATGGATTTATGAATTTAAAAGACTGAACCTTTGCCAAAGTTTGTAAACCGCTTAGAGGTTCTATTTGGAATCAAGTGAAAAATAAAATAAAAATGAATCAGGTCCTCCCTTAAAGAGGGCACGTGTTGCGGTGGGACCTGGCAACCAAACCCAGTGTTGTGGGTGGGTTAATTGATTAGCCACAACACCCAATTGGTAGGTCCCTTGATGCTGGGTTTAATCAGGCCAATGGGACGCAAGCTAAATGGATCAAGGGGCCTATTTATGCCCATGCACGTGACCCAGAGCGTCCTCTTTCGGTGCATGCATTGGAACACCCGCCCACCTCTCCAGATATTTAGGGCTGTGCGCTTGACCTTGGTATACCGTTGTGTGTTGTCTGTCGTTGGGACAGGAGCATGGCAGGAATTTTCCCCACTTGGCTGATTGGCTGGTGCCTTTTGGGTTTCACCTGCCGTGTAGCAAATTGTCACAACTTGTAAGGTTATGGATAGGCTCTGGTTCAGGTGATAGGGATGGGAGAACGCTCTCGCCAGCCCTATGTGAAGGGTATTCCATTAAAGGAATCCAGGGACTCAAATGGTTTGGTCAACCCCTGAGAGAGGGTTGTGCCCATGCTTGAGTCCAGGGGGGCATTTGGGTGGCAGAGATAGCCTGTTCCCGACTTTCTGCTTATCCAGGTGTTCACACCGATGCTGATGCCCTGGGTCAGCACTACCTGCAACGGTGCAGGGAGCTAGTCGAACCAGAGCTTATGCAACCAATCCCTTGCTGTAACCAGTAAAGTTGTGGCCTAAATTCTGCCAAAAACCAAACCAAAATTTGAGTCTTGTCTGAATTTATTTAAGGGGGAGGTTTGAAGGTCTGAACATGCAAATAGTTTTCATAGGGAATAAAAGTAAAAGCATGTAAAAGCAGTAAAAGCATGGAGGGAGCCTACTGGAATTATATTTGTTGGCTCCAACTTCTGCATGCTCATGAGAGATTCTTCACATAAAAGATGTACATGTGCGAGTTCTGTCTACGTGAGAAATACCTGCAAGTGTTGAAAGTGTTGATGGCTTTTGCATAGAGGTCATCCTCAGAAGACTAGAATGGGCACCATTGGTTTGGTTTAATTAGCCGACAACTCATGAGGGTGTACCTTAACTATGGACTAGTGATTCAGTTTGTCCTAATGAATGAGAACAGAACTGAGGTATGCTATTGATCCCAAATGACTAAATATAATGGCTTCTTTTGTGAAATGCCACATAATGGAACATTTCTAACATACCTTTTATTGCTTTGAATTCCTAGTCTGTATTTTACTTCCTAGAGACAACAACTCTTTAGACAGAGCACAGAGATTTCTGTCTGCTTCCATAAAGATCCCCCCACCTTTCTGTTTAGAAAAAGATAAGAGAAATAGCTTGACAAACAAAGTCATTGAAAGTTTGTATGAAAATAAAGACAATGACTATCATTAGTCCAAAATCTGTCATTACTTTATAGGGGAAAAATTGCCTGCTTGAGCACATGTAAAATGTACTTTCACATTTGCCAAGGACATTTGATAATAGTTGGAAGCCTTTACTGGCCTTGGTGGAGATATAGAGGCAGCATATCAAAGTCAGCAGTAACTTGCAGTCGTGTGTTCCAGGGTTACCTAATGCAAATCAGGGGATTTAAGTATGTAATATGTCAAGTCACAAAGTATGTTCTCAATCATACATTCCCTTCAGCCAAATAAGATGGAACAATAACAGATTGTGTGGATTTAGACCTGATAATCAAAGCAAAATATGTCTTCTCTTCCCCTCACCACCACACCCCTCAATCTTGCATATTCTCAGATCTGCAAGTTCAAAATTTCCAATCCAAATTAGACAGTCACTTTCCATTTTAATGAATGTGTTGTTTACATGGACAAAACACCTTTTCCTCTTTTTAATTTTTTTTGTTTCCTTCCTTTAGCAACTAGCATTTTTTGTAAAAAAAGAAAAAAGAAAAATATTTTTTTTCTCTAATCATTCATGCAACACCGCTCCTTTGGTTGTTACCAATCTGCTCTAAATGTCTTTTGCACATTTGGATAATAGAGATAAGGGGGGGGGGGAAGGAGCCACAGCTAGAAAGATCTTATGCTAATTAAATATATAAACTAAAGTGTCAGCATAGGTAATCAGACCTGAGTATGTGCATGTAGCCATGAAATCTAGGAATCAGGATTCATTAGGTGTTTATTGGTGCATGTTGAACAGACAGGCTTTTCTTTTAAAGATTGGTGTGTGTATTCATTTTAATGGAAACATTTGCTGCCTTATCTTTTATCTCAAGCCTTCTGTTCATCGTTATCTTTTTTCCTAAGTGGCCATCATTCAGAAATTGTCACGTTGCTGATAAAAGCATTTATGGCAGTGCTTAATCCATTTATTTTTATGTTGTTTAAAAAATGACAATTGTAAATCTTGAACTAGGGTGGGTGGGGTGGCTTTTGATGCAAAATCTGGTCTGCCACGATCACTTTACACAAGGTGAGATTCCTACAGAGAATGCATTCTGCCCTTCTTTAGAAAAAATAGCAGGTAATCAGTGCATAGATCATCTTAGTGTGTTGTACAAATACAAACTAGGAAAGCAGGTTAGATTCCAGATTCCCAGATACAGCTATAGATATATAGATATAAATCTATATTCTGAGTAAACATGTAGTGCTATACTATTAACATATGTGGTGTAGGTTATATGCTATTTTCTATATGTATTAAATGCAGGTGTATAATCATAAATGAAGTGACTCAATCAATCACCAAAAGAAGAGTGATAAAAATTTGCTTACCCTGAACCTGTTCTACACCTTATCCGTTGGCCAAAGATTTATGAATTATGTTTAACAATCTGACTAGCATGTATATAGTTGGGCATTTTAAGTTAAATATCATTGCCTCTTATCACCAAAAAATTACTTACCATTATCAGTTGCAAAGTGAACTCAGTCAATGGCCTGTGCTCACACCCACTTCAGTACTGCCATCAGAGTCAATAGAAAGTTGTTTTATGCCAGGTCTGACCACTGATCCATCTACTCTGATGACTAGCAGCTCTCCAGAGTTTCCAGAAGACATTTTCTCATTATGGAAGCCTGTTAGAATTCCTGCTTCCTGATTGCAGTCATGGGTTTTTTGTTTATCACATGACGGTATATGTTTTGATTCCACCGAGTGGGAAGTGACGGAGACAGGATGTTTGTGTTACTGTGTTCCGTGAAGTGGGACTATTGTCCTTTGTTCTTTTTCTCTTTGCTGTCTGAAGCTAGAGAGAGAGGGAGCCATGTTAGAATCATAGAATCATAGAATCATAGAGTTGGAAGAGACCACAAGGGCCATCGAGTCCAACCCCCTGCCAAGCAGGAAACACCATCAGAGCACTCCTGACATATGTTTGTCAAGCCTCTGCTTAAAGACCTCCAAAGAAGGAGACTCCACCACACTCCTTGGCAGCAAATTCCACTGTCGAACAGCTCTTACTGTCAGGAAGTTCTTCCTAATGTTTAGGTGGAATCTTCTTTCTTGTAGTTTGGATCCATTGCTCCGTGTCCGCTTCTCTGGAGCAGCAGAAAACAACCTTTCTCCCTCCTCTATGTGACATCCTTTTATATATTTGAACATGGCTATCATATCATCCCTTAACCTCCTCTTCTCCAGGCTAAACATGCCCAGCTCCCTTAGCCGTTCCTCATGTTGCAGTGCTCCGTGTCTGTTTATATGTAAATAAAGTAGATTAGCCAAAATGCTGAGTTGCTGAGATCTGTCACGAGAACTGTGCAGACTCTGTGGATCCCTAAGTGTGCCGGTGTCTGTTGGCATTGGTCACTGTGATCTTTGGGCAGAAGAAAGCTTTTGAAGCTCCCAAATGAACGACCAGGAGGGAGAGAACGTGCCAGTCAGGCATGTGTCTCTGCCAGGGTCCTACTCGAGTGTAGGATGAGTTCCTGACACTTATTACCTAGAGATCTTCAGGATTTAACCTTGCATGACCAAGGTCTGGTATTGCATAATATTAGAATTCAATGCCATTCAGTGAAGCTGAATGTTGGAAGATTTGAGACAGGAAAAAACAATCACTTCTTCACGCGGGGCATACTATGGAATTTAATCCCACAAAATGTAGTGATGGTTACGAACTTGGATGGGTTAAAAGAAGATTAGACAAATTCATGGAAGATAAGGCTATCAGTGACTGCATAGTGCCCCTATTTTCCAGGGACAGTTCCAGAATTGCAGAAGCTGTCTCAATTTCTGATTTGATCCCAGAATGTTCCTTTTTCCTCCCCTTCACATCTCAGAGAACAATTAAAAGTTGTGTGTGTGTGTAGGTGCAGAAACAGAGTCCTGTTTAGGGTTGCCATATTTTGAAGAGCAAAAAAGAGGACACATTTGCTGACTTCTACTTTTAATTACGGATTGCTGTGATGACTCTCATTTTACATACCCATGAAAAAGAGGCTGTGTCCTAGAAAAAGAGGGCATATGGCAACCTTTATCCTGAAAATAAAATACCTGCACCAAATGAAGGAAATGGTGACACTGGCATACGAAGCCCTTCCTATAATTTTGAAGAAAAAGGTCACCAAACCACTTTAAATTCTTTAATTGCAATGCTTCAGCAGTCAACCATTTCTTAGGAAATATAGGGGGTGTTGATTATTGGAAATGGACCCTTACACTGGCTGCTCAGAAGTAAATCCCACTTTATTCAATGGAGCTTACTCCCAGGTAACTGGATAAAGACTGGGCAGCCTTACACTGCAGTTCTAAGCATTTTTACTTAGAAGTCCCACTGAGTTCAATAGGATTTACTCTCTGGTATGTCCCTGAGAAATCTCAGAGTTTCCATTATTATTTCTACTGCTACAATATCCCACCTTTTTCCCGGACAAGGGACTCAAGGCAGCTTAAAGCTAAAATTTTATTTCATTCTATTTGTGGAAGGCATTGTACATGATCCCTTCCCTTGTGCATTTTTCTTTGCAACAATCCTCTGACGTAGGTTCGGCGGTGAGGTTGCAGTTGGTACCAGGTTACCGATGTAGATGTGTATATGATGTCTGTGTGTTCAGCGAGATGAAACACGGTGGAAGCTTCCTGGTGTAGAAACGATGCCCCTATTTTCATTGGAGAAATGTTGGAGGGGATGTGACTGCAAGCCACAATGGCTGCTATTCTACCTCCTCTGTGAGAGGCAGTAAGCTTCTCTGTACCAAATGAGGGGAATCAAAGGCATCTGGTTGGCTACTGTGAGAACAAGATGCTGAGCCAGATGAGCCACTGACGTGATCCAGCCGGGCTCTTTTGTATGCTCTTTTGTTCAAAGCACTTACTCTACCATGTGTCCTAACAAGACAGCCTCCCTTCTCCTGCTGGCAAAGTTCCATCTTGAATTGAACCAGCAACCACAGGACTAGAAAGTATGAAGGACCCGGCTGCATGGCACCAAAGATACTACTTGCCTAAGTGACGTTTCTTCAAGTGCTATGGAATAAGGGGGGGGGGGGAACCTTTTTAAAAAGGGAGATTAGATGAGCCTCTTTTAGGAGTGATCCCTAATCCATAGTCTGCCTTGCCTAGCGAGGAGGATTAGCCTCCCTCCTTTGTCTTGGGTTTATTCTATTCACGCCCCTATGTGCTGCCAAGCAGAGTTTGTGCACATCCATCTCTCTTGCACAAGAGAAGTTAACTGTTTCAATTGGCAAGGAACTCGCAGCTTTCTGGGTGGTAAAGACACCATGCCCTGCTGCACACTGTTTATGTTCAGAATCCCTTTTTTATTTGTCTAGATTCTGTTAACCATTGCCCAGTTCACTATAAAAATGTTGGCAGGCAGTCTGCACCAGGACCCTTGCCATTGCTAGAGCTGCAGCATGTTAATGCGAAGAAGGTTGGGGAGGTGGTGGTGGTGGGGAGACAGAAAAAGACATTCCCATGCCCATGAAAGGGAGCAAGGCATGAATGAATTAGCAGCGCTAGTAGCAACCACATCCGGGATGGCCAAGGAATCGCAATGGCAGGCTGACTTTGAGCTCTGTTGTTATTTCTCTGCTGTAAACAGGTTTTAGATATGGGAGCTAGCTAGATAATCTTGGTGAGATGAAAAGAACCCCCGAGACCAGAGTTTGACTAATGCTATACTGTATTTTAAATGCATATGGAATTTAAATCCAGCTGCAGTCCTGCCTTAAGGGGCCTGCGTCATCCACATGTTTTTGACCTTGTACTCGATTACGGGACGCAAAATGAAGCATATGAGGTAGGAGGAAAGAGTGTGGCTGATAAATATGTGCTGTCCTGCACCTGCAGGTGCCAAGGAAAAGGCTGTAGCTTAGTGGCATAACATCTGTCTTATATGGAGAATGCCCCAGGTTCAAAGCCTGGCATCTCCATGTAAGGTTGGGAGAGACCTCCTCTCTGAAAAGCCTGAAGAACTACTAAGTACAATATTGAGCTACATGGTTAAGCAAAATGGACCAGTGGTCTGGTTCAGTATTAGGCAGCTTCCTTTGCTTGCTGTCTCCCCGCCACATGGTATACTGCAATCCAAGAAGACTGGATTCTCATCATGAAGGGAACGCATGGCTTGATAGCCACTGTACAAGAAGTCTCTTGCTTAATGAGGTTAACACTACCAAAATTTCTTTCTTGGCATTGGCAGGTTTCATAATGACAAATCGCTAAATCACTCCACTGTGATATGTTAATTTAGAGGAACATTAATTTCCATATCATGTAATATCACTCAGAAAGTATAACGTAAAATATGCAGAGTGCCAGAACCCTTTCCGGTTTATAAATAGCAAGATTCTGCCTTTCAGTGAAAATCTCTAGTAAAGTTGGGACATGCTAAAGGAAGACTTGATCCAATATTTCGCTTGTGGCATACTTAAGTGGATCGCTTCTGTGTGGTCATTTTCCTGGCACAGACTCTGGAACGTGTAGTCCTCCTTCACCAGGGAAATGGAGCACCCATGTCTGTCTCTTTTGCTGCCAGATGTAAGGTTAAATGGCCGAGGGGCAGCATGGAAAGAGAGAGGGAGTGTTGGAGATTGCAGAGCATTCATGAAAGATCACACTCCTTTCAGAACAACAAAGAGATACTCCTGCATCCTTAGACTATGTCGCTTCAGAAACCATGTAGGCAGGGCTTGATTTAGATGAAGAGAGGCTCTAGGCTACTCCACTTGTGAGGCCCCACCCCATCCCCCAATCCTCACAGCTAGAAGAAAATGGAAGAGTGTTATAAACAAAATTGAGTGAAGGCAAGGATGGTGACAGGTATTTAAAATTCTGCAATTCACAATTTCTCCTCTAAAGGACATAAGATATTATTGTTAAATACCATGGTGATTTTAAAAAATGCATAAAATTAACACTGAAAGACTTTTGCAGTAACTGAACTGGGCAGGCTGAAGGGGCCTCTTATATACTTGCTGGGATTGACAAGGCATCTGACCCTCACCTGAATCTCATAGCTCTCCTGACGAGTGCTTTGGTCTGCCCACCAGATGCCAGGCACTCTACTATTCAAATTAGGCCCCGGTGTTTTTGTTACAACCCCCTTCACAATTAAGTAATCAATTTTAATCCAGAATTTAAATTCTCAAAACTTTCTTATTTGTTAATTTGAGAAAGTAAGCTACTGCTCTCACTCCATTACAAACAGTATTTCTACCTGTAACATACTTGAGCAAACCTGCTCCTCTTCCTTTCACAGATATTTTGTTGCCATTTGCAACTGTAGCTGCCTCTGATTAGTTATCATTTAACGCTTGGGAGAAATAATTAGCATCACACGTCATGTGCATGGAAGTTGCTGAACCAATTAACCAACTAGAAGGATTACTGTTAATAGCACCAGTTTTCCTATAACTTGATATTACTGGATAGTTTTGAAGAACTGCAAAAGCATTTTTAGTTTGCTTTCTGTTGCCACCATGGAACTTTTCTTTATTAGTGCCACTTTGTTTTGTACAATTCTTTGCAAATGAAGGAAAACAACTTTTCTCCTTGTATATGTTGATAATATAATTTTGGTTATTGAGGTATTGAGGACAAACAAGATTGTACGAAAACAAAATTGGGTGCAGGCCTGGCCAGGACATAGGCATCCTGACTGTGACAAAGGTGACCTGTGTGCTTGCTTGCTTGATTAACAGCTGTTGGGAACTTCAAGGTCCCTGCTCTCCCTTCTTATGGTCTTTGTACTGGACCTGGAGATGCCAATAGAGAGTATTCCATGTCAAGAAGGAGGGCAAGTGGGCACCCTATCAAATGACAGGGCAGGAGCTACACGGAACAAGGCCTTTTCACTGGTGGTGCCCATTGTATGCCTCGCTCTTCCCAGACCTGCTCTCTTTCGGTCTGTATTTTGGAACTTTATAATTTAGGAATACTTTGGAAGAACTGGTTGACAAGTCTTATCAGTCACTGACGTATGAGCAGATTTTATTTGCTGTTATTCTGGGCTTCTGGTGCACCAGGGTTTACACCAGCATAATAGAGTTGGCTAGGATGCCAGAAGGGATACAATTTACGAACTTTCTCCATTATTTGCACAGCAGGGGGTGTTCAGTCAACAGTGCAAAGACTGAGCTGAAGCATTCCCTGCTGGGTACCTGCTTTCAGCAGTAGGGGTCACTGTTTGGTAGTACCCAATTGGTTAGCTTTCAGATTCTAGAGCTCCCTATTGGTGGCTCTTAGGTAATTCACAAAATACAGAGTCCATTCATAAAACACAGTGTTCATTTATAAAGCAGTAACATAAATCTCCATTGCTGTAGCGCTAATGCGACTGAATAAACGGTGGCTGGGCTCATTGTCTCGGGGTTTGGGGGGGAAGAGGTGACAAAACTGATTTCCAATAAGTGTCCCATGCTAGTTATTATACCTGGGGATGTTCTTGTTTTTGACCTTAAGTGGCTTCAAATGTAGTTTCCCAACCTGGTTTCTAAAATAGTCCTTTCTCAGGAGCTACATGCCATGTCATATTTGTGAATGTACAGTTTAGCTCTTACCTAATTATAAACATCATTGTATAGTTACAGTCAAGGTGATTAAAGACCATAAATTATATCACACACGCACCCCTCTTATTTCAGTAGAGTTATATTCACATGCTACATTTAATGAGCATACAATGTATATAACCTGTTTATGTAAATAAAATTGAGCTGCACCCTCGCCTGCAACATTCACCGAAAGTAACAGTGTAGTTGATAGATGAGCTGTGCAAATCAACAAGCAGGCACCAGCTCCTGGGAACCGAGCCTTTTGGACCCCCAAATATTTTTCAGATAGGGCCACCCCCCAATGTCTAAAAAGTGCAGAGGCAAAGTGCAGAGTCAAGCACGGTTCAGCTCCAGTGGCTGGCTCCTCCTCCTGCCACGGAGGTGAAGAAGGGTTGAAGCAGCCTCTAGCTGGTGGCGATACCAGAAGGAGGTGAAGGAAGAGCCACCAGCCATTGAAGTCAAGCAGCTGCCACATTCGACTCCATGCCCAGCTACTCCGGACGTCCTGACATCACACACACAACTTCATGATGTCACACGCGTAACATCCTCCTCCATCGTCCTCACAAGTTTTCACTTTTTCACACAACACATGTGTAGAAACAGCTTGTGCCTGTGTTTGATGTAATATGTGAACATGTTTCATGTGTGGAGTGATTAATCTAATCCATGTGGGTGAGACTGTGCAATAGGAGGGAGAAGGAAGAGGTTGGTTGGTTAATATGGAATAATGGGAAGGCCTTTTGCATATACATCCTAACAGAGCATTCCCCAGCTGTGTCACAAAATGACATTTCAAAGTCCCATAATGTGATGGAAGCCAAGACACTCAAACCAGTTTGAAATCAGTTTCAGTTTGTCACCCAAACCCTGGTAACTGACTTATTTGTATTCTGCACATGGGCTTTCTGTTGTCTATTCACATCACCTTTTGCTACATCTTCTGGCACCAAGCGTGTGAAAGAACAGCTGGCTATGCATGCTGCCTGTTTGCTGCAATAAGGGACGATTTCGAGATTCGTGGGATGATAGTTACATTTTTCTACCCCATCTCTTTGTACATGGGCAGGGCAGGCAACTCTGAAATTCCTGTCAAGGAAAGAGCACAGAAAACCAAATTATTCAGACTGCTCTAGGAAATGCACAGAGTCCTGGAGCCTTGCCACCTTTTCATTTATGCATGCAAATTAGGAATTATGCAGAAGAGCTATTTGATTCTTGTTTTATTTTTGCTTAATCAGTTGTCTGCATGTTTGTACAGTTCAGTCACTGTCACTTGTGATTGTTTCTGCCATGACACGGCAGCGTTTATCAAGAGGCAGGGCGTGAAAAGGAAGCAATCTCCGCTTGAGAGGCAGCAGGGTGAAGCGTTCAGCTATGCCCTGTGGGGCAGGAGAGGTAAGCACGCCTTTGCAAGTGTTTCCAAAAGTTAAGGGGGAAGCACTCTGGGTCTAAGCTCTTTTAATATAATTACAAGAGGCTCATCCCAAATTTGCATTCACTCCAAGGTGCGAAGATTCAGATATTATTGTCACTTGATGGCCCTTCACCAGGTTCAACACAGTTATTACAAGATAATGAAGTCCTTTTTGTATGTTTTTGTATGGGGGGGTGTTTTCTGTTTTTAGGACTGTTAGAAATGTCGTGTGTAGAAAAGAATGTGTGGTCCTTGAGATATTGTTGGTCTCCAATTTCCATCAGCCCCAGCCACAATCGCTGAGGGTGATGGGAGTTCTAGTCCAATAACATCTGTAAGGCCACTAGTTCCCCATCCCTGGCTTAAAACCTGGGCATTGCAGTGACCTTGAAAGATTCCTGTTGAAGAAGTCTAAGCCAAAGAATTCCAGAGTTGATGCTGAAGACTGCCTTCAGTGCATCATGTACTGTGCTTGGAACCCCATGCACAGAAGTTTACTATTTTCCATAAATGTGTGGATAGAAAAGTAAAGGGATGTCTTCAGCTACTTCATTGGAGTTTGAAAGCCAAGTCCTCTGACTGCACTGATGATCAAGTAACTTGTATCAGGACATTCTTGCTCCTTCATCTATATAATAACCAGCTTTGGTTTCTGATTGAGCCAACTCTGCTACAGCTTCTGAATCATCATCCATTAAGCTGGCTAATCATTGGTTGATATAACCTGAATGGGAGTTAATGACTGGAAATTTGTCTCGCCTGACTTTGAGACATGACACCCTTCAGCTAATGGCACTTGGCAGACAAACAGCATTGTTGAAATGTACAGGTGATTTCTTTTTCTTTTTTCTTTTAGTAGACAGCATGGTCTGGCTCTGTCACTCACCTCACCTTTCTCACATTGCGTTGCTGCTGTGTCCTGGGATGAAGAGGGACAGGGACAATGTGGTGGTGAGGCTGACATGATGCAGACATGATGGCAAGAGAGCCAGATTGGCTCTGCTAGTGCATTTGCACTGCACTGACCTCACAGATGACTCCCCTCTTCCTCTCCATGCAACAGTGATGGACCCAAGGGAGGTCAGGTGGTCAGTGTAGTTTCACCTCATGGTTCCTCAGACGGCACTCTTTCTTTCACCTGTAGTCTTCCTGTGTTCTCAGTTCATGCAAACCATCCCACCTCACATTGCATATAACCTTAAGGTGCCTCATCCCCCCCCCACAACCCCCCCATGTGCTTTCCATGTTCTCTGGTCACACAAACTCATGAAGACTTCTTAGTGCCTCTTTACTTCTTGCATTTGCCTGGTTTTCTTTCAGGCCACAGAGAAGCAGTATAGGCAGAGCAAGTGGATCTTGCTTATACTGGGTTAGGCTGGGCAGTTATTATGTATCAAGGGAGGGAAGGAAGAACAGCCAGCTTCTTGTTTGCTTTGTGTGGCCAGCAGAGGGCATTCAGGTGTCAGCTGTTAGGTCCTGTCAGCAGATGTGGCATCTGGAAGTATCACCCAGTTGGCTGGCTTTGTGCAGTGCAAAAGCATGTGAAGACCATTTGGAAACTTGGAAGTTGTAGAATCTATTCCCTGGTTCCAAGAAATAGTTGGGATCAATTAAATCAGTATTATGACTTGGATATCAATTCTCCATTCAAACTGGTTTAGAACTTAAATGTTCTGAAAAACTTGTGTCTGACATACTATATGATAGATTCTTCTCTCATGTCCCAGTATTATCTCAGAGATCAAGCAATGGTGTTTTCTTAAATAAAACTTCCTTTGTACCAGGTTCAGACAGAAGCAGCCCACAGAAATGTCTTCTCAGTGACTTCCAGCCCCCAATTATGGAATTCCATTCCCTTGGAGACCCACCAAAGTGTAAAACTAAGCATTATTCAAAAGTGTTATGAGGTCGCTTTAAGTAGACTTTGGGGGTTAGAGTTGAACTGGCAAGGACCTTTAATGATATTTTAATCTGATTGAATTGTATTCAGCTTTAAATGGGATTTTCATCTTTAGGGGGTGACGCAGCCCATAAATGCCTTTTTTTTTTTTTTTGCAAAAGCTAGGGAATTGCATATTGAAAAATTCAGGAGACTGAACAAACAACTTCTTCACTGCAGTCCACTTATGGATCAGAACATTATAGTGATCAGCTGATTACATAGGATTGCAGTCAAACCTACTTCTCTGCCAAGCTAAATATTTTGACACCTTTGTGTCCAAGCCAAATTCTTTAGGTACTTAAACTTGTTCTATCTCCAGTCCTCCAAAGCACTTCCAAATGGATGGCTGCTTTCCCTTTATAAATTGGGTGTAGCGTAACTACCACTTATATGGGGCTGCTGAATTTCAAATACTGAATGTTGCTCCTTGGTACTAGTGGAGAGATCTTTAGCTAGATTTTGCTAAGTGATTTGGATCTTGCAAGATAAAAGGCATTCTAGTAAGTGAAGAATTGTAATTGTTGCCCACAATTGACATAAAAAGGATGCATGCCTTAGATTTATGCTTGATGCGCATACAGAGGATATACTGTTACATACAAACACAGAGAGCCATTTTAGAACATCAGGCTGGCAATCTCATCCTCTTTATTCTTATTCCACTGTCCAGTGATCCATTTACTGCATTGCAATATCTCCAAGGCAACCCCATGCCATCTATGAATGGAAAATTATATAGCTGACTTTCTCCTACTCAAATATCATCTCTGTTTTAGAAGATATAACTCAGACTATAGCACTTCAGGCTCCTGCGATCATTAGTGCTGCATATATAAAGGACAGCACTATCAAGGGGACATTGATCCATAATATTTTGTGATTGATCATTAAGAGACAATTCCAGGTATTTCTGTTTGCCATAGAACACTAGTGAACCTAACAGGCCACACAGCAAGCTTAGGTTAACCTAAATAGTTAACCACCATTTGTTCAGTCTCGTTGCTTAACTATCCATTGCTTCCAGTGAAATTCCTGTATCTACCTGTTGCATCTGTAATTATGCAGTCCGACATTCGCACATTTTTCAATTAGCTGCTCACTCAACTTGTTCTATAATGTTTTCGTCCTTTCAGCTGAAGGTGTGGCCTATTAGCTGGGCAGAAGAAATTAATGGCTAATGTATAGACCTCATTACAAAACAAGCGTTTCACAGACCTAATTGTACAATACTTTTATTTTTTTATTTTTGAAACCGATAAGAAACAGGCAGCTCCTAGAAATACTTAGAAGAAATAGTAATTAAGAGGACTGTTGTTACATTAAATCTTCAAGAGTAATTAAGGGGATATATTTTGTTGCATTTGATCCTCATATGATAAAGTTATATACAACTCTCTGTGATAGGGATCAGCAGCTGGCAACTGTAGGTCAAACTGAACCTGCTGATGAGTATCACCTACCTTTGAAATTGTCAACCCTAGAAGTAAGAAGAAAATATAGAAGCACCTGTGACTGTTGCCAGCAGCACCAACACCATGGAATTACGCTTGCCACTTATGCTTGCTAAAAGTTAGTATACAGTACACTTGGCGACTGGCTGGTCCAGCTGTGAGTATCCTATGGCCCTCCAGACATTGCTAAACTGTACGGTGGTACCTCGGGTTAAGAACTTAATTCGTTCTGGAGGTCCGTTCTTAACCTGAAACTGTTCTTAACCCGAGGTACCACTTTAGCTAATGGGGCCTCCTGCTGCCGCTGCGCAATTTCTGTTCTCATCCTGAAGCAAAGTTCTTAACCTGAGGTACTATTTCTGGGTTAGCAGAGTCTGTAACCTGAAGCGTCTGTAACCCAAGGTACCACTGTAACTCCTATCAGCCCCAGCAAGCACGGCCAGTGACCAGGGCTGATGGCAGATGTAGTTCAGCAACATATGGAGGGTCAAAGGTTCTCTACACCTTGAGCAGTACCATACTCATAGAGGTCATCTGAAAACAGATGAGTCTCCCACAGTGTCCATGGCATGATTCAAATATATATTGAGAAAAGACTCTGAGATCCATAATATATATCTAGATGAGCATGCAACACGCCATTATCACAGCCAACACAGTTTACATCACAGGAGGAGATTTATTGTGCTGTGTGCATCCTTGATGCAACTACACTGTGAATATTGTTATCGGTTCTAGACACCCTATTGCTAGACACATCTATTGGCACATCGCAGGGAGTTCAAAGAAGATGAAGATCAATTGTTAGGGACCTGGAGACTGACTGTCTAGGTGATAAGCCTAAACATGAGAGTACTTGTCAGATATCCAAAGAAGGCGAACATGGAAGGATTAGCAAGGGGGTAGGGAGAGGAATATAAACAATATTAACCAGTTAAAATTTAAGGGGAATTGCTTTAAAAACTCTATGGAAGTAAATAAATCAAGGAGAATAAAGCCTGCTGTTATTCAGAATGCTGTTACATGTTTGAATGGAAGATTTAGAAGGGAGCCAATAGGTCATTTAGTCCTAAGGCAGAGTATCTTATACCTATAGTAACCCCTAGAGAGCCTGTCAATCTCTTTCTTTGGAAACCTCAGAGGAATGGCATTCTATAACGGCTTCAGGCACTTTTAAACTTCAAGACCTTTTTTTGTAATGGAACAGAGTCTTTCCTTGCTTCACTTTCCCCCTATCTTTTCTTCTCTAATATATTTTTAATTTTTTTGGAAAACGACACAAAAGATATATTGAATTCTTTCCACTCCCCCATCACATTCCATTTCCAGGAATTTTATGAATGCCATACTGCTGAGGCACAGAACTCGGTGTGTAAACATAAAGCTAGGAGTGTTGAACCTAAGGCTGAGGGCCTTATCAGGCTCTGTACAGAGGCCTGGTATCAACATGCAGCAACCTCAGGCAATGGGTGGGCCCCTAAGGCCCACTGCTGTTGCTTACCATGGGTTTGGAAACTTCTCTTGGGAAGGACATCATTTTACTCACCCACAATGCCCTGAGGCATTGGGGACGTGTGGAAAATTTAATAATGTTAGGTCAAAGTTGCACAACTCTGCTGCTGTTGCTGCTACCTGGTGAACTCACCAGAACCCAGTAATATAAGAGAGGCCTGCTATAGGGCACTGGGGGAGGGACTCCTCAGACCTGGAGCTGGCATTTACAGACTCCACAACCTGAACCTGTGCATTCCACACAAATGACCAAATCCTCCTGAAAATTAGGAATCCGATGCATTCAACCGATATGAAACCCTTGACTTTCTGAAATGTTCCTTCAAGAGGCAGGCTGGCATTAGACATCTGCCTTTCTGGAATGTGCATGAGCTTTGGTAAGACAGAGTGCCATTGCTATTTTCCCTATGAGTGAAATTGAGTTGGAACTGGCATTCTGAGGATGCAAAAGTACAAGTACACCCTAGGCTGGCTGAGTGAGGAATTTTGTCCTTCAGTCCATTTGGGTTTGATCCACCTATGATATATTGACAACCCTGGGCATATATATATATAGAAAGCTACACCCTGCAATCTATAAAATTAATATGCCCTAGTTAATTCTGCTTTCAAAATCGTGGACTTTGCTGTGTCACAGGGGCCTCTTGTCTCCGGAATGTAGCTGTTCTGTCTCAATTCCATCATTCTGCTGCTGCACAAGCAGGTGTCTCCCATCTAGCTAATGAACAAACCAGCTAACCCACTTCCTTGCGGTGCTCTGTAGGATTAACCAATTCATTTTCAAAAACACAGCCTCGAGGGGTCTGTGGATTGCATCCTTTGGTGGAGACATGCATGCCCTGTTGGCTAAGAGCACCAACATGAGCGCCAGTAGCTTCGTGGTAGGGTTTCAATCCCTGCCTTTTGATTGCTCCTTTCCTCTGGCATGCAAACTTCATAATCCTTCTAGTGAGTTCTACCACCCACACATAGAAACCAGACCAAGTAGCAGCAGAAACAATAGGAAGGGTAATACTGCATGATGAAAACGAAGGCAGTGTTGATCAACATCCTTGCAATAACTGTTTCCTATCTCTGACCTGCCGTCTTAAGTAGCTGCATTTTAATTTAACTGGTAGCTCAACATACAATCAAGTATGATGAAGTAGGAGCCATGGAGCCTTCTTACATTTTTAAAGATATGTGAAATATTGTTACATAAGATACCTCCTCCCAAACTGTCTAACTCATTTTCTTCAGGCTACAAGATTCATTTCTCTGCCTTAAACCTGTAGTGAGCATCACAGACATGGGTTAACCATTTAAACCCCAGACTTTGTCTGCCCAGTATGTAACAGTCAGATCTCCTCAAAGTCCATTTGAAATGCAAAAAATATGTTTTCATTAGAACAAGAAAAAGCCATGAAGGAAGCTGTAACTTATTTGGTCTGTTGGATGTCTATAAGCCCAATCAGAGTTACTACAGTGGTACCTCGGGTTGCATACGCTTCAGGTTACATACGCTTCAGGTTACAGACTCTGCTAACCCAGAAATAGTGCTTCAGGTTAAGAACTCTGCTTCAGGATAAGAACAGAAATTGTGCTTCGGCGGCGCAGCAGCAGCAGAAGGCCCCATTAGCTAAAGTGGTGCTTCAGGTTAAGAATAGTTTCAGGTTAAGAACGGACCTCCGGAATGAATTAAGTACTTAACCCAAGGTACCACTGTATAGTGGTTCATACACTCAATGGAAACAGCTATACCAAAAGTGTCCCTTGAAGGAGGATTATAATGTATCAGGCCTGAAATAAAACTTTCTTCAAGCACCTGTAATTCCTTGTTCCCCCCGCCCCACACTTGTCAGTGGTGTTCTTTCCAGTTTTGCGGTCACTTCTTTGCTTGATCTCATGTGTATCAGTTTTCACTTCTAGAATGCAAAATGTGAATATTTGCAAGTGATTTGTAGGCAATTGGCTAGAGCTTTGCGGGGATATGGATGGCAGCTGGTGAGGTGCTTCGTTAGGTGAAATTGCCCACAGCCGCAGGGTAGCAACAGAGGAGGAGAGTGCTCCTGTCTTTACTTCTCATTGCTGAGACCTTTTATTGTGATAGAGGTTGGGGCTGTCACATGCGACACCATGTGAGTGAAAGTTGCAGAGTGGAGAGCTAACCCAGCATGGATGGGAAGTGGAGAGCTGACCAAGGATGGATGCAGGCAGCTTTCTATTGTGAAAGGTAAGTGTGAAGAACCCTTTCCCCTCCTCTATTGCCATACCATGGCTACCCACATTTTCACCTATCCAAACACCTCACTGGCTAGGGCTGCAGTGGAAACAGTCCAAAGCGAAGGGAGAACATTCATACTAGGAATAGAATCATTGTTTTTGCATGTATCAAAGAGTTTCAGGTTTTGTCCTTATACCCCTGCATTTCACTTACAGGGCTAATAGTTTCTGGGGGAAGGTGATAACAGAGAAATGATTGTGTGGCAGTAGCCACCACATCTGGGCTTGCACACATGTTGTGTTCCTATTTAGACACTGTGTATAATGTGTAGGCGTAAAGGGGGAAGGCCACAAGGGCATGCAATGAATGGCAGAGGTGTGGCTAGGCAGTACAATCCCACACTACCTGGAATCAATCTGTCATGGAACCAAAGTAGGTGAAATAGAATACCCTAGGGGGGAAAGTATTACATAGTTTGTCATTCTTTGCACGCCACTAGCACATTGGTCAATCCAGAGGCTCTTACAAATGACCTGTTTATTGACCAACCATCCTGATTTGCTGGCACAAAGTTTACAGGGATGCAAGATTATATCTGGTCTTTCTTGAGCATTCATCCTGACTTGTTCATGGGGAAGAATATATGAAAATGAGCATTCAGCTTGTTTTGCTTATGGGGTGTTCATATGTCTTCCCCTTAATTGTTTGTTCATGCCACACTTTTCACATTTTGTTGCACTAAGGCAACAGATTGCTTTAATCCACGATTTTAATTGGGCAAATCTAAATTTCCTAATATGAACTTGAGGTCTTTCCACAAAATACTAACAGTCTGGAGGTGCCTCAGAAATGGTGGTTTCAGTGGGATATGTCCATTTTTAAAAATAGAACTTCTGAAATATCTTTAGATTCTCCTCTTAAGGCATGCCATTTCTTCATTGGATTTGATCAAATAGTGTGTTGAGTGTCTTTTTCCACTGGAGACTCAACTGAACATGCATGTCTTCTGCTCTTTTTTATGAATAAGACATTATAAACCTAAAATCTCTGCTAGAGTGTCCAGGGATTAGCCATAATCATAGCTAGGCAACAGTTGTTCTGTGGCATTGTAATTGTAATGAAAGTTCATATAATCTGCTTCTTTTTCTTTCAAATCCTAATTTACAGATGTTGTTAGAAACCGAGGTAGATGCACTCTTGCTATATAATCTACTTTCTGCCAGAGTTCCACTAGCACAAAATGAAAACAGAAGATTATTGCATTAAGGAAGGCTTTTGGGTGGTGGTTGTAACGTGGGGGTGGGGGTGGTGAGGGAGCAGAGTTTAAAAGCAACCAATTTGATGATAGGTCGAACAGCAGAAATATTAACTTACTGTTTATGTGCTCAGACTTGATGAAAAGTAACTATGAAGAAAAACTTTGGACATTGTTACAGGAGGTCAAGCAGATTTTTAAGGTGGCCCTTCTCTCTTCAGCTGGAGGACCATAAGAGGCCTTTAAATTGTGAATTCAATATAAGGAAAAATAGTTCTGTATATCACAATGCTATCAGTGTTTATGTCCCATGGCATCCAGTGAAGCTTACTCTCAAGTCAGTGTGTTTCAGACTGCAGCCATGGCCTAGATCTCCATTTGAGTGTCTCAGAAACATCTCTGCTTCACACCACAAATGGGGGGTGGGTGTCATATGAACATTAACAATTTCTAATGCAACAAAGACAAAAACCCACCCAAAACAGTGACAGGAAGCATTAACAGCACCCTAAAAATAAAAACAAAATCAACTCCATCCGCGAAAGGCCTGGAAACAAGGTAGAACTTTACCAGATGCCAAAATGATGTGGGTGAAGGTGCCAGTTGGACCTCACTGAGGACAGTGTTCCACAGGTAGGGAACCACAGCTGAAAAGGTCCTCTCCCTTATCATCACCCTCTCAGAGGAGGGACCCAGAGTAGGGCCTTGGATGATGGTCCAGGGGTCCAGGTAGGTTAATGCTGGGAGAAGCATTTCTGAAGATAGTAGCCTGGAACCATTCTTTGTTGAAGTGAGGCATTAATTACTTTGCTGACCTATCCTGCTGGCCCCTCCCCCTGTTAGAACCTATGAGGGGCAATGGTTAGCCACAAGTGGCTGTATGAACTTGGCCAAGTTTCTTGTCCATGGCCTTGTCTATGTTCCCAGGCAATATGGGACAAGAAAGCACTCAGCAGTTTCATGAGCACCAATGATGTAATCTAAATCCCAGGAGAGGGAAACAGTTTTCTCCTCAAAATGCTTAGCAAACGTATCAAAGTGGGCTTTAGTTGGCTCTATCACCTCCCTAGAGCCAGTATGCAATAAGCGTTTAGCCACTCTTAAACAACTCCACTGGACAGCCAACTGAGCACACAGTGGAGAAGTAAGCTTTCTTCAACACTTTCATTACCACTGAGTAGGCTCAAATGTAAGTGCATGCCAGTGTTTGGTGACATTCACTAGGAAGTTTTCTCACCTGTACTCAAGTCGTCTTACTCCTTGCTCCTAGTTTTGAGGTATACCACAGAGATTACTGAACTCTGCCAGTCAAGAGAGGATGCTCAGTGCACTTAAGTCAACTTCCTGGCTCATCTTTGTGTTCCAAAGATTGAACAGTGCTTTAATTGATGAGCCAGATGGAAAACTGCTCAAAGCTCTCTGAAAACTAGTTGGATCCATTAGTCTCTGGGGTGAACCATCTTAATAGATCGCCCACCTCTGCAGTGGGCAGAGGCCACAGTTAAGTCAAAAGCTCACCAGAAGGTGATCTGGCCATGACACCTTCAGGAAATTGATTCCCAATCAGCATGGTTTGCCATATGCTCTGGCTAATTCTGAAAGTGGTCTGGATAATTGGATAGCATGGGTTGCTTTCATCCACAGTTTGAGAAGGAGGCTGAGTTTCTAATGAAAATTAATTGTATCAAAATCAGAGTTATGATTTTTCTTTGGGAAGAACTCATTGATGGGAAGTGAATTGCTTCATTCTTTTGTACTGTAGTCTCCTTCACCTTCAGAGCACAGCTGAAGGGTCCCATGGTTCCAGGGGCAAAGACAATGAAAGAAGCCATGTTTTGCCCTTGGCTGGGAGGTCAATATTGTTGCATCCTCAGTAGCAGCTGTGTCTCTCTGAACTCTGCATTATGAAAGATGAACTGCATTAAATGCTAAATCATTAAGGATCAGCTGAGTAAAAGCGCTGTGGTGGGTTGCCCTGCTTAAATCGCCAGCATCTGCCTTCTGCCATGCGTAGGGTTGCTCTTTACAATCGCGCAGCAAAACGCTGACAGAAGGGCTAGGGCTAAAGCCACAGCAGCAACTTCAACAAATGTAATCTGGGCTTTCATCAGACAGTAAGTGATGATGAGCATATACCCAGCTCAAGAACTGGCAATTCGTTATGTGATGCTCATACCCTCCCACATTTCTCCAGTGAAAATAGGGACGTCCTAAGGAAAAGCGGGACATTCCCAGATCCAATCAGAAACAGGGACAGACAGCTTCAGTAAATCCAGGACTGTCCCTGGAAAATAGGGAAACTTGGAGGGTCTGGATGCTTTTTGTGCTATCACCTCCCCTAGCAGCAGCTCTGAAATTATTTTGTAGAGTTGCACAGAATAAAAAAGGAAATTATATTCATATGTCACACTAAACCACCTGGGAGATCAGGGTTTGAATCACGACTCAGCCATGATGTTCACTGGGTGACTTTGGGTCAGTCACCGTCTCTCAGCCTAACCTACCTCACAAGGCAGGGAGAACCATGTACACCACCTTGAGTTCATTGGAGGATAATAATAAAAAATAATAAAAAATGATAATGCATAATAAATAATAAATTAATAATAATAATAATAATGAATAAAAATAATGCAGGTTTCTAACCTTAGTTACTGACCCTACATCAGGCTGTATATGCTTCATGAAGTAATACTTTTGTCTAGTGTATCTAGTTTTCAGATCACACTAGAAAATGGTGCTAACAATCAGAATCTGACTGTGATCAAAGCAATAGACCTTGTAGGGAGGCAGTGAGAAATATGGGTATGCAGTGCCCAACATTTGTCATTTTAAAAGATAAACTGTATGATTCCCCTTCCCCGCCCCAAAAAACACAACAAAACAAAAGAACCACATACAGTGTAAAAGAGAAAACCATATGCATCTATGTGAATTATGTTGCATCAAATGCCTGGTACAAATACATTAATACTTTGGCTCCATATCTAAAAACACTTCCTAGGGTGCAAATCCCACTGAACATGCTGCAGCTTATTCCAAGCAAACAGTATTGGGTGGTTCTTTAAGCATTTATTTAGTGATTTTGGAATTCAGCGTTTCCTGTAATTATCTTTACAACTGCCTTGTAAGGTAGGACCAATATTGTAGAATGGAGGAGAGCTGAGATGAAAATAGTGGCTTGCCTATTCATTCCTAATGAACTTGTGGTGGGGTGGGTGGGTGATTAGAACTAGTGTTATCTTGGTTCACAGCTCAACCTCGTAACCCCTACACCAAACAAACATTCTAACAGCCAAAAAGTGACCTGGAATTAATCTACATTTGAACACTTGGGGTGCCATTTCCCTGAAGCAACTGGAAGCCACTTAATCATTTACCAAAGTGGAAAGTAGGCGTTGTGGTTGAAGGTTCCCATGACCTTAAGACGAGGCTGTTGGGAAATGGGCATGTCTATGAAGGAAGCAGCTTATGGGAACTTCTTATGGGAAAGAATTTATTAAATAACTAGCTGGCTTTAATTAGCTATACTTGCTGCTTGTGGTCACTCAAAAAAATGTAGTTGTGCAAATAAACAAACAGTGATGTCATTTTGACTCACCGCTTGTCCATGTTTCTGAAAGTGATACTTTTGGAGCAAGTTCTTCAGGACAGGGCAGGAAGAGGATTACCACAGAACAACTAGCCTCTGAAAGCACTTCTTTTTAAATCAGGTTCTTCTGGAAACAGCAGGAGGGAAATGCAGAACCACCCACTGGAGAGAAACCAAATACCTGCTCTACCTTCTTTTGGAGCAGATTTAGCAGCAGCAGCAGTAGCACCATCAGGGCAGGATTTTGGGGCAGAAGCAATATTCGGGCAGAATAAAGAGGAAGGAGATGCCTTAAGGCTTTTTCATTCAGTTCAAAGCTATCAAATTAGAGCCTTGTTTCTGAACAAAACAACATGTATGAACACTTGATGATGATGATTATATCCCACCCTTCCTCCTGAAGGAAGGAATTTTAAGAACACATGTGTAAAAGGAAGTGGTTATTGTCTAGGTGTGAAATGAAAGGTGTGTGTGTGTGGGGAGAGATATTCCTTTGATTGCATCCATGCCCTGAGACTGCAAATGGGTGTCTCATCTATTACACAGTGGAGGCCACAAGATATTGTACTTGGTGCAGGATACACTTTGTGTATAATACAGGGCATAAGCCTTTGGCATTGGTGTGTCTTATGCATGCCAGGACAGGTGTGTGGTAACTATGTCAACCAGATAAATTGGCATGGGAAGAAAGCATTTGCCAATCACACAAATAATGTCATATCCAATATAGGATGCAGTTCTCATCCACTCAGTCCTTCTCCATTGAACTTAAAGGGGGTGACTTCTGAGTAGACATTTATAACATTGCACTGGCATTTTCAGGAGTTTCTGTACATTTATTTATTTTTACATTTAAGGTAAAATAAGGTAAATGACACCTGGACGATTGAGTCCAGTCAAAGGCGACAATGGGGTGTGGCAGCTTATCTCTCTTTCAGGCCAATGGAGCCAGGGTTTGTCCACAGTCAGCTTTCCAGGTCATGTGGCCAGAA